>NC_056750.1:141987091-142174591 GCF_019279795.1 Protopterus annectens
TCCCTTCACTATATTATGTTTCGTATTAATAGGATGCATACTACTGTATTCTAAATAAGAATTATTCTGAACATCCTTTTTTTGTTTTAAGCTTCCTTTTTTTTATAAACTTAAAAAACTAATTTTATACAAATCATACTCATGAGTAAACTTTAAATACTCACAGGTAGAACTGACTTGTTGAAAAAACAAATGCAAATCAGTTAATTCACCTCTCTACACAATAAATAAATCATCAATAAAATGTCCATAATAATGAATATTAGATGAAAAATTACTTTTCAATATGTACTCCCTTTCCCATGCAGACATAAAAATATTTGCATAACTGGGTGCCATGGCTGCCCCCATGGCTACACCATTAACCTGTTGTAAAAAAGAGTTGAATTTAAAAAATTATAAGATAGAATCACATCTAACATTTCAGCAACTAAAGATATTTCTTCATTAGAAAAATGCTTACAGCTATAGAATTCTTTTTGACCATTTCCAACCCCAAATCATTGGGTATAATGGTATACAATGAATTGGGTATAATGGTGTACAACAACTGAATATCCAGCGTTACCAGATAATCACCATACAACACATCAAGCTTGCTAATAACATTTTTAAAATCAAAAGCATCCTTAATACAACAAATACTCTTCATCACTACTTTTTGTAGTTTTTTTCAGTAAAAATGGCCATTCCTTCTGTTTTGATCCCCCCACTTGCCACTATAGGCCTAAGTGGGGGATTGTCCAAGTCTTTCTGCACTTTTGGAAGACCAAATATACAACTAATTTTGGGACACATTGATCAGGCCAGCAGCTTCATCACTGGACAACCTCCCTTCACATGTCCATTCTTCTAAAAGTGAATCTACTAGACTATATGCTCTGTTAATGTCCAAGAAGTTCACTTTCTTATAAAACTTCCCATCCATTAACATTCCTTCCGTCTTGTTAATTTAAAAAGTTTTGTCCATAATTACTAGAGGACTTCCTTTGTCTCCCTTAGTTATCAGAATGTTGTCATCATCCTTCAAACTTCTTAAAACCTCCATTTCTCTCACAGCCATATCATAGTATTTGTAACCCGGCTCTTTTGACAACAACTGCCTTATTTCTTTTTCAGTGATGACCAAAAAAGCTTCCAATTTGGGCCTTAAAGAAGGAAGATTAAAACTACTTGGTTTAATGGAATGATGAAGCATGTCACTAAATCCATCAAAAATAAACTTAAAGTTTAATTTATGCATATAATCTTTAAGACTGTTCATCACCTCAACTATATCTGATCTACAGGCTGGTACAAACATCCACCCCTTCCTTAACACTTGCGCTTCTTCACTGGTCAAACGCCTGCATGATGAATTGATTTAAAATTAAATGCATACAAAACATATATTAACATTTCAGAGCATAAATGCGCACAAAACATATATTAACATTTGAGAACATAAATGCACACAAAACATATATTAACATTTCAGAACATAAATGCACACAAAACATATATTAACATTTCAGAACATAAATGCACACAAAACATATATTAACATTTCAGGACATAAATGCACACAAAACATATATTAACATTTCAGAACATAAATGCACACAAAACATATATTAACATTTCAGAACATAAATGCACACAAAACATATTAACATTTCAGAACATAAATGCACACAAAACATATATTAACATTTCAGAACATAAATGCACACAAAACATATATTAACATTTCAGAACATAAATGCACACAAAACATATATTAACATTTCAGGACATAAATGCACACAAAACATATATTAACATTTCAGAACATAAATGCACACAAAACATATATTAACATTTCAGAACATAAATGCACACAAAACATATTAACATTTCAGAACATAAATGCACACAAAACATATATTAACATTTCAGAACATAAATGCACACAAAACATATATTAACATTTCAGAACATAAATGCATACAAAACATATATTAACATTTCAGGACATAAATGCACACGAAACATATATTAACATTTCAGAACATAAATGCACACAAAAGATATATTAAAATTTCAGGACATAAATGCACGCAAAATATATATTAACATTTCAGGACATAAATGCACACAAAAGATATATTAACATTTCAGGACATAAATGCACATGAAACATATATTAACATTTCAGAACATAAATGCACACAAAAGATATATTAACATTTCAGGACATAAATGCACACAAAAGATATATTAACATTTCAGGACATAAATGCACACAAAAGATATATCAACATTTCAGGACATAAATGCACACAAAAGATATATTAACATTTCAGAACATAAATGCACACAAAAGATATATTAACATTTCAGAACATAAATGCACACAAAAGATATATTAACATATCAGAACATAAATGCACACAAAAGATATATTAACATTTCAGGACATAAATGCACACAAAAGATATATTAACATTTCAGGACATAAATGCACACAAAAGATATATTAACATTTCAGGACATAAATGCACACAAAAGATATATTAACATTTCAGGACATAAATGCACACAAAAGATATATTAACATTTCAGGACATAAATGCACGGGTTCATGTCATTTGATCGACGGTTCATTTGATCGACAGTTCATTTGATCGACAAGCATTTTAGGTGGGGGGCTTCACCCCCCACACCCCCCAATGTGGGGGGCCGTGCCCCCCACCCACCCTAACTATATATATCAACTCCAGGGTCGCACAACATTGGGGAAGGGGCAAATGCTTGTCGATCAAATGAACTGTCGACCAAATGAACTGTCGATCAAATGAACTGTCAATCAAATGACATGAACCCAAATGCACACAAAAGATATATTAACATTTCAGGACATAAATGCACACAAAAGATATATTAACATTTCAGGACATAAATGCACACAAAAGATATATTAACATTTCAGGACATAAATGCACACAAAAGATATATTAACATTTCAGGACATAAATGCACACAAAAGATATATTAACATTTCAGGACATAAATGCACACAAAACATATATTAACATTTCAGGACATAAATGCACACAAAAGATATATTAACATTTCAGGACATAAATGCACACAAAAGATATATTAACATTTCAGGACATAAATGCACACAAAAGATATATTAACATTTCAGGACATAAATGCACACAAAAGATATATTAACATTTCAGAACATAAATGCACACAAAAGATATATTAACATTTCAGGACATAAATGCATACAAAACATATATTAACATTTCAGGACATAAATGCACACAAAAGATATATTAACATTTCAGGACATTAATGCATACAAAAGATATATTAACATTTCAGGACATATCAACTTGTTTATACAGAAATGTATAAGGTGGAGTACACATTTTTTAAGCATCACTCTTTTTCCATGCACAGTTTATATAAGCCTGTCGTTGGAGAGATATCCATCTCATCCTTAGAGGTTTTCAGACATTTCTAGGAAAACTGATATATGTAAATACCTCTAATGTATCTTGCGTGTACTCAAGAGCCTCCTTCTAGTGAGTTGTACTTGTTAAATCTCCCATGGGAAGACACCAAATGAAAGTACTTGCAAGGTGCCCAAACCACTCCAACTAAGTCCTATTAACAAGAGAAGCAGCAGCTGTTCTCCAAGTTTCTTCCAAGTTACTAAGTTTCTTACTCTGACATGGAGACTAAGCTCAGCTAACCTGTGAAAGAAGCTCATTTCTGCTACTTGTATCCAGGATCTGTTCCTTCTCGTCAGTGTCCAAAGCTTAAAAACAGAGGTGAAAATCAGGACTTGGCACTTTGGGTTATAACACATGGTTTTCACTTCCCCATGACAATCCAGTACAATACCTGCAGTACGTTTCACTTCTGTAGGCCACCAAATGGTCAGTATATGAGTCCCCTCAACCCTGACTCACAAACAAAACTCCAAGTTACTTAAACTTCTACATTTGAGGTAACTGATATGCCTTGCCTGCAGAGAGCAGTCCATTTTTTTCCTAGGAGAACTAAATATGAGGTACTTATTTTCACTGCAGTTGCTTCGTATGCAGTAGCAAATCATTTCAATGCATGGTAAAGATCGCAGTCACTTGAGGTTAGGAGGATAAGAGAATCTTCAAACAATAAAGATACAATTTTATACACAAATCTGCAATACTCTTCATAACCTGGTTGCTCCTTGATATCCTGTCCCAGAAGAAAAATCAAAAAGGAGGTTAGACAAAACACAATCTTAACACCATTCTGCATCTACATTCACTGTATTCTCCTTAACACTGAGAATGCAGACCCATCTTGTTCCTCATATCAAAGGATGTCATGGCATACAGAGCTAGTCCTAAAACTCTACACTGTGGTAACACCTCCCACGAGACACCCTGTGATACTCAGTCATATGCCTTCCCTAGATCAACAAAGCATATGTAGGCAGTATTGTGCAATGACAAAAATAATAACACACTGTTTATTGGCCAAGATGAAACAGCTATACCTATTGGCTGAAGTCTCCTTTCCAGTGCCATGGCATGGACACCATACCATGGCATTGACACCCCCAAAGAGATTGAAGACTGCAATCACTTTATAAAGGGAGTACACCATTTTGTCCTGTTGCTTCAGTCTCCTATTCCAGAGGTGCAGGACAGCATAATAAACAACTTCAAAAAAACATTAATCATGAGACTGCAACAATGTCCAGTGCTAGCAGCATTTCTGGCCAGAGTGCCTCACTCTCACAGTACTGCTACAGCAGAACAGCAGTGAGCTAATTTACAAAAATAGATCCAGTTGCACCATTTGTTTTGGTAGTGTCTGTTCAGAGGAGGGAATGTCTAGTCAACTCAAGAGTTACTCACACTATTCTTTCCATTTTTCCACTTTTCTACAATGTGCTCTCTATCCCGAGTTACCAAATGGTTTATCAAACCTCTCTGATATAATTTAAACTTCATTATCCATGGCCTCACTAATGTCCTCCTGCTTCTTCTTCAGTTACTGGTGTAGAAGCTGCTTTTCTGGATTGTCATTATCAGTTATATTTGGAGATCCATTTCCTCTCTTCAGCATTTCATGGTAGGCCTGTTCTTCAGTCTGACAACTTCCTTTACATCCTGTTTCCCATCATGCTGTGCAAGTCTCCCTGTGAGCAGCTTCCTTTGCCTATTAAGCTCATCTATTTTTTCCTGTCTCTATTACTTAGTGATCCCTGCAGAGAGTATTAGAAATCCCTCAGTACTTTGTCCATCTGTCTTGGCCCAGTCATTTCTTTCCCCAGTACATGTACCATCTCCCTGTACTCCATCTCTTTAGTTAGTATTTATTCCAATATCAGCCTTCTCCATCCATCTCCTTTTTTTACTTCCTACCACATAATCCACTTAACTACCTGGTCTTGTTTCACTAACAACCTGTAAAGTAAATGTTGTGTTTCTACAACTAGCAGTCCTGTCCATTAAATCCTTGCTTTCTTTACCCCCCTTCTCCATTTTCTTTAGTCCCTCAGGTGACAATTACCACTTCTGACCCCTTTGAATCAGTGAGTCTGTGTGCCATTCCCTTCCCCATATTCTAATTTAAGACTTACCCCTTTGGATCCAGATACCACAAGTCTAGTGTTGTACCAGTGTCCTTGATGCTGTACGATGCTGAAGTTGTTTTTTTCTTCTTTCAGTGTCTACCTCATCAAGATGTTTGTCTGAACTGACTGCCATTGGGCTACTTTTGTCTTAAAGTAAAGAGACTAAGAGTCTTAACTCTTTAACCAAAAGCCTGAGGCATTATTTATTTAAACTGTAAACTTTACTACCAGCTGTATTTATTTTCCATATATTCATTCTACATTTGCTCCACATTTTTGGGTTATATTAACCTTCTACATGGGCACTTTGTCACTCTGAGAAGTTTAGCAATTTCTAAAAAATACTAGGAATACACTGGTTGGTCAATCTGA
The DNA here is from genome assembly GCF_019279795.1 of Protopterus annectens. Classification (NCBI taxonomy): domain Eukaryota; kingdom Metazoa; phylum Chordata; order Ceratodontiformes; family Protopteridae; genus Protopterus; species Protopterus annectens. The sequence continues at coordinate 141,993,075 of NC_056750.1, forward strand.
TGTTCATGTCACTTTATAGGTTCATAGATTAGTACTAGGCTAACTGCCCCTGTGGGGCATTTTTAAGTGTAGTCAATTAACCCATGCGAAAATAAAACCCTGCACTTTATGTCTGTAAGGCAGATATCTTAACCATTATGCCAACCTCCTCTGACTGAATGAGGTACAACTTAATGATTTGTTTTAGGCAGTCGGTACAGATGGTTAAGGCTGTCGGATGTAGTTCCTTTGCTACAGATTGTGTGTCCAGTATGCCTACCTGCTTAACAAATGGTGTTATAATAATAATAATAATAATAATAATATTAATAAAGTGTGATGGATGCCCCAAAATTCCACCTATGTGTTGTAAATGCCTGAGAACAGCTATAAGCAGAGAGCTGACAGGCTGACAAGAAAAACCTGAAGCAATGCCAGTAAGGCACAGAATGCAATCAATGGGGGTACAATGCTACCCAGAATGATGGTACACTAGGACATTATGTAAATAACAGTGCCATGCATAGGGCAAAGTAACACTCACCATGTTTGATTTTCCTTTACGTGAATATTTAAGGGACCAAGCAAACAGTAAAGATGGGTAAAATTAGTTGAAGGAGCAACTATATTTTGTAGTGTGTGGAGACATTGCACATGGCATGGTAGTTAACTGACGTGGGTGAGGACTTGGCAAATGGATACCAGTGTAGTATTTGAGAAGTTTGAATTCATAAACATATTTGTGATTTATAAATCCTTTTTCTGTACTCCACTCAATTTCATACGCCCTGAAACTAGCCATTTAGAACTGGATCTCACCATCTCTCTCTCTTTCTCTCTCTCTCTCAGTCTTAGTATCATAAAGATGACAGTAGCCTTATAGCCAAGTCATAACAATATCTTGACAAGGCAGATTCTGTTTAACATCTCAGAATGGTATTGTTAAAGGACTTAATCATACATCGATTCTGTACTCTCTCCCATTTCTTCTAATTTCTGTAAATCCCTGACATGCCCTCATTGCAGTATGCCTTCTGGTTCCCCTTAGTCCCTGTCTCTATCACTGTTGTACTACCTCCAACATTTCTGATTCCTTCCATTATGATCCCCACAATCCACTACATCCTTGTGGTCTTATTTCCATCACTTACACCTGACACCTTAGTATCCCCTAATCTCAATGACTTTTCACCATTGTACCCCTGTGCTGGTATTTCCCCTCAACTCTACTTTCTTCAGCTCCCCACTACTGAACATAAATCTCCTGTCCCAGCTAGCATGGACAGGGCTTCCTCAACATCTCTATTCTTTTAATAGAGTTGGGAGGGTGGCCTAATCGTTAAGGTGCTTGCCTTACAAACACAAGGTGCAGGGTTTGAGTCTCACAAGGGATAATTGGCTAGGCTTAAAATGGCTCGGAAAGGCAGTTAGCTTAGTGCTAACCTATGAACCTATTAATGGGTTTCTGTCATGCTATCTATAGCTTATGTCACCCGCAATCATCTTACCTCATTTCTATATTAAAGAATCAGTCAATTGGAGAAGCTTACGTCACCAGGCTCTGGAAATTAACAATGTCAGTATAATTTTATACAATGGCACCTTCTGTGATTACAACAAATCTTATCTAACTGCAGGAATTACAGCCATCTTAAAACTGCTGAAGAAGTGCAGACAAAGTCAGTTCCTAAACATTTTAATGTTTCTGTTTTCATTATGCTTGTTACCCATCTGCCCCCTACCGTTATTGCTCTCCTTTTTTCCCTTTGTGAATTGAGAGCTGATCATGGGGGCAATCACCACCCAGACAGCCAATATGGGACCTTTGCCACTTTCTTCCCCTAGGTCCATCCCTAGGGAACAATGATGGCTACAGTTTGCCCATGTGACTGTGCCTATTTCTGCACATGTGCAGTGAAGGCTGCTATATAAACATGATTTGCCAGTGCCAGGTGTATATCCCTGGACCATGCACTACATGCCATGTGTCTCTTCTCTTTATAATGATGGTACTACACAAGACTGAATTTATTTATTTATTTATTTATTTATTTATTTTACATTTGTTGACCGGGAGAGTTCAACTGGATTACAAGTCCATTTTCAGTGGAGGCCCGGGGACAAAAGCTCCAAGAGAACAATTTTTTACAAAACATAGTTTTAAGGACAGACTTTTGACATACAATTTCCATAGAAGAGACTTTGACATACATATTAACTAACAGATAGGATACATTCGTTCTTTACAATATAATATTAAATTTTAGAAGATATTCCTAAGTTTAGGAGTCCTGTGATAGATTTACTATCAGAGTAAAAGCAGAGAGATGTAGAATAAGGCTCCGAGAGAGCAGATGATGCTCGCTATAGTTGAAAAGAACAACAAATTGATTTACTATATGTCTTCGCCTGGTTTTAGTTGAGAAGGATAACAAATTGATTTACAATATGTCTTCTCCTGGTTTCAGTTGCTCTAGGAAAGCACATCATTGCTGGTGTAGTTTTCCCTAACTCCTGGAGAGATGGGATGAGCAGTAGATTAACAGTCCTAAGTGGGTACACTACTATGATTGGTTGGCTTAGCAGAGTTACTTAAGTTAGGTGAAGTAGGGGATCAACCCTCCCCCCAATACAGGCAAGTTGGGATTGACCTACTCACTCCCACCCTTCTAGCACATGAGTCACCGGTCGAGCTGATCTCAAGTCTTAAGTCAGTCAAGTTGATGGACGCTGACAGTGAACTACAGATCGACCACCAATTAATACAATTGCTCTCCACACTAAAAAAAAAAGTAAGCCTAATATACTGTGTTTGCCAGTTTATGACTTCATGACAGCCAACACATTCTTAATACCCTGCTTTTTTATGGATTGGCTAAATTTTATTAATCTTCACTCCATCTTATCTAGCAAATTACAACAGGCATACGAAAAAAATGTGAAAATGAATCCCCATCCATAACAGTGTATCACACTTCATGCCAGCAATTGGCGAGAATTTAAACATTACCCGATGATGATTCACCTAAAAACAGCTCACTCTATTTTTAATGATAAAAGCCTCCTTTAATAGCTGTAATTCAATGATATACACTAAGATGGTCATTATATTCTCCTAACTAGCTTCCCATAATGGACAACATGGTTATTCATTCACATCAGTAATGTCTGGATCCTGGAATAACCTTCCACATGCAATTATGAGGACTATGTACAGATCCCAAAATGACCTTCCACATACTATTATGAGGACTATGTCCTGATCCTGGAATAACCTTCAGAATACTATTAAAAGGACAATATCTGGATCATAGAATAACCTTCCACGTACTATTACAAAGACTATGTCTGAATCCTGGAATAAGCATCCCCATACTTTAGCAAAGACTATGTCCACATCCTGGAATAACCTTCCATGCACTATTACAGACTAGATCTGGATCTTGGAATAACCTTCCACATATTTTTAAAAAGACCACATCCAGATCCTGGAATAACCTTCCACATACTATTAAGAACACCATGTTCAGATCCTGGAATAACATTCCACATACTATTACAGACTACATCCAGATCCTGGAATAATTTTCCAGATACTATAATCAAGATTACATCCAGAATAATCTTCCACATTCTATTACAGTGACTACGTCCAAGCCATGGAGTAACCTTCCACATACTATTACAGTGACTACGTCCAGATCATGGAATAACCTTCCACATACTATTACAGTGACTACGTCCAGATCATGGAATAACCTTCCACATACTATTACAGAAACTATGTCCAGATCACGGAATAACCTTCCAGATACTATTACAAAGACCATGTCCAGATTATGGAATAACCTTCCACATACTATTACAGAGACTATGTCCAGATCATGGAATAACCTTCCGCATACTATTATGAAGACCACATCCAGATCCTTGAATAACCTTCTGTATGCTATTATGAAAACTGACAGCACAAATGTCTTCCAAAGAGGACTTAAATGGCATTTTAACATATCTCATAGCTACAGCTGTGAAGATCACTTTCTGATAAAAAAGAAAAAAATGCGTCCACCACTTGTTTCCTACCCCCTATAGACCTTAGCTAGTTGAAATAATCTGCAATCGTGTATAAAAGCATACTACTCTACTAAGAATTTACTGCAAGCACATGGATATGCATATTGTATAGGTTTACCTTTAAAATGTTGCAACACACTTGTGCAACTGTTCGTGTACTCGGCTCAAAATGTCGGCAGCTACATCTGCATAACGGTCATCAGAGTCATCTGAAAGTGATGGGTGTTTCGAAAAAATTCGACATTCCTGGAGTGTTGACATTCTTTGAGGACTAGGTTCACTCTTCTGAGGATTTCATGATGCAGTTTCCGAAATTTCGAGTCAGGTAAATGAACAGTCCCCAAAGTGTGTTGTGACATTTTAAAGGTAAACCTTCAATTTTTGTGTGCTATTATTATACATTAAAATCCAACAAGAAGAGGAACCCTGTTGTTATGAATGCTGTATTGAACCTATGACTTGTCTACTGTTAAGTATTACAGCTTCATTTGTATATTATTTTCAGATCATGCCTGAATATGGCTCCATTTTGATCAGTTCAGTTACCTGAATGTCAAAGAAAGAAAAAACTACAACTTTCTTCTCTGGGCTAAATATTTTATTTTGTACAGTTACATGTGTGCAAGGACTCCCTTTCTATGATCTGACTGCTGGCTATAGCTATAAAAGGCATGACTGACCACTTATTATGCCATATCATCTTTGTACCACAGGAACATTGAAGTATTTGCTATAGAACAACATTATATAATGCTCTGTCAGTGAAGATAAATTAGATACAAATAAAATGACCATTTACACTGAGAGCAGGTCTTTTGGAATCTGGCCCAATGAGTTCATAAAGCAGTACCAGAACAACGTAAATTTATTTGTAGTGCATGGAGTGTGCTGATTACTCTCTGATATTCAGATAAAGACAAATTAGTTAAGCGCTAGAGTGGTATGAGATCCAACCTTAACAAATGCTAAGCACCCCTTGCAGTAAAGTTTGCCAGTACAAATGACAGTGGCAGAATAAAAGATTTGTTTCTGCCAGCTGTCTGTTGATAACATGTCCTTTTCTTTTTGTTCTAAACCTAGAACATTACCAGAATAACAGGATGTGTGTTCACCTGGTTTACTGAAGGATATGAAGTCTGAAAGCTAAATGTATACCATTATGTAGTGTCTTCAGTCCTCATTACTTTGTTCAAAAACCACTGACTTCATGAGGAAGACACTGAACATATGAGGCAAAAATCTAGGCAGTCTGTGAAAATTTGGACAGTTGAGAGGCCTGGAAAGTGAGTGTAAACATAAGAGACAGTGTTATACTATCTTTCTGACAGTGCTCACCAAGTGTTTTATGGCTTGAAAGCTGATAAAACACGAGGTTTTTTTTTCATTTTTACTATAACTTGTTGTACATGGAGCAGATAAAGCTCCATGCACTACAAAGAATTATGAGCGGTTAGCTGATGCTAACCTAATATGAGTTCTCGACATGGTTGCCAAGATTCACCACTCAAGCTTTGCTCTCGAGGTGAATTCCTGGGCATTCATGTCTTGAATACATAATAATGTGGTTAACATCAGCAAACTGCTCATAATCCTCTATGTTATGCCTTCTCCCAAGTAAAAGGTATGGGACCGCAGCAGTTACCCATAAACCACTGCTAGAGAGAAATGGGTACCACCTGATCTGCATAGGTAAACAAGTCCTAAAACAACAGGGACATCTTTAGGTGGGCAAGACAGCTGAACTTTTTTTTTTTTTTTCAAAACATTCTTTATTTCATTTTATAGTTAACAAAATGACAATCCACACAACATAGCAGGTGATAGACAACAGAAATTCTGTATAAGCATTTTTATACAAAGAAATAAAAAAAACAACCTAATAACCTATATACATAAGTGCCATTAACTATGATAAGGAGAAGAGAATACTGCTGCAGAGAGAGAGAAAAAAAAAAGAATATAACGACTCCAAATAACAAAACATTAAAATATAACAAGAAACTTAGTGTATAAATTATCAGAACCCTCCTCCGAACCTCTTGTTAAACATAAAATAATGAGGCAAACCCCATGTCAAGATGCAGTGTGGAGGGATTAGCTTAGATTAAGGGGGGCACCAATGACAAGATTATGATAATCAATAAGACAATTATTACAATACTTTACAATAAGAGGAGAAAGCTATTACATGATAGAACAAAATCCATAAAAGGGAAGTCACCCCTGATCATTATTAGTAAAAAAATACGAGCGCTCATAAAATCAACTAAGGCCAATTTTGAGAGAAACTTTACCAGAAAGGCTCATCCAGACTCTGCTACACTTTGCTGTGAAGGAAAGGTTAGTTTGCTGTTATTTTTTGTATTACTGTATTGCCTTTCTATATTTTGAATACTGTAGTTTGTTTTCTTTACCTTGTGTTTTGCTTGCATTCTGTTTTAACAGCATATTAAAACTTCAAAAGAGACCACAGCTCTCTGTTCTGAGTCAGGCAGAATTTTTTCCCGCCCTCTCACCCATTTAAGTTGTCTTGTTAAATACCACTGTCTTTCTAGTTGCCCACCTCTTATGTTAATCTGACCATATATCTCATTTCTCTCTACTTTCACTGGCTTATGTGAGTAATCACAAAATCAACACTTTTGAAATCCCACCCCTTCAATTATTTAAATTTATTGGCCGTCCTACAGTATTTCATAGTACCAAAATACAAAAGTGACCACCCCTTTCAGTCCATCTTGCTGTTTTAAAAATAGTAACTCTCCACTAAACCTTAACTTTTTAAACAGGTAAAACTCAAGTTACCTACTTTCACATCTAACTTCTCTAGTGCACACTGCAGAGTGCATTCTTTTCAATCTTACCTTTAAGCATCCCTGTGACTAGCACTTTCTCTAATACCTGCTGGAAAGCACTAGGAAGCCTTAAACTCATACAAACACTGAACTCTCCTTGTTAACAAGGAGAAATTAATAGTAGGCACTAAACAGCCTATAATTGCAAAGTACCTTGCTAAGGAAACAGCTCCTATACTTTACAAAGAAAAAAAAAAGCCCCAAACCAGGCATGTCCAAGGGTCAGCTTCCGGTGATTTCTCCTGTCCACCTGGTGAATCTGGGCATACTGGGGCAATGCAGCAATTGCCTCATGTACACAGACAACCCTCTCCTCCTACCACCCAACACTACAACCTGTGAGAGATGCACTTATATAGCCAAAATGGAAGCAAAGCTCTCTCCACCCAAGATTGTGCTAAACAGTCAAGAGGAGAAGGTTAACACCCACACTACACCTCAAGCAACACATAGCCCTTCTAAACCCACACCACCAACACCCACATATAGCAACACTAAATCCACATATGCAGAGGCCCTTAACTGTAACCTGCCCAAGCAACAAAGACCTCTGAAGCTGAAACGCAAACAAACACCAATCACAACCAATGTGTCACATAGTTCACAACACCAGTGTGCCACCAGGCAACAGCCCCTAAGGCAAGACAATGTACCTAACACTTTAGTCATAGGTGACTCTATAGTCCGGCACATTGATGTCCCTCTCACCAGGTTGAATAAGGAGAAAATTACAGTCAGCTGCCTGTCGGGTACCAGGATCCGCCACATAACGCATGCACTCAAGTCACTCCACAACAAGTACAAATATGATTCTGTCATTGTCCATGTTGGAGTGAATGACTTGAGACGTACCTCCCTGGACTACATGAAAAGAGACATGGAAGAGCTCTCGGATCATGTGGCCCAGGCAGGTATGACCCTAGCCCTGAGTAGCATCCTGCCTTCGCCCAGAATGATACCACAATATAAGGATAAAATGATTGACTTCAACAATTGGCTAAGCTTATGGTGTCATTCAAAGGGGATCCAGTATCTGTCTGCCTGGGATGACATGATTGACAGACCACGATGCTTTGCCAGAGATGGTCTGCACCCATCACCCTGAGATTCAGGTTACTGGCTAAGGCTCTTGCCACCCCTATAGTGCCTTTTTAGGCAAACTTCAAAGGACAAAACCACCACCATAACAGGTACAAGCATGCAAAATCTGAAGGTAATGCTACTCAATGCTAGAAGTCTAAACCTCAAAATGCACTCTCTCAAGGCACTCCTAAAAATGGAGAACATCGATATCTGTGCAGTAACTGAGACCTGGTTCAAGGTTCCAGAGAGCACCCCTGCAATACCAGGCTACAACTCTTACCACACTTTTCGGCCACCAAACCAGGACCGAAACACTAAAGGTGGAGGAGTGTCAATATTCACCAAGGATATTCACACCACCAAGCTAGTTGGCCAACACAATGTGTCTGAAATTCTCCAAGTGCAACTAACACTAGGTAAGACTGCAATCCAAATTGTAGCTTGCTACAGATCCCCCACCATACCCCAAGATTCTCACTACACCTTTCTAAACATACTGGAAAATATTAAGATAGAACCAAACACCCTAATACTGGGTGATTTTAACTACCCTGCCATTAACTGGGAAAACTACTCATGTCCCAACACCTTTGCGCAATGGTTCTTGGAATTCATAAATTCCAACACCCTGGATCAACTAATCCATAGTCTCACCAGGGGCTCCAATATCCTAGACCTGGTCATTACCAACATGGGAAATAAATGCTCCATACCTATGGTCACCCCCTCGTTAGTCAGGTCTGACCATAAGCTAATCACCCTTAACATCCACATCCCACCCCCCAGTAAAGAAACCACCATAAAAACTTCTAAAGCCAACTTCATGCTACTCAAGTCAGAAGTGACAAACTTCATGACACCCATGCAGATGGGAACTGAATGTTCAACTGCTGAATCCTACACTATGGCACTGTACGAGCACATCCACTCATGCATGAATCGTGCCATCCCAAATAGAACCAAAATGCTCTCATCCAAAAAAAGGAAGCCAATCTGGTGGTCCCCTGCCATAAACAAACTTTACAACAAAAGGAAGAAACTTTTGCAGAAAAGTGGAAAATCCCAGGATGCAAAAAACTCCCTTACTAGCCTCAGTAAGAAACTGAGATGCCTCATAAAATCCTCCAAAGCTAGTTACGAAAATAAAATTGCCAAAGATTCCAAAGACAACCACAAAGCATTCTATAATTATGTCAAGAATCTAAATGGCAATGCTCAGATCTGCTCTGAGCTAAAACAGAATGGCATTAAATATACTGATCCGAAGGATATTGCCAATATCCTGGCAGATCGATTCAGTGCCAACTTCACCCCCCTCTCACCCCCTAAATGGCCCATCTCAATACCGGAAGATTGCCAAATTCCAGTAATAATGGCCACACAGGTACAAAATGCACTCTCTAAAGCCAAGAATACAGCATCCATGGGACCAGATGACATCCCGGGCTGTGTACTACATGAACTACAATATGAACTGGCACCTCACCTAAGTGTCATGTTTAATCATAGCCTCACCTCAGGTTTCGTGCCCACTGAGTGGCGCAGAGCTACAGTTATCCCAATCCACAAGGGGGGATCCACCTTGGATCCTGGAAACTACCGTCCCATCAGTCTGACAAGCCTTATCTGCAAGGCCATGGAGCGTATTATCATGGAACTTATAAACAATGACATTGGCAACCTTCAAACACAGGACCCCACCCAGTTTGGGTTTGTGAAGGGCCGATCTTGTCTCCTGAACCTGATTGACTTCTTTGAATCAGTCTCCAGAGCCATGGACAAGGGTAAGGTGGTCCACACAGCCTATCTAGACCTTGCCAAGGCCTTTGACACCATCCCCCACTCTGGAATCATAGATAAACTTACTAAGTTAGGCATTAATCCCTATGTCACCCAATGGGTTGCTAAATGGCTTACTGATAGAACCCACACTGTAAAAGTAGCCGACTCCAAATCCAGCTCCAGACAAGTGACAAGTGGAGTACCTCAGGGTTCAGTCCTGGGGCCGCTCTTGTTTGGCATCTACTTCTCTGAAGTACAGGTCAACACTAAGGGACTCTGGCTAACAAAGTTTGCAGATGACTGCAAACTGGGAGCCATTATTGAATCCCCAAATGATGTGGATACTCTACAAAAGGGCCTTACAGAAACAGATGCTTGGTGCCAGAGCCATGGGCTCAAGCTCAATGCCAAGAAATGTATTGTTATCCCCTTTGGAAAAAAACATGTATCCATGAATTACCATATAGGTGGCAGTACACTAAACACAGAAAGTATGATAAGAGACTTAGGGACACAGGTGGACAGTGGTCTCACCTTCGATAACCACATTGCCACAACAGTCAGGAAATCCTTCTGTGTGGCACACCTCATCACGAAGGGCTTTTCATCCAGAAAAAAGGAGGTCATTGTCCCACTGTACTCATCCCTCATTAGACCCATTATAGAATACAATGCCCCATTTGGTATGTACCTCTCAAGACATCTGCAACAGCTGGAAAGGCCTCAGAAATACCTCACTAAAAGAATCACAGGCCTAAAGCAGATGCCCTATGCTGACCGCCTTAAAAAACTCCAGCTATACTCTGTCACATATCATCTACTCAGAGGCGATCTCTGCTTAACATACAAGGCCATGTCAAACCCAGAGCTGTTGGACATGCTACACTTAAAGAAATCCCAATCCCTCAGAGCTACATGCTCCAGGGATCTAAACCTTGTCATCACAATAAACAAAACATGTTGGAGGGATAGGTTCCTGACCCAGAGACTCCCCAGACACTGGAATAGATTGCCCATACATGTCAAGCAGAGTGCCTCTTTGGACCTCTTCAAGAGGAACCTTAACGATTGGATGGGAGAAAGGAAATTCACCCCAGGGATCACGTCAGTCACCCTGCTAGACAGGGGTCCAGGAAAGTAAATAATGTGGGAAGAAATAGCTAGGGAATTGTTATGGCTAGGCTTGTATAGGCCCTAGGGCTGATAGCCTAGTACCAACCAACCTATGAACCTATGAAAAATTGCCATGGATTCAAAGGACAATCATAAGGCCTTTTTCAGCTATGTTAGGAACCTGGGTGGAAACTCCCAGATATGCTCAGAATTAGTCCAAAATGATACAAAAATCACTGAACCCACAGACATTGCCAACATACTGGCAGACAGGTTCAGTGCAAACTTCACCCCCCTCTCCCCCGCTAAAGGAGAGATAACTATCCCAGCGGAGTGTAGCCTCCCAGACATCTCAAATGCGCAGGTAAAAGCTGCTCTCTCTAAAGCTAAAAACACAGCATCAATGTGACTGGATGGTGTCCCCGGCTGTGTGCTACACGAGCTAAATGAGGAATTAAACCCACACATAAGGCAGCTGTTTAATCTCAGCCTTACCACAGGATACGTGCCCAAGGAGTGGCGTATGGCAACTGTGGTCCCACTCCACAAAGGCGGTGCCTCTACGTACCCTGGTAATTACCGCCCCAATAGCTTAACAAGTCTAGTCTGCAAAGCTATGGAGAGGATCATAATGGAGCTCATAAACAAAGATATAGGGGACTTGCAGACATTGGACCCGACCCAGTTTGGCTTCATCAAGGGAAGATCATGCCTTTTGAACTTGGTCGACTTCTTCAAAACAGTCACCAAGGCCATTGATGAGGGAAAGGCAGTCCATACAGCCTACCTTGACCTTGCAAAGGCTTTCAACACAATACCCCACTCGGGTATTGTAGAAAAACTTACCAGCTTAAATATAAACCCATATGTCACAAGATGGGTTGCAAACTGGCTTAAGGACAGAACCCACAGGGTTAGAGTTGCTGGCGCTATGTCAGACTCCAAGCCTGTCTCAAGTGGTGTCCCACAGGGCTCGGTCCTTGGCACCCTATTGTTCGGCATCTACTTCTTAGAAGTACAGGCCAACATGGGAGGACTTTGGCTGACAAAGTTTGCAGACGACTGCAAACTGGGTGCCATAGTGGAAAGTGCATCGGACACGGATATCCTTCAGAAGGGACTCAAGGAAACAGATAGCTGGTGCCAGAGCCATGGCCTGAAGTTAAATGCCAAAAAATGTATAGTCATACCCTTCGGGAAAAACAAGGTAACCCCAAGCTACCATATAGGTGGCAATCCACTAAGCACAGAAGAGGTTATCAGGGACCTGGGGACCCAGGTTGACAGTGGCCTTTCTTTTGACACTCACGTTGCTAAAGTGGTTAGAAAGACCTTCTACATTGCCCACCTGATCATGAAGGGATTCACATCCAGATCTAGTGAGGTCATTGTTCCCCTGTACTCTTCACTTATCATACCAATGATCGAGTACAATGCCCCATTCGGGATGTATCTCGCCCGACATCTGCAGCAATTGGAAAGACTCCAAAAGTTCCTCACCAAAAGGATAAAGGGACTCCAAAATCTGTCATATGCTGCCAGATTGAAGAAACTCCAGCTCTATTCAGTCGCATACCATCTGCTCAGAGGTGACATGTGCCTGACATGCAAGGCCATGTCCAACCCGGAATTAATGGACATGCTCCACCTCAAAAAATCCAAATCCACCAAAACCACTAGAGCAAGCGACTTAAACCTTAGCACGGATATAAATAGGACGTGCTGGAGGGATAGATTTATCACTCAGAGACTCCCTATGCTGTGGAATAGAGTCCCGGTCCATGTGAGGCAGAGCACCTTGCTGGCTCTGTTCAAGAGAAATCTTGACCTGTGGATGGGAGATCGTAGGTTTACCCCGGGAATCATCTCTATGTCACTGCTGGACAGAGGCACAACAAACTAATGGGCACAGTATTTTTTCATATAAGGGGTGGCGTAAGCCACAAAAATTTGGGCTAGGCTTATAAATGCCTTAGGGCAGATAGCCTAGTATAAACCTATGAACCTATGAACCTATAATAAACTTATATATGAATGAAAGAAAGGTATCTCAATCATCCGTTAAAAGAAGGAAGATAAAATCCCAAAGTTTTTGATAAGCCGCTCACTTGCGAGGGCTTATTATTATCATTTTTTGGGAAGTAATGTATTTAATTGTTAGAAATCTAAATTCCTTCAATGATAACTTTGATCGATCCATCCAATGCTTAGCAATATAGAATTTTATTAGAAGACATTGGGTGATAAGTGCTCTAAGTTTGAGAGTTGTCATGTTAACCCTAGTAACATGCAGTAAGGCCATTTCCCAAGATAAAGTAGATTTATGATAACCCATTTTGTCAAGCCTTACCTTAAATGAACACCATAAGCTGTGGGAGTATCTACAGAACCATAGAATGTGAATGATATCAGCATGGGGGCATGAGCAACAGGAGCACAAAGTGGATATGGATGAGTTCAATTTATTTAGGTGAACTGGAGTTAAATATAGGTTATTAGTAATCATGAATTGGGTGTATATAAGTTTTTTAAAAGGGGAGTATTTAAGTGTAGACTTTATTGAAAAAATTTTCTGTTGGGGAGAGAAATTAGCTCCTTGTTGATCCCAGTATTCTGCAAAAATGATTTTACCTTTATTTAGGCATGTGGAGAGGGATTTATAAGATACAGAGAGCATATTTTTACTAGTAGCTAAGTTTTGTAATAGTCCCGCTACCGTATTAAGCTCAGTATCCGAGCTGGGAAACTTTTGAAGAAAAAATGATGTGAGATCTTTTAATTGTCTTAAGATAATGATATATGATTTGGACAAGGATAGAGCTTCCCTAAGTTCTAATAACGAGAGGTGCTTAAACTTATACATGTCCCATAAGGTATAATCTTTAATCAATGGAAAGTTGTTTAAGTTAATCATTTTATCATTCATTTTTAAATTTGGGTTGAGATGGAAAGGTTGAAATAATAAGAGAGCGTTACCTAAATTCAAGGAATGGAAGAGATCTTGACAGGTTTTAATTAAACCCTTTAGTGTATGATGTAATTTTAATTTTTTAAGGATAGATTTATTCAGGAATGGTAAAGATTTAGGGTTAATATCATTACTGATAACATGGTTATACCACACTTTAATCCATAAGGGTGACCATGAAGAAGTGTTTGGAAGATGGTTGGGAATAGAAAGTATTCTATTAGTATGAACAATTCTATAATAGAGTATGAAGTTGGGCATCACCATACCCCCCAAAAATTTAGGTGATGTAAGTCTATGATATGAAATTCTGACTGATTTAGGGTACCAGATAAATTTTTCAATGTCTTTATGAATCCTGTTAAGGAAGATAATTGAGACCGGAGATAAAGAACAATTAAAATGATAGAGAATCTTGGGAAGCATATTCATTTTGACAATAGAGATTTTAGAGAGCATAGGAAGTTTTAAATGCTGCCATCTCAAAATGTCCTGGGAGATAGAGATCCATAATTTTGACAAATTAGATTGTAAAAGAGAGGAATATGAGTGATCATATGAGATCCCTAGATAATTAAGAGAATAGTTGATATGGAAGGACAGATCTGGAAATAAATGCTGTCTATGTGCTGTAGGATTGATCGGAAAAACAAAGGATTTATTTAGATTAACTTTGTAGTCAGAAATAGAGGCAAAAGTATTCACAGAATTAACTATTTTCTTAGCGTCAGATATAGGGTGCTTGAAATAAAGATTAAGATCGTCTGCAAAGGCTGTGAAGCTGATATTAGTGTTACAAATTCTAGGAATGGAGTGATAAGTTTTCTGACCTAAAAACAAAAGAAAGGCTTCTAAGTATAAATTGAATAGTAGGGGAGAGAGAGGGCACCCGTGTCTAGTGCCATTTGTAATCTTTATGGGTTGAGAATATTTTTTTTTATGTATAAACAAGTATATGAACTATTATATAGGGTCTTAATCAACTTAATAAAATCAAAGGGGAAATCAAAGTTCGATAAAACCAAAAATAAAAAATTCCAGTTTACCCGGTCAAAGGCCTTACATGCATCCAACACCAAAGCATATTTAGGATTCCTTTCTTTTTTGGATAGATTTATTAAAGACAGCTGAACTTAATAATATACAGTGTTAATATTAAGGAAGGCAATGGCTTGATATTGTTTTAAAAGAAAGCTCTGTTCTCTACATAATCTTAGACAGCAGAACCAGATGGGGCTTTAGGCACATGTTATGTCTCTTCAGCATTGAAATAATAGCATATTTTTGTAATTTCTTTCATGAAAAATTAGATTTCAACAAACACCTTTACAGTGTATTCGTACACTAAAATAAGCTACTGGGATCTAAATCCTAGAGTACAGTAGTATTCGTTACTATTTTGTGTAGCTGCTGTAAGTATTCTATGCAAGGGACATTATGTATCCACCCCCCACCACCTTTATTGCTCACATTTGTATTGTCAACTACTGCATATATACGGTAACTGACTTTGGAGAGTACCTCTATGACTTGTTTTGATACAGTACGACAGTTTAAGGACAGCGGCATGATGACATCATAGCTTCACTTAGCTTCACATTAATATGTGTCAACAAGGAACAAACAAGGCACAGCTTCTACTTTGAATATGACAACTACATTGTGTAAATTAAATAAACTAGTATAAAATGACTAGTTGTACTTACACACGCTCATAGCTGGCTAGAGTGATAGATATATAGAGAGATAGATAGATACATTGATAGACAGACATACAGACTGAGAGAAATAGTCAGATACACATAGACTGGGAGTGTGATAAACATATGCTGAAGGATTAAATGTTACCTTTTGTAAAACCAAAGACACCAAACTTTATTTATAAACAGTAATTCTTTGTAAATGAGTCACTTAGAACGTATGTGCGTCTCCAGAAGATAGGATTATGCTTCTTTGCAAATGGTGTCAAGAATATACTGGCAATTACTAGCCACACACTTTGGAAGTGGGGCACATTTGGAAACTGCTGTGTAAGTAAACTGTTGTGAGGTACATGAAATACACTGGAGCAAATCATTTGGCACAACGAGAATATATATGAATGTGAGATTGTGCTAACTTGTCTATTTTTTGACTGACTGTTATTGTGGCTGGTAAGTCAAGGCAGACAAGCACAGCCTGATTTTAAATAGAGCTGAAGTTCTTGGAAGACTAACAAATAAAATAAAATGCCTTGGAGTCAACCGCAGAGTGATAAATTAGAATGGAAAATTAATGGGTGGAACACCTTATGTAGGTTAGATTCACAGAAAAAAGGATTACCTTACGTCAGCAGTCAACTACATTTGCAAAAAACACATGACTTGCATTTCATTTGTTTCCAGAAGGAACCAGTAATTCTAGTATACGTGCCAAACTAGATGAAAATTCCATGACATATTAAGTTGACTTGTTAAACAGACTGTCAAAAGTGACAATAGGTTTTATTCATTTATTCACAAGTGTAGTAGGCATTTAGTCATGCCTACTCTGATGTGTAATTTAGAGATTGCAACATGTTATAAGACAGTGAGAAAAAGCCGATATACTATGGATCAGTATAAAGAGTTATAAATGTTATCAATAACACAGACCTAGGACAGCAAAGGCAGTTGATACAACATAGCAAAATAAACTCAGGCCAGCTATCACATCATAATGTAGGTAGACGCTAATCTGTAAATACATTTTGTTAAAACTTCTCACTCCGTATCAGTTATGGATTCACTATTTTAGCAGCTGAGTACTACACAAAGGTGAAATAATGAGCGTGATTATATTTTGCAGTGCATGTATACAGAAAAACAACTGGCAGAAAACCAAAAACAACAACAATCCAAATATGTTTTGATGGAAGTTTGAGAATTAGACGGAATGAGTGTAGAAGGATAAACTTCATATTGGCAATACAAGATTTCAGTAACGAAAGAAGAGCACAGACTGCCTTCTAGCTTAGACATTTTTGAACAGCCCACTGTCACAAGGAAAGCAAATCCAAGTGCAACGTGGTGACTCTGGCTGAGTAGCAATGCAGGGAGAAGGAGAAAAGGAACAACTTTGTCTGACGTGAGTCCGTCACGAAGAATTGTGGGTTCCCAGGCTGCACACTCAATGCAGCCCATGATGAGTACTATAAAAAAACAACAGCGTGAGGACTCCTGAGCAGACTGGAAGCAGGAGGCTCCCCATATTAGATGTAGGGTTTATGCAGGCATACAAGTCATACAGCAGTTAACAATCAACCTCATCAATCATCATCATCAATCTCCTTTTCCCCCATTTTCTGCATGAGGTCAGGGTGTCATTTTAACTGTTGCCATCTCTCTCTGTCAGTTCAGTGCCACACCCCTGCCTTCTTTGACACTCATGCCTGACTGTCACAGATCTCCTCTCACATGATCAAAAAACCTCTGTGCTGGAGACCCTCGTTTCCTCTTGCCTTCTTCCTGTCTGCCCCAAATCTTCTTACCAGATCATCTTCCACTTTTTTAGCACATGTGCCTAAACCATCATAATCTGTTCTCTTTGATCTTTTCTGCAATTAGAGCGACTTTGGATTCTGCTCTTATATTCTCATTTCTTCTTCTGCCCCACAGTGCACATCCTACAACCCATCTCAGGCACTTAATTTCCATCGCTTCTAGTTTGCTCATCTGCTCTGCCTTTACTACCCAGGTATCTGTACCATACAGTAGTACTGGTCACACCACTGTTTTGTACACCTTACAGTTCAGCTTCTTTGGCATTCTTCTGTCATACACTATCCCTGACACTCTGCAATATGGTATACCTAGTTGTAAGAGGGAGGGAATTGATAACACACACACACCCATAACTCACAGTTTGATGAGACCCAGATCCTTGCCAAGCTAACTTTTACCCAGTAAGGACACAAATGCATTTACACACTGTGGTACCTTTCTATTTACCAGAGGTTACCAGGAGAGGATTTTAAAAAAGGCTTCATTTTCTCAACATCACAGACCTGTTTCACTAGAATTTCAAGTAGATAAAAAGGGTGATATTCTTGTCTACTACTTACAAATAAATTAAGCTAAAATTGTTAATGATTAGCCAAAAGATGCAACTTTAAAATGGAAAGCCATAGTAGAGTCTTTCATACCTATCTAGCACCCTAACATCAAAATATTGCAAAGCAGATTGATTGCAAAAATAAAAGGTACTAAAGGAATATATTGGGCCAAATTTATAAAGGTGTACAGGATAGACACCAGGGATAACTCGGCATTTGCAGACAGTCCTAACATGGTGCTTTTGAATGAAGATGTACAGCATTGCATCAGACTGTCACCACAGCCATGTTACATGTTAATGGGGCAGTAGGGGGAAAACGCATATGCTAATTAACCACATGCTCTCCTCCCCTAGAACTGCATCTGGGAAGGTAGCTATCTGTTGACTGATTAATAGAATCGCTCGGCTGTGTAGATTAGCACTGCCACTCCTTGTACCTCATAGGTGGCTGTATTCTTCCATCATGGTAAAGGTGTATACTATGGGGTTTAGTGGTAAGGTAGTGTAAGGCATGTGTGTGTGACTGTATTTCAAATGCTGCATGTGCGAGTGTGTGTCTACCTGGGAGGTAATGGTAGGGGAGTTAATAGGGATATGTTAGGCAGGTGTGTGTGTGTGTGTGTGTGTGTGTGTGTGTGTGTGTGTGTGTGTGTGTGTGTGTGTGTGTGTGTGTGTGTGTGTGTGTGTGGGTGTGTGCGTGCACACCTGCATGCGTGTCCGTGTGTGTATGTGAGTATGGGTGAATAAATGAGTGTGTCTGTGAGTGCAATTTGGTGGGAAGGTGACTGTTTCATGTGTGTGGGGGAGGGATTGGGGTGGCTGTCATACATCCACACTCCCCTAAAAACTAATGAGCAGGTCCTGCGATTTTGGCGTGGGGGACTGGACAACGAGACACCAGGGATAACATTTTAAATGCATGCTTGAGCAGCACTTAAACAGAATGAAGATCGGAGTGAGGGGAACATTAGAGACCAGGGATAAGTAGCATGCCTTAAAAGGCACAAAAAAGGATTCCTACCCTCTACCTTTCCATCTTGCCCAAGGATTATTAGCTCTTTGTGCCACAATTAGACACCAGGGATACAATTTATTTATTTATAACTGCGGTGGTGGTGCTGCAGTAGTGTTGTCGTCTCACAGTAAGACGTTGTCCTGTTCGATTCTCAGCTAGAGCGTCTTCTGTGTGGAGACATGCGTGAATGGGCGTACCTTCATTGAAGGTTGTGTGTCAGGGCTGGCAACTCGGCACATAAAAATCTACTGACAATCATTAGCGGACCGGAGTTCCGCTGTGGCAACCCCTAACTGGGAAAAGCCAAAAGCCCCAACAACATTTTATTTTATTTTACATTTGTTGACCGGGCTGGTCAACTCAATTTAAAAATGTATAATAAAAAAACATTACAAAAAGGAGAGTAGAGATTTAAACCATGCACCCTTAACAGATCAAACCCCTGCATTAACCTGCTACTCTAACAGACAAGTACATACAACAGCTTTTTTAAAACATATATTGAGGGTCTTGGGCATTGTGCAATTCCTACAACATACTATGTACGAGAGAGTGGGACAAAAATAATGTTAAGCATACTTCTCATCCTCATAGTGCAAAGAAAGATAAGCACTAGGGTAATAGCTTTGCCCAACATGCATTTACTGAAAGATATGAAGTACAAAACTCAAATGCTGGGCATTAATGGCTGACTGTAACAGTCTGTGAATTAACAGGGCAAGGGAAAAGCAGATATCAGTAAAGTGCAGATAGCAGAGGGATAGGGATAGTGTCTGCGATGTGTGTGTGTGCGTGTGCGTGTGTGCGTGCATGTGTGTGCATGTGTGCATGTGTGCGCATGCATGTGCGTGTGCGTCTGTGTGTGTGTGTGTGTGTGTGTGTGTGTGTGTGTGTGTGTGTGTGTGTGTGTATTTGAATGTGTGCATTGTGTGTGGGAGAGTGAATACAAGGGGTGCATCTGCTTCCATTATGTGGCCACCAACCCTGTTAACTAGAGCAGGATGTGCTGATCTGCACTCTGATTAAGTTAACTGTGATTCAGAGACATGCAAGCCAGTAATGAGATCTTTCCTCGTTGCAGCTAATGTGTGTCTCTGAATTACAAATTGCCACATTGTGTAAACAGGCCCTTTTTACTGATAACCTTAAAGGAAAACAACGGGATATCAAATCAAATATCTCTACCTGATGTCTCTCTAAAATCCTGTTATGTGATACAGCCTCAAAAAAACATAACCGCAGCTTTAAAAAAAGATCCACTATTCTCTTTTACTGCTTAGGCTTCATACTTTTCCGTACTGTTTGACTTTTGGTTTTAAAACCAAGATGAAAACTGTCTAGTCGTCTCAAATAATGATGTCACATCTGCCAGAGCTCTTGCTGAAGATCCTGGGAGGTTTCCTCCCCCAAAGTGACGTAAACACTGCCTTATTTGCATGCTGTACAGAATCCCTGTGATCCTCCCACATTGTGATGTCAACACTGCCTTTCCCAGCCCACTGTTAGCCTAATAAATGGACTAGGTGCTGTGTGGAACTCCTTTTCTGTGTTAGCAAATCTGGTCGACTCTATTCATGTGAAGCACTTCTTCTTCACCAGCGTTTTGCTACTTCATAAGTAAGGTAAGTCTTATTACTTATTACTTCTTAATAGTGTATCCTAAATGTAATCTGTCCCTGTTTCTATGCCTCCCTAGCCCTTATATTGTGTCCTCCCAAGTTTTTAATTAGCATTAGTGGAGTTAATCTTTTTCTGTTTGTAAGGGTGCCACGTGCTTCCCTTTCGCAGCTGCATTTTTAGCTTAGCCTACTTATTTTAGTTTTGATCCAGGGTTTATATTTCCCTGGTTATGTTTAATGCTGGCGTCTTTTGTATTCTTGAGTCGGCCTGTGTTTCTGTGCTTGCTGCCTTTGGGTTTCCTTCTGAAGTAAGTGTATTGCTGCTTGTAGTAATTGTATTACTGTCTAGTGTTTTTAGTTGCTTGCTGGTGTTTTTTAAAAACGATGCTGTATTTGTAGCTATATTTGGTTTTCTTTAGTTGATGCCTTGTGCTTCGCGATTGTGGTTGCTGGTGTGTTTTTTTAAAAACCTTGCTGTATTTGTAGCTGTATTTGGTTTTCTTTAGTTTGTTGATGCCTCGTGCCATTGATTGCATGCTGCAGATGTTTTGTAATGTTTTCAGCTGTTTGTTTCTGTTGTTGAGCTTAGCTTCGGTCTTGTCATGTTTTTATTTTTTTTTTTAATATTGGTAATCCGTTTTATTGGTTATGCTGCTGGGCTTGCTCCATTTTATTTGTTATGCTACTGTGCTTGCTCCGTTTTAGTGTGTGTGCCATCAAACCTGCTACCTGCTTGAAACTTTGCCACAGCTGAATAATACCTTTTTTTTTTCCCCGTTAGCTGGGTAATGAAATTATTTTAATGTGGACGCTGGAGCCATTAGGCATAAAACTTATTTACTGAGTAATTCTGCAGCCTGTAAACATACTTATGAATAGTCAGCAAGAGAGTGGTAGTAGTTCAGGGCTGGTTTCTGCAGCTATACTTGTTTCATGCAACTAAGCTAAGTGCATTTCTGGGTTCCCATGTAAGATTATTATAGCAGGTAAATATACAGTGATGTAGGCAATATAGAGGTTCAACATTTTGTCCATCAGTATGTGTCCATAGTTTAGAAGTAGTGTGTGTGTGACTGCAAGCAAGGGGGCAAGAGTGTGTGTGTATGACTGCAAGCAAAGGGGCAAGAGTGTGTGTGACTGCAAGCAAGGCTTCTTATTTTTGGATTGTTAGTCTCAATTTTTGTGGTTTTCAGTCAAACTCTTTCGGAATAAAGTCACTAAATGAGACACTGAGTTTCTGCCTTCATAACCTTCAGAAAAATGCATGCTAAAGCAAGACCTGTTATTCGATCAGCTCTCTCAGTTTATACAAGATCAATTTTTTGTACTGTTTTGATGTCCCCCCATATATATTTTGCCTTGTCCAGATTTCCTGCATTAACAGGTTGCTAGGTACATGCAAATAAATTGCTTTTTTAGAATTAGGCATATCCCAACCTCTCAACTGTCCCTGAACTTGGCTCAAAATGTTGCTCTTCCCCTAATAATCCCTCCCCAGAAATTGCTATTTTGGAAGAAAACATGGAGGGATTACCATTAACTGTAATAATCCAGTTAGGGATAACTTTCATTTCATAAATGCATGTTTTTTTTTTTATTTTGTCAGATGCTCAAGTTAGTAGTACTAATATTAAAAGGAGCTCCTTCTTTGACAGGTTACCAGCTGTATTGTGTGGCTATTATCTTTTTGAATCAAAATTTTTTTTTTTTTTTGGGACAATTGCTGCCAAATCATTAGAGACTGAAGAATGAAATCAATGACAGACATTTAAGTTTCAGATTTCATGCCCTTTTGAAAATTCATACTAATGCAAGACCTACTATTTCATAATCTTTCCTAATTTGATAGGAGCAATAATCCTACTTCTATTTATTTATTTATTTTATTTATTTATTTATATTTGTTGACCGGGAGTGTCAGACTGGACGTAGGTCTATTTTCAGCGTAGGCCCGGGCAGAAAAGCTCCACAGTAAAATAGACAGTAGTTACATTGGATTATAATGATTAACAATTTAACATAGCACTTACTTACAACATATTTACAGATGAAGAACATAGTACATCAATAGACAAATAGAATATTTATCTGTGAAGTACATAACAGACATTAACAAATGTTACAATGAGAAGTTCCTGCTGTATAATAAGTACTGGGCTTATGAGCATGTGAGCTTGCTATAATCAAGGTAGTTAGTGGAGTGGAAAGAAAGGTAGTGGTTGGATGGGGTGGATGATATTAGACTGGGAGTTGTAAGGGCATAGCCAGCATGTTTTTAGTTGCGCTTTTAATAAAGTTTTGAAGTGGGTGCATGATGGTACGGAGGTAATTGTGGGTGGGAGTGAGTTCCATAATTTGGCTATGGCGCAAGAGAATAGTGCTTTACCAGCAGAGTTATTGGCTTTAGTGATCTGCAAGTGATTTTTGTTGCTGGATCTTAGTGGTCTGGTGGTGCGATTAGGGTTGGAGTAGATTCTGGAGGGATAGGACATTTAGTGGATGGTTTACTAGTTTGTGGGCGAGTGAGAGTTGATACCACTGAAGCAGGTGAGGGAGTTCAAGCCAGCCCAGTTCAGCAAGTGAGAGACAGTGGTGACTACGGTAGGATGCCCCTGTGGAGAATTTGGCAATTTTTGTTGTAGCAGGTCTCTAGCTTGTTTAGACCACATTGCCTTAGGTTGGTATATATTGGAGAGGCATAAAGTAGGGTGGAGATAAGGTGGGAATTTGCTATTGAAATCTTTGCTGCTTTGGTGAGAAATTGCTCTTTTCTGTATAATGCTCCTAGTTTTTTGTGGACTTTTTTATGGTCATGGATATGTGAATGTCAAATATTAGTTTATTTTCTGTTTCCACTCCTAGCAATTTGGTGTGTTCAGTTGGGTATATAGTGGTGTTGTCTTTTGCTGTGATGTTAAAGTGAGAGTTGTTTTGAGTATGTTTGGTGGGTTGGAAGATGAGTAGTTTAGTTCTGTTTGGGTTGAGTATTAATTGGGCATCGGATAACCATGTTTCAACAGAGGAAAAGGCTTCCTGAGTTTCGGTAGGGACTGGGCTAAGCAGATGATGGTTGAGTCATCTGCATATTGTATGAGTGTGCCATGTTTGGTGGCAGAGGCTAGATGATTGGTGTAAACAGAGAAGAGTAGGGGTCCAAGGATGGATCCTTGGGGAACCCCTATGGAGACAGGTAGTTGGGGAGATGTCATTCTGCCATACAACGGATTGTTGGTGGTCAGACAGGTAAATCTGAAACCAGTTGGTGACTGATTGTGAGAAGGATAGGTTATTGAGGACAGAGATAAGTTGTTTGTGTGGGACCATGTCAATTGCTTTAGATAGGTTTAGGAAAGTAGCAGAAGAGAGATAGCCATTGTTTTTATGCTGAAGGACAGTGTTAGTAAAGGAGAGTAAGGCAGTGGTGGTGCTATGGTTTGGTCAGAAACCATGCTGAGTACTGGAAAGGAGGTTGTTAATAAGGAGGTAGTCTGAGACCGGAGAGTGTATGCGTCTCTCTAGTATTTTGGAGAGTGGAGAGAGAATAGCTACGGGGCAGTAATTGGTTGGGGTGGATGTCTCCACTTAGGGCTAGTTTTGATATGCATGAGATTATTAGTTTTCTCAGTTTTTGAATGTGTTTGTTTATAAGGGAAACTTTATGATTGTGCTCTGTGGGTACTAGGTATGGTGGAAGGGTTACTATGTTAAGTTGTAGGGCTGCTTTATGTTTGAGTAATATAGTTGGTAGAATATGTGGGGGGTGCATAGGGATGGTTCTTGAGCTGGTGGGAGGGGAGTTGAGTGTGGGTGAGACATGAGTGGTGGTGTGAGTAGTAGTACAGTGGTAGTGGTTGAGTGGGGAATGATGGAGCTTTAGTAGGATGTAAGATATGCAAGGAGAGTGCATGCAGTGAGCATAGGTAAGGTATGCTGGTACATGTTAGTTGAGGAGGTGTGATAGTAGTGGGAAGATGGAGGAGGTAGTGTTGGGTTAGCACTGTGGTTGGCTATTGGAAAGATGGGAGGGGTTTTGAGTCCAATAAAGGTGGGACCACCTGGGGTGGGAGGGAATAGGGGGGCAGGGTGGGGAGCAAAGCGGGTAGAGACCCTGTTAGTTGCTTGTATGAGGGGGCTGGAAACAATTACAAAGCAAAGGCAAGTATGTGTTAAGAAACAATCACAATTGACCAAGGACTGCTCTGAAACTAAGTCATTTCTTAATTTCTCAGGTGGAAAAACAGGATAACCTTGTATCAGTAGGCTACTGTGGTCATAGTTTAAATTTACAAACACACAGTATTGATGAGTTATGGCGGATACTATTTGCTAACAGAAGGGAATAAGAGAAAGTGGAATGTGTGTGTGTGTGTGTGTGTGTGTGTGTGTGTGTGTGTGTGTGTGTGTGTGTGTGTGTGTGTGTGTGTGTGTGGTGGGGGGCTGCTTACAAGCCAAAGCAGAGTGCTCTCCAGGGGAAAATTATATTGGCTCAAACAGGTAGACACATACTCAAAGTTAACTGTAGCTGTTTGCAGACAGTTCAGACCCGGACTGCGCTTTTCCGTTTGTGCCTTTGTCCCACTTCTATGTATGGCTTTGTTCTAATTTCTTGCGCTGAGGTTCATAGGTATTTCAGGATCAATTTATCCTTCTTTTGAACCAGATTTCTCTGCTTGCTTAGTACACTGCTATAAAATGTAAAAATAAAATCTAAATCATTGTAGAAGTAAAGCAGTGTGTGTCTGCGTGTGTGTATGCACTACCATAATTTTTTTTAAATATTGACTCAAAAAAGCATGTGGGTGCTGTCATGCAAGTCTAAAATATTTCAAGTTTATAGTGCATCATTTGTTAGCTATTTAAACAGGAAGGGAAAATAAGTGGCAGACTGCTTTGCAAAGCAGGGATTATTGCCAGTGCTATGTAGCTTGGTTTTAAATTTGACAAGAGTAGTGCAACAAAAAAAGTCTCCCACTGTAAGGAGGAAAAGGCTGACAAGCAAACAGTACATTACTCTGGTCACCTGCTGTGACGAGCTGTCAATCACATGCAGATAATGGGTCAAATTACCCTTGGCTCTTTGACAGCTAGGGAAGGTAGGTGTGAAGTGGGAGGGGAGATTCCTTGAAGAGCTAGATTTCAGCCTTCACAAAAGAAAGCAATTTAGCATTTCTAAGATGAAAGAGCTAGAAAATGCACCCTTCAGTACTGTTCTGTAGCATTTGCACTGCTTGTGTTTTAAGTGGTCATTGAAAAAGGATAACATTTTAACCAAAAGTCGGGGATTTTAACACTGCAGTGAATGCCTGTTAAGTCAATGAAGTGACAGCAGCTTAAGGCAAAACGTGGCAGATCTGATGCAATTTTTTGGAGACAAATAATGCATTCTGGGATAGTTAGAGGCAGAGTAAACAGTCTGAATTTTTTCAATATGCCAGACCCCATGTGGTCAGAGTCAGAAATTGCATCTAAAAATATCTAAAAAGCTCAAAATAGTCTCAGAGTGCTATTAAAATGTAGGAAACATCAAACCATGATGAAATTAATATGTTTTTTGAGTCTGAGGGCGCAGTTGTCCTTTAAGGCCCTTTGTAGGGGTCTTAATAAATTCTCAAGTCTTGGTCTTGACTTTAAAGCCAGCCAGCAGCATAAACCATATAAGCTTTCTTATATAGTTTGCAATGTTTTTATTCTATGGAAAATAAGAATACCTTTGCATAGTAGATATATTCTACATACCAGGAAAAAGAAGGAACAAAATGCTTTTCCATTTAAAACATATAGAGATAATCTCAGATTCCATGTATCATAATCAAGAATCATAAAGGACAGGAGACTTGTTTTACTTCTGTGAATTTTTTCCACATGTACTGCTTTGAGACATGCTTGCTTTGATGTATTATTATCTTTTGGATGTAAAATAGTTAAATAATGCATTGAAGTACTGAAGTACCATACAACTGCTACAGGCTGTAATTTGTATGGAAAGAATTTGAGGAAGAGAAATATTCAGAAATGATGATGTTCTTTTTCACCAAACCTAGGGTTACTGGCACAGAACTCCCCATGGCAATCTGTATTGCAGACATGAGAACAGTTTCCACATTGGCTTCACAGGGAAGTATTAATATCTGAAATTTGAGAGAGCTGTCTGTTTGATTTGGAAGTAAAATATTTTTTTTACACACAAACACACACAACCTACCGCACGTGCACGCACGCACAGACACACACACACACACACACACACACACACACACACACACACACACACACACACACATTTATGTATACATATAGATATGTTTTCACTGCAGTGGGTAAAGAAAATGTATTCCTTTGAAGTATTTTAGAATTCTGAGAGACTGAAGCCCAATTTGTTATTTAATTTTGTTATACAGTACATTTTATCCCTATTTTCAGGACTAAATTAAACATTAAAACATAGATTTAACAATTGTTTCAAAACTGGACCATCAACAAACTGCACTCACTACTTTAAAAAGATCAAACTAACAAAACTAGTTGTGTAAAACTGGGGGGGGGGGGCTCACTAGGAAGGGCAATGGTGAGGAGTTACATCATGGTGATTCCTCTCCTCACTCATAATTTCCCTTACTGAGGAGATTTTTTTCAAAATATTTAACGGTCATATAAAGTTAAAATAGTTATTTAACCTGTTTCTGTGTTACTAATTTGTGCAAGTGGCTTCTACATTGAGTAATTTCTTTTCTTGTCATCCACGAGTCACACTGCCAGGTGTTGCTGCTAATATAGCAACCTCTTACTCCCTATTTAGGGCATAAAACAGAGTATGGAAGCTTTGAAATCCATGGTGCAGATTATTTTGTCTGATAGTCTATGAAATCCATATCTTCGCAGATTTAGTGATGCTGACACAGAGACTGATGACTGCAGTGTTGGATGTTTGTGGTTTGCTGGAAGGATTAAAAACTAGAAGTCAAGCCAACATTTTACTTTCTGCATTTCTACAACAAGCTTCATGTTGAGAATTGGTTCTGGACATTCTTTTGTCTATTAATGGAGGCAATGAAATGGATGCTAGAACCATCATCAAAAGTGCAGAAAATTTACTAGATGCATTAAATAAGAATGTGGTTAATCCATTCACCAGAACAACAAAGAGTGGCAATCACAGTTTGGACTCCAATCTCACTGCTGGCATTGCTAGCCATAATGAATGTGAGTGCTGCAAATGTGATATTTTTCAACTAGAAAAACTTGTTTCTAAGTTTAAAACTTGACAATATGAGATATTATACTTAGAATAGTGCATTCAAGTTGAGTGTGTTCCATTCGGACTCAGAGTTTTCAAATTTCCGAATGGTCTAACAGTTGGTGACAAACTGTATAAAGACTTTGTTAAGCTGTTCAGTGATACCAGAGTGTCTCTCATGAAACTTTTAGTGGAGGAAGGTCCACCACATGAAGAGGATTTAAGAAGAAAACTAGGGAATAAACCCAAGGTACAGAACCTTTCTTTAGATGAAAGACTTGCTTTGAAAGAAGTTTCAGAGAACAGAGACATATGGGTGATGAAGGTGGATAAATGTGGTATGGTAGTCATAATGAATAGTAATGACTACAACCTGGCAATTAACAACTGCATCACAGATCGTGACTGTTATAAGAAGACTACAGCTGACAAAATCAAAAAGTGTTTTTCAAACATCAATAGCACTTTGTTTGATTTATTGTGCTAAGGTAACATTGACCACGATGTTTACACCTTTTTAAGAGGTTGAACTACTAAAAATGGCTAGGTTATTTGGCATACCAAAAATAAAAAAAAAAACTAATTCACCTTTTAGGCCAGTGGCTGCTACCAATCATTATAAAACTGAACCAATCTCTGTTTTCTTAGACTACATCTTAAACCCAGTGGTGCAAAAATCTAAATTTTATCTAAGGGACTCTTGGAAATTCTTAGTTACTCAATGATATTCAGGACATTGAAGAGGGCTGTGTTTTTGCATCTGTGGATGTGGTTCATTATACACATGTATCAAGCAAGACATTGGGACAAATTTTGTGAGAAAGTACCTCACTAGATTTATACTAAAAAAAAAAAAACACTGGAACTGCACTTATGGATGACTCCAAGAAATATTTTTTAGCATAGTATATAATTTAATAGTCGCTATTCATTGGAAGACTTCCTCAGAAATACCAAAGCTTAAAAATCACTCTAAATAAATACTCAACTGAAATTTAAAACATCCAATCACAGGAACAGACAATGGCTATAATAAACCAATGAACACAATAGTTTACATAAATAAAAGAAAATCTGAAATACACTTAAAATCAGAAAAAATAACTCATAAGCTGCAAAATTATAATCGAATAGTTAAATTGTTACCAAATTGCTTTCATTTTACCTAAAAAGGTAAGACTAGATTATTTTAACATCTGGGAGAAATGAGTCATTAGGTGAGTCTTGTAAAGAATTTTGTTCAAAACAAGTGACCACACCAAACAAGAATTACCTTGATTACTGTCTTACACTTGTGCTCTGTAGGGAGTGTACTACATTTTTTTCTTTCAATTGTTGGATGATCTTAAATATTTTTGGATTTTAAGGGGCATGTCAAAGTAACATGATGTGTTTATACATTTATGCAGAAAGAAGTTGACATTTACTATAAATTATTACTTAATTTTACTTAGTTATTGTGCTAGAGCATGATAATTGTACTATGGATCTTGGATGACTACTCAGACATCAATCAATTTCAGCTGAAAAAGTAGTTAAAAGTGAATTCAGCAAACAGGAGCAAAGAGTGTTTACCCCACTTGCACTTTATTAAATAAACCAACAACGGGATAATGCATAGCGCAAATCAAACATTCTTCTTCTTCCTTCGGCTTTTTTCCATTATTTTCTGCTAATATGCCAGTTTTATTAAAGGTAGGATATCGTTACAGAAAACTAAAATAGCTGCTAGAAGTGGCCATAGTAATGACAACAATGTGTCTATTATCCATACCAGCATCAACATGGTATATATGTACCTTTCCTGAGTCAACCCTTTGATCATTTTCACTTCCTGATATGTATATGAGAGTATTCAAGTCATAGGGCACAATTTACTATAACATCATTAGTGCTTTCACTCCTTGACGCAAAACAGAACTACATCAGATGTTCTTAACATGATGACATCATGTTTAAATACTAGTACCTATCCAATCATAATCAACCAGGAATGAACCAACCATATGTAGCTCCCTCAATTAAAAACCTCATTAATTAAAGTGAAATAACAAAAAATAAAAAGCACAAGTCATATAAAAATAAACCACTGCAGAAAAAAATCAGTAAACATTGTCATACCAAACATTAAACCACTTAAAATATTTTATAAATTGTCAGCTCATAAAGTAATACCCAGTAAATCATCTGCATTGACTAACAACTGCCAATGTAGTTCCCTGTATTCTAGATAAGAAGACAAATTTCCATCTCTGGCATTAAATACAACCTTCTCCAAAGTACAAAACACAAACATTTTTACACTTTCTAGAATCCTTTCTCTTAATGCATAAACATGTTGGTTTATTCTAATCTTTAAAGGGTGTTCAGTCTTGCTCACATAAAATGCCTGGCAAGGCAGACAAGTAGCTATATAATTTATGTCCTTTGTATTACAATAATGTCTACCATTAGTGCTAATGACTCTTGGGTAATGTCCTATAGTAATAATAGTGCTGTCATTGATATACATACATTGGGTACATGCCCCACATTTCTTTTTCCCTTATTTGATCATTAATATATGTTATTTCCTCTTTATTCTTCTCAAAATAAGATTTCGGGTTTTTAACTTTGTTATGCACTATGTTAGGACTAGTACCCAATTTTACAGTTAATTCAAAAATCTTGAAAACACCCTTGCAGTTTTTATGAAAAATATTTCTTATTCAGCTGCTGCTGTTGTTACATGTCAAAACTATAGCCTTGTTTAAATTATCTTTTTTATTAATGTTGTCAAAAGTGTTAGGAAATCATAAAATCAGCTGAAAAAGTTTGTACTTGTTAAAGTATATTCAGTCAATCGTTATACTATCAGTCCAAAAATTGAAAAATGGTAGTGACGCAGGTATTACCAGTAGTCAATTTATTTTCAGTATAAAACATAGACTTCCTTCAGATTAGCGCTTTCACTCATAGAGCTTCTTCAGATCATGAATGTTTCCGGTGACCTGTTGTTTGGGCAATAGCTCTGGTTTTGTCTACAATCATTATACTATGTTAACATGTTAAGAATGTGGTTATCTCCTTAGGATGAATTTATTATAAAATTGAGTGCTTTTGTCTTTAAACTTCTCTGACTTCATCAGACTCTCACTCACACCTCCACAGTTGGCACCTCTGGAATCAGGCCACTAGTCAATATCAGATAACCTGAACCATAGTCATGGCTTTAGCCTTGCATTGCACAGAGTCAGTGCTTTCATAAGTTTGTGTTAATACACCAGGAAAACTTCCTTTATCTTAGAGCCCACGTGCTTTCAAATCTGAAAATATTTCCTATCAGAGTAACAGCCACTTGACTAACTCATCCTTCCTGACAAGTGAAAATCGATCTGTTCTCTCTTCCCAAACTTAATATCCACTTGTAATAGCTTAGAGGGAAGATCTTCCTTTGTAAAAGCAGGCATTACATATTGTCTCATTTATTAATCCAATAGGATAGTGTTTCCGTACATTGTACTGCATGTGACTGAAATCTACATGGATGTCTTCTCTTCTCCAACAGCTAGCACTTTTTAATCCATATTTTTCATATCACGGGCATATTCTTTCACTTTTAATGTTACCTGACATGTGAAAAACTAACACAGGAATGCTCAAGAATGCTCTCCAGTCCCTTATTATCCATACCTAGTATTCATCTTCATTGGAACAACCCATTTCCGGATCCCACTAAACCCATTTCCTCTTCCTACTAACAACCCATTTCCTCTTCCCACTAACAACCCATTTCCTGTTACTACTATTCTCTCAAGAAATAATATGATTTTGGCCTGATTCATTACATATTTATAATATGCTAATACCATTTGGATACACCCTTAAACCCCCCCTCCTGAACCAGATCAGTAACAAAGATGTGTTCCTTCACTTAAAAATTTGTAAGTTTAGTTAAATTAATATGCGTTAAATTAAATCAGACTAAGTTAAATAGGCTGGATTTTCATTTCCTTTTAATATCCCATTTTTAATAAATAAGCTAACTATATCATTTGAATCTTTTATGTCTACTCAGTGCTCAACTCCTATATTGTTCAAACTCAAGCCATCATAAGACCTCACTCCCACACTGAACCCCTCAGCATTTTCCAAGGCAGTCACCTAGCAACATATTTCTACCACAGAGATCTCTTTGCCAAATTGCTTCCCCCTTACTTTCGTCCTTAAATCTCATCTATCAAGTGAATGACTTTCCTTCCTTTTTGTGAGTCCCAAGACTATTATTTTTATTCAGCTTCTGTAGCTGTCAACATCATGACATAATATATGCTTGAACATTCCACGCCATTTCACATAATCCCAGTGTCATTTCTTAATAACATTAAAGGTTTGGTTTTCTGCACTTTCCAGATAGCATCTTCTCTAACTGATCCTTAAAGCTTACCAGCTTTGATACTGATCAAAATACATGTTTCCAAGTCCCAAGTATTCCCTCTTCAAATATTCAACACTTTAGATCAATTTTAGACATCTTCGTCAATCCTTCTGGCATATAAAATTATCTCCTCAACTTTTCCCCCTATTTCAGGTTAAGTTTTCTGTGTGCTTTGTATGCTGTATTCACTAATCTTGTCATATATGTATTTCTCCCCTAGATTCTTTCCATAATAAAAGTATTTATGGCAGTGCTCCTAGCAAAATATTCCATCCATAACCTTTTTTCACATTTTAACACATGGTGTCAAGGTATCACTTCAGCAGTGACAACCAACAAGAGCCAAGGTTCACAGCACTAGTTGGCTAGCCTTCCCTTGGTTGCTTTTCCGTGCCATACATTCTAACACCTAAGGCCATTTTAGAGTGTCTAATCCACCTACTACATCTTTAGAGTGTGGGATGAAACCAAATCACCCAGAAGAAACCATTAAAACTCAGGGAGGACATGCAGACTACACACGGAAGGCACTCTAGTTAAGAATCAAACTGGGGTACCTCTTGCTGTGAGATGACAATGCTATCTGCTGTACTGCTGTGCCACCCAAATCCTAGCAAAATATTCTTCAGTCCAATATTTTGTGTTATATTAACTGGCCCCTCAAATTCAATTTGCAAATATCTTAGATATCTGTACTTCTGCTGTACCTGCTCCAAATAGCCTAATCTGTCTCTATCTCCATATCTCGCTCTCTCTCTCCCTGGTATCTCAATTGTTCCCAATATATCACATTACTTTTTGATCATTTCCAAGCTTAAGGTACATTTTTTCCATTATTCCCTCTCTGTTCTCCCTAGCTGGCAATATAAAGTTCATTTCTTCTTTATTTAACAAGCTCTTCATAAGCCCTAATACTCCTCTATGAGCACTTATCTTTGGTATCACATACATTTAAAATTCTATTAATACTCAGTCATTAATTTCATCATTATTTTTCATTTTGCATCATACTTACAAAATTGAAAGAAGATAAAAATCCTTCACTTGCTCCATCTCATAACATATTCCTGAAACTCTCCCCACCAAATATACAACATGGCTCTGTAGCGTGCACACGTCTAGCACCATAAGGCAATATATCGAGACTCATTTTTTTAACTGTGGTTTAATAAACCCAAAACTCAGCAAACTGTAAGGAACCGCTTGCAGTGCTCTAATGTTTTCATTTTCCCTTTATAATTTCTAATCATCTGTGCAGTATAGAACCCTGCCTCCTTCTCCCCCCTTAAATTCATCCCATTCTGCCAGTAATGTTTGCTTACTATTCTCAGCAATAGCTGAATTTCTCTTTATTAGACATTACACCAATTTTAAATACTTGAGTTGTTAAGAAACTAGAAGGAAATATCTGAAGCCTCTCCAGATACGGAGGACACATTATGAACAGCACATGTGATCAAAGCATGATATGAAATAAGCCAAAAAACTAAACACAAACAAACTATTAAAAAAAAACAAAAAGAATCAGACACCAGTGGTTTCTTTAAAAATTTTTAGTTAGCTCTTTCGTCAAGTTTTCATACACTTAACTTCCTCAGACAATGAATAAACATAGAATCCATTTTAAATGCCTTTTCTTTGATCAAATGTTCTAACTACATCACATGATTCCAAAGGTCACATGATAACATCCCCCTTAAAAGCGTAAACATAACATTATTTAATCAACCAAATCAGACAATATTAAACTAGATAATTAGACGTACCTATATAAGAAAAATATATATGTATATATTTTATAATGAATATGATATAAAAACTAATTTAAATAAATAAATGTAAGTAAATGTAAAATAACTTGAACAAGTGGATGCTGGAAAAAACAGTATAACTGCCAGTTCAGTTTTATACTTAAATGATATAATCTCTTCAAGCTCTTTAGTTTCAGGACACAGACCAAAGAGCATATATCGTTTAGCCCTGGTCTCATATATGCCCTAGTCCTTAGCTGCCAGATCAATTCCTTTTCTTCGAGTTTTAGTCCCAAAGGCCACCCTGGATGTCGAAGTCTACTTGATCAAGCACCTTAAATGTAAAGGAATGGTCAGGATTGTTGTTCACATGTCTGGCCAGTGCATTTATCATCTTTTCTTTCCTAATATTATATGTGTGCTCATATACACTTTCTCTTAATTTTCGCTCAGTCTTGCCAATATAAAAACTTACACAAGATTGGCATGAGCCAAG
This sequence comes from Protopterus annectens, assembly GCF_019279795.1. NCBI lineage: Eukaryota > Metazoa > Chordata > Ceratodontiformes > Protopteridae > Protopterus > Protopterus annectens. The sequence goes on from NC_056750.1 coordinate 142,027,535, forward strand.
GTAAACTATACATGGTCATTCCATGCGATGTGGGTATTGAATGGCTCAGCTTACTTTTGGTGAAAAGGGGTGCACCTGCCTCTGAAATTGGCCTCATTGGAGAACTTTTGGACATAATTTTGTCTAATAATTTCTTTTTATTTAATGGCCAGTATTATTTACAAAACACAGGGGTGGCGATGGGGTCCCCAGTGGGTGGAAGTTTCGCCAATTTAGTAATGGCTTTTTGGGAGGATCAATTTCTGCATAGTATAACTAATAGGTATAAAGGTTAAATTTATTGCTATACTAGATTTTTAGATGATATTTTTTTGATCTTTAAAGGTGAACAAAATATATTTGAAGAATGTATGCTGTACTGTAATAATACTAGAGATTTTCTGGCATTTACTCATGTATTTCACACCCAAAGAATATCTTTCTTGGATGTTGAATTAAGGAAAGATAAGTTTAATAAATGTTATTTAGCCAAAATTCACCATAAGGAAATATATTCCAATTCTTTCCTCCATTACAGTAGTGTCCATCTGAGTTATCAAAAAAGGTCTGGAGTAAAAGGACAATTGGTCAGGGCCACAAGGATGTGCACCACTAATAATGATTTCAATGAAAAGTGCCAATTTTTGGTACAGATGTTCTTGAGTAGAGGGTATCCATCAGATTTATTAAACAATTTGGTAGATTAAGTCTAAAACAAGAGGGAAAATGGTCATTTTCGAGCAATTTTAGGTATTGATGACCAAATGCTAGGCGACGATTGGTGGGGGGAGCCATAATAAGAGGGAATATCCATCTTTCGATTACCGGCATTAATTTATAATTATGTTTAATATGGATGCTGAGGGTATTAAACAGATTTTACCAAAAAATTGGAGCATTTTTCACGTGGATGAACAGTTTGAAAAATTTGGACCGGCAAAAAGCGTGCTGTATAAGAGAGGTCAAAATTTGAAGAGCCTATTGGAACTACAATCACCAATGCTGGTTCGTGTCCTCAGCATGTATAAATGTGAAGCCTGCACTTACTGCAGATTCATGTAAACAGGAAATCAATTTAATATTTCAGGTAATAGCTTCATTAGTAATGGTAAATTCAATTGTAATTCCACCAGAGTTGTTTACATTGCCTTGTGCCAGTCTTGCGTAAGTTTTTATATTGGCAAGACTGAGCGAAAATTAAGGGAAAGAGTATACGAGCACACATATAATATTAGGAAAGCAAAGACGGAAAATGCACTGGCCAGACGTGAACAACAATCCTGGCCATTCCTTTACATTTAGGGTGATTGATCAAGTAGACTTCAACATCCAGGATGGCCCTTTGGGACTAAAACTCGAAGAAAAGGAATTGATCTGGCAGCTAAGGACTAGGGCATATATGAGACCAGAGCTAAATGATATATGTTCTTTGGCCTGTGTCCTGAAACTAAACAGCTTGAAGAGATGATATAATTTAAGTATAAAACTGAACTGGCAGTTATACTGTTTTTTCCAGCATCCACTTGTTGTTTAAGTTATTTTACATTTATTTACATTTATTTATTTAAATTAGTTTTTATATCATATTCATTATAATATAGATACATATATATTTTTCTTATATAGGTATGTCTAATTATCTAGTTTAATATTGTCTGATTTGGTTGATTAAATAATGTTATGTTTATGTTTTTAAGGGGGATGTTATCATGTGACCTTTGGAATCATGTGATGTAGTTAGAACATGTGATCAAGGAAAAGGCATTTAAAAATGGATGCAATTTTTATTCATTGTCTGAGGAAGTTAAGTGTATGAAAACTTGACAAAAGCACTAACTAAAAATTTTTAAAGAAACCACTGGTGTCTGCCACTTTTTGTTATTTTAATGACATGAAATAAGCACAGGGTGTTCTTTTATTTCATTCACCAAATATATTGACACCTATACTTTAAAAAACAAAGCAGATAAAACAAAAATGAATCAAAATCCTAACAAGTGAAAAGGGGGCACACATAGTCTCCCTTTCCATTTGCTAACACTAACTCTAACAGTCACTTCAGCGCTAATATGTCTGACTACTGATACTGTTCGGAAAAGACGTTTCTGTAAATGGATGTGTAAAGTTAGGGTTAGTGCTGTGGCAGGAGCAGGGATAGGGTTGGTCTTAGCATGTGTGAGTAAGGTGGATAAGAGACTCTAAACTGAGTCATGTAAAATTATCTTTTTTGTAGCCAACTTGCTGATTCTGTACTACACCCACAACTGAGTAGAAGGTGAGTTGATCATAACAAACTTCTCAATCTAGTTTTCATCAAGTAGTTAACCCAATAGTCCCTCAAAGATCCAGAGGAGCTCCTAGAGGTGTGCTTCTGGGAAGATTTAGGATCATTTACAAATAGCCATAACTTGTGTTCAGTTCCTGGAAGAGTTATTCCCCGTACCATCATTTTCTTGGATTAGGGGTTCTAGTCCCGGTGTAAACAAGAAAGAAAAACAGATAGTCCTGTCTGGTGCCCTTACTTATTGAAAATGGACCTAAAATATGCAGGGTAATCTTGACCACTGTGGATGTCTCATGCTATATGTCAAAAAGCAGCCTATAAAGGTCTTTGTTAGTATAAGGTGTAGGGATAGGGATGACAGGGTACTGGCATATATTAGTAAAAGCATTATCCAAATTATGACTTCCCCATAACCACATTGATGAAGATGAAAGAGATATGCTAATATTTTCTGCACTGGAAAAGCCTTGACTCCTTTGAAGATTTTATTGCCACTGTCTGAAGCCTGGGTTTAAGGGACTTAGAGAAATCAACAGTATATCTCTCCAGAGCCACAGGAGTGAAATATTTGAACTTCCCAGGACATTTAGCACACTGCCAATAAATCTTTTGATATCATATCCCCTACATACTTGTAAATATTAACACAATGGCCATTGCCTTTCTGTTTGGCCTTCCTTTCTCACTATGTCCTAAATTTTAGCATTTGGTATAGGGTTCAAATAACTGAAGATCAATAAGGGACAGTTAACTAGTATGACAGTAAGTCCTGAAACATTTCCTCATTTCATTATGCATGGCTAAGTACAGTTTCCACAATAGTCTTGGAAAACTTTCAGAATCACTCCCTACCATAAATTATGACTTCAATGTTAGGATCTAGTTTCTGAAAACATTATGCTATCTCTAAGCCAAGATCCAAACTTCCTTAGCCTTAATAGTGCCATCTCAGTTTTTCCAGCTGTATCTTCATTTTCTTGGGAAGCAGACATTAGATTTGCATATGGCAATGGCAGAAGTGGGGGGAGCACAGGGGGCAAGTATTCACCTGTGAAAGAGTGTGTCTCCTGAGTGCCCTACTAAATGACATTTAAAACATCAAACTTGCATGACTGAGCACCAACCCTCAGCAGCTAGGCAAGCAGTTTTATAGTGCAGGCATTTTAAATCAGTATTCCCATGAAAAGTGTGTATGTGTTTAAAATGGCCAAATGAGTTTCCTGATTAAGGGACTTGCTCAGTATCTCTGAGTAAGAGAATCAAGCCCTGTACTTTTGTGTTTTAGGCTTAATCCTCCACACTAATTGCCAGCCATGCCTTAACTCCTTTATTAAAATACGTTTGCTTATGGTGTGACTGAGAAAGATACTTAGTGCAACTGGGTCACCCCTGAAAAAGGGACACTTTCTTCAGTGGGTTTATCTGGTTAACAAATTGATAAAAAATAGAATTTATAATGTGTCCTTTTTGGAGTCTTCCCCACCCAATTATTTTTGGCTTTGTCTGGAATTCTTGAGCAAAGAAATTGAGAATTATTTTGGTCTGTACCTTGTAAAATTTGTGGCTTTCTGGCAAATATGTCTGCATTACTGGCAGTCAGGCATATAAGATTTAGACATTGTGCCTTTCATAAAATGCTTGGAAATGTAACTTTCTAGCTATATAAAAAAAAAAAAAGATTTAAAATCTGTTCCTGATTATTGAGTCTTTGTCTCTGATTCTTGAGCTAAGAGGTTAGGAGAGCATGAGGGTGTGCAGTGGGATGCACTATATGGTTCTCACAACAGTGAACTGAAATACACTTCTTGGTCATTGTGTATTTGTTCATTTTATCACAAGCAATCATCTGAATAGATGCAGTCATACAAGGGGTTGTAATTAATATTTACAGCTGTGTGTGTTTTTGTGTGTGCGAGTGTGTGCGTTTTTGTGTGCATGTCCATGTGCATGTGTGTGTGTGCATGTGCACGTGTGCATGTGTGTGTGTGTGTGTGTGTGTGTGTGTGTGTGTGTGTGTGTGTGTGTGTGTGTGTGTGTGTGTGTGTGTGTGTGTGCGTGTGTGTGTATCCTGTATCCCAGAGTAGTTATCATGTAATAGAAGGAATTGGTTGTAGTAAACAAGGACTTCATTATATGAGCCATATTTTGGTGCAATCATTGGCTTCTTTGTTTTGTTGACTGACAGTGTGCTTATCTGACTGTGAATAAACTACATAGCATGAAATCTATGAGTTTAATGTTAAAATATTAACTATGAATGCGTTTTGAATTTAACCTGCTTTTTTTGCAGGCACAAGAGTTCGAAATGCATTGCATTGGGCTACAACAGTTTGGTACTTTTTGCAGATGAGTTAAGGCTATGCGCTGTTAATGAGCTGCTTCTTGTGGCTCACCTTTTGATTCCTCCCACCTTCACTTGCCTTGTATGATTTTGATCAAGTAATTTTTCCAGATAGTGCTCCTGGGCTGCCCCTGAAAAAACACACTTGTGTCCAGTAGACTGTCCCAAGCTGTTTGCAGCTTCATTCCATATTCGTCTTTTGAATTCCCGCACCCTTCAGATAGCCCGTAATTACTGCTTCACTATACACTGCTTGACAATGAATCCCTGCATGTCTGTTGTAGTTTAATGTTTGCGAACATTGTAAAAATAAAGAAAAAATTGTATGCACACCGACAGGTTTCACAGTGTAGAATATGCATGTGTGTTGTACCTTTAAGAAGCATTTCCAAGGACAGCATGTGCATATAAATACCAAGCATGTGCTAGCTTCAGTGCCATTTTGAGAGTGCAGCCAGAATGTGTTCATGTATGAGAGAGATAGTCAGCTTATTTATAAGTTTATCTAAGTTAAAATTATTAAGCCTCAGTTCTGATGTGTTGGTACATAATAAAACTGCTTGAACAGAACCCACAAATGTTCGTCTGTTTCATTCTGACCAGATGAGTGACATAGTGTCAGAACCAGGATTCTAGAGACTGCTTTTCAGAGCCACAAAGTGCAGAGTTAACAGTGAAGGTAAACTAAGAGAACCAAAAGCAAAAAATGGTCAGATACAAGCTAAAGGTAATGAAAACTTGCACAAATTATTATTTTATTAAAAAAATATTAAAATGAGCATTACAAGGACACAAAATGCATTACTAAGCAAACAAATAGCACAAAAATGTTTATTAAACAAACAAAAGGCATGAAAAGTTTATTGATTAAACAAAATGTTCGAAATTAAGATATTTGATAAAATGATTATCAGAAAAGCACATAGGAGGTTCAGAGTCACCTTGGAATTGCAAAACAAGCATGTTTAGAGTAAAACTAGCACAAAAAAGAGATTAACTGGGCAAAACAAATATAATAAAGGGCAGAAAGGACATATTAAGCATAAATAAAGCAAGGTGACTACATGTTTTTGGCAAATTACAGTGTTTTGGCATAAACTACTATTTTGCATTGATTGAAGCCCTGAATAGCATAACTAAACTTATTCAAAGTATCACAAAGTGTGTAAAAGTGCTTACAGTGTATGTTTATTACTGTGCATTTATTCCAAAGCTTTAATTGTGTGCAAAGTGCAACTATTTCATGAAGTCCAGTTAAAATGCAGGCATTTCAAAAAGTTTATTGTGCTGGGTGTGTCTGTTCGCAAAGGGCCACCATTACAGAGTGTTTCTTGTACTGTAAAGATTATTTAGCAAAGTACAGCCATTTTGGAAGTGTTTCAGTGTGCTGTACACTGTTTATTTGCAAAGTGCAGTTACTTCGAAATGTTTCTTACTCTGAGCTTCTTCTACTGTCTAGTTTATTCACACAGAGTAGTTATTTGAAATGTTTCTTACACAGATAAGCAGTGATTTCTCAAAGTGCAATAATTTCAAGTTTGTTCTTGTGCCACAGAGACTTATTTCGCAAAGTATTTCACAGAGTTCAGTTACTCGGAGGCTTATTGTGCTATTGGGCATAGTACTGGCATAAATATCTGGCGTATATATGTGTGTGTGTTCGTGCATACTTGCAAAAGCCTTCACCAATGTTTTAATATGGTAGAGGCATTACCAGACCAGTTCCAGATGTATTTGATCAGAATATTGCAGAGAATTGGAGAATATTTAAGCAATAGTATATTTTCATATAAGCAGCTTATTCTGATAAAGATGCATGCACCAGGGCATTCATTTTGCAAAAACCTAGCTGGGTCAGAGGCCATTGAAAGAGAGCATTAATTTGTGTATGCACCAGCAGTGCATGAAGGAGAGGGGTTAAACCATCATATTGTTGTTCATGCTGAATCAAGGGAAGATCCCGAGTGCTTGAAATGCAAATTCAGAGAAATGTGCAACCTCCAAACAAACGTTACATTAGAGATGCATTTGTTTTACACAAGAGACCAAAAGCCAGTAGAAAGTTTTGCAGCTTATATAACTGACTTGAGAACCAAAGCTAAAACCTGCATATTTGATGATTTAAAAGATGAGCTAATAAAGGACAGACTTCTGTGTGATATTAATAGTGCTGCTGTGAGAAAAATTGCTTTGTGACAGTGATTTAATGCTGAGCAAAGCTATTGAGATTTGTCAAATCCATGAAGTTACAGAAAGGCACACAAGTATGCTTGCAAGTGACAAGGGCAAGGTTTCAGCAGGGTCCAGAGCAAATGTAGACAGCATGCAGCATATGGCAAGCGGAAACAGGCCTAAGCACATGGCAGCTGCAGCCCCTGTGGGCATGGCAGGGAGAACCCATAGTTTTCCAGCAAGTTCTAAGACTAGTTTAGTTAAAGGAACATGCTCAGTGCATTATAAGGGTGAATCAGCAAATACCAAGTCAGGCTTTATTGTTAACTGTCACAATTGTGGTGCCAATCATGAGTCTAAAAGAGAAAAGTGTTTAGCATTTGGTTAGCAATGCCACAACTGTAAAAAATGGAATCATTTTCAAAAGTTTTGCAAATCAATTAAACCTCACTCAGTTACAAAGAAAGGTCACTTAAAAAGCAAGTTGCTCATATAGAAAGCTGCAACTCTATTTTATATGTAAATAGTGTATCAGTGACTGGTGAAAAGATTAATGCAGTAGATTTATTGGCAAGGAATGAAGAGTTTTGTACTATCCGGATACATGGTAAACCCATCAAGCTCAAAGTAGACACTGGTTCAAAGTGAATGTTATGTCAGCAGAAACATTTGCTAAAGTGAGAGCTGGTGAGCAACTTAATGTGGCTAGTTGTGCAAAACTTGCTGCTTATGGAGGTGAAGAAATTCAAACCAAAGGCTCAGTAATACTTTCATGTTATTTGGCTGGGAACAGTTACAAGTTATTATTCTATGTAGTCCGAAGACCTGTGCAGTCATTATTAGGTTTCAGAGACAGTTTGAGGATGAATGTGCTTATCTTTACCAAAGAAATTCATCATATAAGCACATGCCCCAGTTCCAATCTCACTGATACTATTTTCTCAGAGTATACTGATGTTTTCAATGACAGGCAAGGCAAACTTCCAATCATGTATTCTATGAAGTTATACCCGGTGGTCAGTCTAGTGGTCAGACTGGTAAGAAGAGTTCCAATAGCTATACAGAGCAAAGTTAAAGTTCATTTGGCTAAAATGGTGCAACAAGGTGTAATTTGTCCAGTTACAGAGCCAACTGAATGGATGTTATCTATGGTAGCAGCTCAAAAAAGGTTCAGACAAAATCAGAATATGCATCGACCCAAGAAATTTGAACAAAGGATTAAAGAGACCTCATCATCTTATGCAAACAGTCAAGGAAGTTGCAGCCCTAATATCAAATGCCACTGTTTTTTCTGTCTTAGATGTTTTGGCAAGTGATGCTTGATCACAACTCTTCACTACTGACTACATTCAGTACCCCATTTGGAAGATACAGATTCCTCAGGGTGCCATTTGGAATAAATTCTGCAAGTGAAGTCTTTCAGCATACAATGGAGAAAAATTTTGTCAGGTTATCCCTGTGCCACAATAGTAGATGATTTATTGGTTGGAAGCAATGATAAAGCAGAACATGACAGAAAGGAAAGTTCTAGACAGAGCACATGAAGTGAACTTAAAGCTCAATCCTCTGAAGTGCCAATTCAGACTACCAGAAGTTACATATGTAGGTCATTTATTTACTAACACTGGTTTAGGACCAAACCTGTCCAAGCAATCAGCCATTCTTGAGATGCCAGCACCGGATAATATTCAAGCTCTACAATATTTTCTTCTTATGGTAAACTCTTTGGGAAGTTCATACCAGACTTCATTGAGTTGACAGCACCTTTAAGAGATCTGACATGCAAAAATGTTGCATGGTCTTGGCTAGAACAGCACCAGAGAGCATTTAAAGACCTTAAGCAGAAAATTGTCACTCAACCTACACTAAGGTACTATGATATCAATCAACCAGTTGCTCTTTCCTGTGATGCTTTAAAATTTGGTCTTGGCACAGTTATTCTTCAAGAGGGCAGACCAGTAGCCTATGAATCGAGAACTCTTCCCAAACTGATATGCAATATGCTCAAACTGAGAAAGAACTTTTAGCAATCATATTTGCATGTTCAAAGTTTCATGATTATATCTATGGTGGAGCTATCCAGATTGAAACTGATCATCAACCTCTAGTTACTATTTTAAAGAAGCCTATGCATTCAGCTCCAGCAAGATTACAAAGAATGATGCTTAAATTACAAAAGTACAACTTCAAAATGGTCAATACGAAATGCAAACTTCTTTATCTGGCTGATACCTTAGCCAGATCACCCAGAAATACAACAGAACAGCTTGACACAGAGAATTTTGACTTCATCTTGTTCAGTATGCAATAGTACTAGACTGCATCTGCAAAAAGAGCCACTTCAGCTAAGTCAAGTTCCTGAACTACCTTGGTCAACAGGAGCCACTGACATATTCAAGTGGAACAATCAGCATTACTTAGTCTTGGTAGACTTTTATTCAAACTGGTTTGAGATTGATTTGCTACCTAACCTAACATCCACTACTGCTATTACTAAGTTGAAACATCATTTCTCAGTCCATGGTAGTCCACATAAGCTTATCTCTGACAATGGTACCCAATTTACTAGTCAGTTGTGTCAGAAATTTACAAGAGAATGGGACTTTGTACATGTTACTAGTAGTCCTGAATATCCTCAGTCCAATGGTCTAGCTGAACGTGCAGTGCAGAGTGCAAAGCAATTACTAGAGAAATCAAAGCATGATAATACTGATGTCTTTTTGAATTTACTCAATCTCCGAAACCTACACCATGACGATATACTTGGCTCATCTGCTCAGAGAATTCTATCTAGCCAAACCAGAACAACCTTGCCTATCAGTTCCAGTTTGTTGAGGCCTAAAGCTAAAAATAACAGAGCAATCAAAACCCAGCTATTCAGAAAGCATTCTTTCCAGAAGTCCAGTTATGATTGTTTGAGCAGATTTCTGCATCCATTGAAAGAAGGGGAGAGAAAGTAAGGATACAGACAGCGAAAGGTTTCGACCGGATTGGTCAAGTAACAGGTATCTGTGCTAAGCTGAGATCGTACTTTGTGGAATCTGAGGGTGTGGAGTACAGGAGAAATTGCAGACATCTTTTTCCTGTATCAGAACTGATAACACAGCATTGTTCCTATGATACAGACTCTAAATCTCAGAGCAATCCAGACAATGTTCCTGCTGCAGAACGTGTCGTAACTCCTACTTCAGTTTCTGAAGAAGCTCCTGATGTCTCTAAAGTTGAACATTCAGCACAGACAGTCCCAGTTGCTAGACCTAATTCTAAATTCTATGTGACATGATTTGGTCGCATCTCCAGACCTAGTGTGAAATCCACAGTAACCTGGACATAATTGTCTATATGCATTTAGTTCTGTATAATTGCATGTCAAAGAATTTTCTTGTGTCAATTGCATGTCAATCAATGTCGTCAGTGATGCATGACTCATTTTCTCAAAGAGGGAGGATATAGAATGTGTATGTGTGCTGTACCTTTAAGAAGCGTTTCCAAGGACAGCACGTGCATATAAGTAGCAAGCACGTGCTACCTTCAGTGCCATTTTGAGAGTGCAGTCAGAGTGTGAGCATGTATGAGAGGGATAATTTGTTTATAAGTTTATCTAAGTTGAAGTTATTAAGCCTCAATCCTGATGTGTTTGTACATAATAAAGCTGCTTGAACAGAACCCACGAATATTCATCTGTTTCATCCTGATCGGACAAGTGACACACAGGTTTCAACTGTGTTTTATGGTAACTGGGTAAGACAGCCAAGTAACTGGTAAGACTGAAGGGAGGGGGGGGTCTGGCCATTGCCCTGCCTGGGGTCCTATTTGACCATGATCCGTCTCTTCTCTATTCAGAAACTGCACATGAGTATTTAGCCTCATTTGTATGTCATGTCTTTTTGTTTTTCTTTATTTTACACCAGGTAAAGGGCAACCCAGGAGCACTGTCTCCTTAAGCAACTTAATCAAAGTCAACAAGAAAAAAGTGCTAGAAAGAATCAAACTCAGTACCCTTGACTACAGCAAGCAGCTCACCAAGAATTTAAAGCCATAATCTTTGGCAATAACTGCCAGATTTACAGTTGTTTCTTCATTTTGTAATAAATCACTGAAGGTTAAAAATCATTAAGCATTATATTCAGTAATGCCAATTATAAGAGATTCATAGTTTTTGCTGTTCAAATAATCAGAAAGTGCATGTTGCTGCAAAACCTGTTCTGTTAACTTTAAGTGAATTAAAGTAGATTGCCTCTTACTTCTGTTTAATTTTGCAAAACATCACTGATTTTGCCTCATACTTATGCCCTGTCCCTCAGTAGCTTGATTTGTGTCAGTGGTGTGTCAAGTAACACCTTCACCTTTAATGCAGATGGGTGTGGGTTCTATTACTGAGTAAGGTAGATGGATTTGTGACACTACAGTACAGAATAATAGGGGTGCTGTGCTCCTGAGACTGTTGTCCTTTGGATAAGATGTTAAATACAGGTTCTATCCACTTGAGTTGGTGGTAGCTCAGGTGGATGTAAAAGGTCCCATGGCACCTGTTGAAAACAGTAAGAGAAGTTCCTCAGTGGCCTGGCCAATTTTTCAGTAGTGTAAATACCACCTTGGGCCTCCCCATTGAACATAAGCCATTAGCCTAATGGGGCTAACTTTGTCCACAAATGATAAATAAAATAAAATGTCTTTATTACTGAAGATCTTACTGTCAGTCAGTAATGCCAATCCTTGCAGTTTCATAGTTTTTATTATTTAGAAAATGCACATCCATGTAACACTTATTGTACTGTTAATATTTTAAGTAATTTGGAGTTGTCTGACACGTATGTTAATGAACTACTTCCTGTAGTCAAAGGTACAGGGTTTGCATTCTTTCACCTCCATTTGCCTACTTTGTGACTTTGAACAAGTCACTTAACCAGACAGTGCTCCTGGATCACCCACTGAAAAGGGGCACTTTACCCTGGTTATTAAATACATAAAATAATATTTAAAATACTTCCCGTTTTGTTTATATTATTTTTGGCTTTGTCTGGAATTCTTAAGCAAATAACTTGACAGGCATATTGGTCTGTTCCTTATAAAATGTGTGGCTTCTGCCACAGTGTTATGGATTACAATAATTAAATGTCAAGTTTGTGAGTTTCATATTTTGTATACATCAGAAAATGCCTGATTATACAAAGTTTGTTATTCTATCAACTTTCTAAGTATAAAAGAAAAATATTTAAAAGCTGTTCCTGATTTTGTTTATTGTTTCTTGATTCTTGAACTAAGCAGAGGGGAGTTGCACTGAATAGTTCTAACATCAGTGAGCTGAGATACATTTCTGGTCCATTATTTATGAATGTATTTATTCACTTGATCTCAAGCAAATATCTGAGATGTATAGCCATTCAAGGGGCTTTAACTGATGGGTGTATGTCCTTCTGGGTCAAAGATCAAAGTATTGATAAGGCAGTGGGTAGAAAGAAGTAATAAAAAGTGAAATGCATGGAAAGGCTAAAGTAGTTTGTCACTGAGAATTTGTAACTAGAGATGATAAGAGAAAATATGAAAATAATTTACTTATTTGTGTATGTGGGGTGCTGGACTTTTTAAACTAGCACTGAAGTCTCAAATGTTTGAAGAAGGGTGTAGGATAAAACACAATATATTACAACTGTTGTATCATTTTTTTGTCTTATAAATAGTGTAAAATGAAAATTTTATGTAACCAAGTAACTGTTCTGGCAAGCACAGACAGAGAGAGAAAGTGGGAGTATCACACAACTTAAAATACACAGTTTAACCATGATGTGAACTTTCTTCCTAGTTTTTAGAAAATGTGTTATGTTTTATCCATCTAGTCACATTGTGCAAGATGGTGTAGTATTCTACATTTTGTATATAGAAGGCTGAATATGGCTGTAGTTTCTTTAATACTTTCACTTGTTGATATCAAGGATGGTATGGTTTTCAACATGTTGCAAGCCTGCTCTTACCTGTATTGATTGATGTTGACTGGAGTTACTAGTGTATTTGTATTTATTTATTTATTTTTTTTTTTTTTAGTGTAGGGGTTGCTTGATTTGCCTATCTTCAGTCTTGGACATTTGCAACTTGAATTGTTTCTCCAAAGAATCTCTAATGGTTGAAGAACTGAATATGTGATAAAACAAGTATACAGTAACATTGTAACCATGCTGTGAAATCCCTCCCTAATTAGTAAATGTTCCACATTTTGCCCATTTGTCCCACCTTATGAGAGGTAGTACAGTGTTCCATATTTTGAAGGTGGAAAGTTTACTATAGCTGAACTAAGATAACCTCTAATTAGTGCTTCTCAACATGCTATTTGACTTTGAATCCCTGCACGTTTGTTTTAGTTCAATGGATTGTCAGCTGAATTTTCAACAGATGTGAGTTTCAAAGCAATAGAAGTTTACTGTTGCTCATTCTGTCTGTTTTTAATATTAGGGTGTTTTGTTTATTTCATTAAATGGCTGTCAGTTGCTTTAAAATGTTAATAAAAGTTTTAAATTAATCCAAATTTCTATGATCATTGCAAAAGTAAAGAAGGTATGCACACTGACGAGTTTCAACTGTGTTTTATAATAATTGAAGAGAGAAAGCCAAGTAATTGGATATTTGCATGGCTGGCTGCAAGGGGGAGGGTCTGAGTCTATTACCCTTCCTGGGGTCCCATTTGACCATGATATAACTCTTCTCTTATTGCACAGAAGCTGCATGGGATTATTTAGCCTCATACGTATGCCATATCTTTTTGTTCTTTGATATTCTAAACCAGGTAAAGGGCAACATAGGAGCACTGACTGGTTAAGCAAGTTAATCAAAGTCATGTAGTAGGAAAAAGGAGGTAGAAAGAATCAAACCCTGTACCCATGACTGCAGGTAGCAGCTTACCAATACTTTAAAGCCTTAATCCTCAACAGTAACTAACTGACCTACAGTTGTGTCATTTTCTAATAAATCAGTGAGTGTTAAAAATTATTAAGCATTATAGTCAGTAATGCCAAATATTACAGCTTCATAGTTTTTGTTGTTCAAATAATTAGAAAATGCATATTTCTGCAAAAACAGTTCTGCTAACTTTAAATGAATTACAGTAGCTTGCCACTTATCTGTCCCTGATTTTGACTCATACTTAACCCTGCCCTTAATTATCTCAGTTAGTGTCAGTGGCACAACAAATAACACCCCACTTTTGTTGCAGAAGTCATGGGTTCTACTCCTACACAAGGGAGATAGACTGCTGACATAGCAATGTAGTACAACTTTTTTTTGTCTTATAATTAGTGTAAAATTAAACTTTGACATTGCAATCAAGTGACTCTTCTGACAAACAGAGAGAGACTGGAGGTATCAATCAACTTAAAATGAACAGTCTAACCATGGTATGAGCTTCCTTCCTGTTGTTAGCAAATCTGTCACATTCTACGTATCTGTTCCACATTGTACAAGACAGTGTTGTGTTCTGCATTTTAAAGATGGAAGAGTGACAACGGCTGTAGTTTCTGTAACTATTTTGCTTCTTGGTATTGTATGGTATTCATTATATTGCAAGCCTGCTCTTTAGTTGTAGTCCTTGATTTTTTTGTGGGGGGATGGGGGTTACTTGACTTGCCCATCCAGGGCCTTGCAATTTGCAAATTGAATTGTTTATCCAAAGAGACTCTAATTGGTATGTGATAAAAGTATAAAGTAACATTTAACCATCCTGTGAGTTCCCTCTCTAGTTACTAATAAGTGTTTCACGTTTTGTCCACGTGATCCACGTTATGAGAGGTAGTATAGTGTTCGATATTCTGAGGAGGTGAAAGTTGACTATGGCTGTATGTTTCTTTAGTTCTTTTGTTTGTTTTTGCTATGGATGTTATGGTAATGTCAAACCATACTAACCTGTTTGAAAATGAAGTTTCAGTTTAAGAATTTAAGGATATGTAGTTTTAATTATCCCAGTCATTAAAATTACAAATTCATAAATTCTTCTACTGTTACTTGCTTATAGACAGTTATAATATCATTAAAAAATCATAACTGCGTCATTTAAAATCCCACACATCCAAAAAAGTTTTCAAATCCTGAAATAGGTTATTGTGACCAAATTTTCCCTTTTGAGTGCTACTGATACATCTCAGCTAGCCATATTTTTTCCAGAATGTCTCTAATCTTGCTTCAAATATTTGTCTTGGCCCTCATAACATTTTTGATTTTTTGGTAAATTGGTCACTAATATGAATCATTAGAGATTTATTCTTCTTATTGCTCAAAAAAATGCAGATTGATGCAAAACTTGTCATTCTAATAACTTTTTTAAATGAATTAGCGTTATGTTTAAAAATTGTTCCTGATTTTATCCCTCTGTTATTTTTGGCTTTGTCTTGAGCAAATAGGTTTCAAGGTAGAGTGCTACTCCAAAACAATCATATCTAAATAATTTCTATCACTGTTGTTTTATCAAACCAGAAACAGAGTACTAGGTGGTTCAAATTGCTTCTCTTACCTGGTTCACAGATAGCATGCTAAACTTTTAATGCAGAAGGCTGTGGGTTCTATTACCATGCCCAGACCATGGGTTAACTTTCCAGTACTGATGCCGCAGCAGAACATAAGAGGTGTGCTGCACTCCTGGAGTGTGCCATCCTTTGGATGAGATGTTAAACCAAGGCCGTGTCAGCCTGAGGTGGTGGTAGCTCAGGTGGGTGTAAAAGATTCCAGGGCACTTATCTAAAACAGCAAGGGAAGTTCCCAGTGACTTGGCTAAATTTCCACTTGTTTGGATGAATGCCACCTTAGGTTTCCCCTGAAAAGAGGCCATTGGTCTAATGGGATGAAATCAACCAACATAATGTATAAATACAAAAATAATTTAATGGCTTCCGTTCCAGTATATCTCTGTTATTTCATTATATCGTTGTACTGTTTGACTATTTTAATGCATCAGAATCATTAAGTCTCTATGGTTATTGTATATCAATGGACATGCCATTCTAAAGTGATCTTGGAGCACTTTTTTCCTAGAATCCACATCAAGCCCCAATTATGTAAGCCATAGTTTGAGCTGAATTTGTCAGACATCAAGTTTGCTATGTCACTCTGCTCAGTGAAGATGGTACCATTTATTACCAGTTCAACACACTACTTGTGTTAGCTTTAAGGTTTAAGACGCAACTAGAGAAGGCATTGTGGTTGTCTTTTGCCTGAGACGCTATCCTGACCTTGTAATTGACCTTGTTGGATTTAATTGGTCCTCATAATTTACTATTTATTTTAATTAGTGAGCTCTTGTCATTATCAGAGTTACTCTTTCTGATTTTGGCCATAACTTTTTCCTTTTGTTATATACCCTGTTAAGATAGGAATCCACCAGTATGGTTTGCTTTGGGGTTTCTTTTGGACTTACTCCTGGTAGGTACAACAGTCTCTATGCAACCATTTACATGTCTGAACTTTTGTTTCTGTGAAGAATTCTGCATAGGCTGTTGTGAACTTGGCGTTAGGCCTAGCACTGAATTTTGTCAAACTGTTACTTAATAGGATGCAGTTTGCTTTAGAATAGTTCCTAATTGTAACAGGTTGCGCTGGGTTTTCCAAGCTGATTTTTATTTTGAGGGAGACAACTTTGTGATCCAACCTCACCAGTGAGGCTGAATCTATAAAATAAATCTTCAGTTTGGTATGAACCTTTTACCATGGCATGCTTTCCTTGCAAGGCACTGATATGCCTATGTCTGTCGCTCAGTACAGTTGCCTTTTGGGTAAGCACTACAGCACACATTCTCAGGAGTGGCTCATAATTAATGAGGTACTTCCTTCTTCCTCCTCCTTACAGTGGATGTGGGTTCAATCAGCTCACTTTGACCTCAGAATGACCTGCTGCCTCATTGTCACATGGCCCATCTTTGTTCTGTGACTCCATTATGGAGCCTAAAGTTATGCATGGTTCCTGTATGGACTGCAACTGCTTTTGCAAACCAGCTTCTTCCATCAGTGTGCTCCACTCTTTGCCATCCTCACTGACCATAGCCACAAGCACATCATCTGCCAAACTTCTCTAACTTATGTGTAACAATTTCTACTCCATATTTCACTTTTTTTCTACTGCATCAACTACTTCCTCTCCTCATGTCCTCAAGTGCCTTCTTCATACTTCAGTCTTTACCTACTCACTGTGCAAGAACAGGAAAATTTCCCCACAGTTCTAGCTAAATTATCAAATTCAGTATAAATATCTCATTGGGTCTCCACTGAAAATAGGCAGTGCCTAGCACAATTAACTTGGTCAAAAAAAAAATAAGCAAGTAAATGATAAATTACATGTTTCTGGTTCCCCTCCCCATGTTGTCATAAACTGTAGCTTCCCATTGGAAAAAAAAATCAAAACCCACATTATATTGTCTTCACTCTTGACCACTTACCCCAGTACTCACAGAATGAAGAACAATGTCTGTTCGCTGTCATGGCTGGGCCCATTGCATCTCTCTGTACCCTCCCCAGTTCCTGACTGCAATCCCTGCTTCCCATAAATACCTTACAATATATCCGTGTTCTCTTCCTCTGCCTCTAATTCAGACCAGGCTATCTGAAAATCCTGATTTATTGATTGATTGATTGACTTATTTATTTATTTATTTTGCATGCTGGGTTAGTCCCACTAGGCATGGTCTGTTTTCAAGGAAGACATGATATAGCATGTAGACGGACTAGAAGACATTTGGTTTAGATACTTGGAAAATGTCTTATTCATAGGTTAGTAGTACTCATAGGTTAGTACTAGGCTAGCTATGTTTGTGGGCCATTTTAAGCCTAGCCATTTACCCCATCTGAGAATCACACCCTGCACCTTGTGTTTGTAAGGTAAACACCTCAACCATTATGCCAACCTCTCACTCATCACTACCAAGTCTTGAACTCAGGATCTTGTGCACTAGAGTCAGAGCAACATACCGCTAAACCAAATGACCTTTACTCTCTCTTTTCAGCAAGCAAATAATAATAGTATAATAGTATTAATGAATAGAAAGGAAAACATTATTTTTGACTTTTGGTAGGATATTTACTAAATCTGTAACACTGTAACTGTCGTCAGAATTACAAAATGAAAAAAATCATGATGTCTGCCAGTCCTTTTTTTTTTGGTGGTTCCTTTAACTCAAAACTCAGAAAAGTAAAATGAAATCTCATTTTCAGGGCAGGGCAGAAGACAAAAGTAGTAATGGCATCCACACAGCCTGCAGCTAATCGGGTACTAGGAATGTTTAAGTCCATAAATGTTAGTAGCCACATGTTCATACTTCAACAGGAGTACAAGCTGAGCCAGATACAGCACAGTACACAACCCTGGACAAGGCCAGAGGAAACAGGAGGGAACCATTGTACAGGCAGGTATGACGGTTTCTTGTGCTCTTTTGTGCCTCAACCACCCATATCTGCTTTGGGGACAGGGCACACCTTCATTCCAGCAACCTGAAGGTCTCCCCTAACTCCCTCAAATCAGAGACATCCATATGATTTAGGATGTTCAGTTGACACAGGGGGTTAAGGCTGTGAGCTGTAGTTCCTGTGGTACAGGGTTTGATACACTAATTTGCCTACTGTGTGATCTTGAGAATATCATTTAACCAGACATTTCTCCTGGGTCACCTCTGACATGGGACTGTGTGCACACTGGATCTACTTGGATAACAAACAGACATGATTATGATGGGCAGTTCTATTCTTTTTTTTTTTTTTTATAAACACACACAAGAGTAGCGACACTAAGTAAAACTCCACAAAACCAGAAATTAAAGTGTTCGCTATTACTGGCTACAAAAGGGAATTGCGGACCATAAGTATTCCCATAAAAAGTATGTAGACACAAAGTCTTCCCAAAGTCTTTATTATGATTAAGCGCTTTCGTCCTCTTAGAAAGGATTTCATCAGAATCAAACACCATCACAAATAATGCCTTCTTATACCCATAAGACTCTGCTGGTTAATTAATTAAATAATAAAAAACTAAACTCTAGTGATGTATTTAAAAGGCAAGCTTCACTAAAATAACCTAGTCGGTTAAAAGACGACCATATAAAATACCTTAAATTCAACATTAAAATCATTATACACTAAAAAAATTTTTTTTAATTTTCTTTAAAAAGAACATGTATAAATAGAATACATGAGAAACTAAACAGTCACACGAAGGCTTCTGAAAGATCCACCCGTACATATATTCAAATCATATTAATCTCTAAGCTCTAAAATGGGTTGTATGGGAATATACTTTAGGAAACTGAATTTAGCCATTCTTTTCAAGGACAAAAACAGGAGAACAGGTCGAGCATAAAGAAAAAATTACTTTTAATCCCTCTCTTCACCCTTCTTTGTCAGTTTTGGAGAAAGTTATCATAGAAAAAAAAAAAGCAGTAGTAAAAGGACAAGCAGTGAGGGCAGCCAGAATGGTTTCAGACTATGGTGATTTTATTTTAGAATGCGAACTACTAAAAACTATGTTCTGTAAGAGAAGCTCCCCAAGTGCCTTTATTGAATTAATTTTTGAGGAAGCTATTGGGAAAAGAGTATCGGGCCATTTTAGACCCTTGTTATGTAAAGGCTATGACATGAGTTCCATAGTAGAACAGAGTGAATTGCCCCTTAGTACTAGAAGCATTCAGGCTCCTAGCCAACCCATTAGATTTTTAACCACCTTCTCAATAGATGCTTGTGTCATTAGGGAGATTATTAACAAAAATTGGATTTTCATTTCGGATGATATCCAACTTAGAAATTCCTTAAGTCCAACTCCACAATTGACTTTTAGAAAGGGTTAAAACCTGAAATGTTTAGTTGAAAGGTCCTACAGAACTTCTAGAAGGAAGTTGGGCATGAATAATTGTGGCAGATGCCATCAATGTAGGCACATAAAAATAACAAATAAAGTAAAAATCAGAGACAGAGAATATCACATTTATGGTAGATGTAACTGTGATTCTCGGGGGGTAGTCTATGTAGCTACCTGTGACCAGTGTGAGGCATTTTACATGGGAAAAACTGAGAGGAAGATAAAATCAAGGATTTATGAACATCAGTATAGCATTACTAATAAAATAAACATTAATGCTTTAGCTAGACACAGCTCAGTTTTTCCTGACCACCGTTTTGCATTTGTGGTATTACAACAAATGGAGTTTAAACAGAGAGGTGGACCTTGGGAACTCAAATTGGAAGAAGCAGAACTAGAATGGCAAGTTAGAACAGCAGCACACATTTTCCCTAGATTGAATGAGGCCCTATCTATTAAATATTTATTAAAACTGAAGGCCCTCACTAGGTAGTAATGTTCTGTAATATGCATACAAATACTATGGTCCCCTGATGATATCTTCTGTCTCGATGAGTTTGTATTGTGCATTCATAAAACATGCTTGATTTTCGGACTTTGGTGGTTTTTGGGTATAATAATAATCAAACTTCTTTCAGGATTTTATCTATTTAATAGAATGCATAAACATGTGGTAGACTTTAGAAATAACATAGAGCTGAGTATATGATTTTATACTATTTACATGCGATAAAATAGATTTTATATGTGTTTTAGTTTTTCGAATAAGACATATAACCTGTGCGTTTATTTACATTTAGCGTATATGTTTGGTTCTTTTTGTGAATTTAATGCATGATCAGATTTTAATATTGCAGTGCATAATTTACTAGAGTTTAGAGTTTAATATGTATGCATTTTTGTATGGCTTTTGTATAATGAGAGTGCTAATATTATTTAGGTGGTATAGAAATTGTTGACTTAGACATACATGGTCATTTTTGATTTTAAATAATGTCTGTAAAAGTTTTTTTCTTTCCTTCCCATAATGGGAATGTTTTTTTATAGCAGATAGCACTTTAAACTTTGAAAATAGGCATCGTTGCTTTAATTTTGAATGTATATGATGACATCATTTTTGTGGCTATCAGTTCATTGGCTTTGAACTTTTTGAAGTAGTTTTAAATTGGGAGACCGGGAGCAAGTTGTTTTATTTACTCTGAAAAAGCCGATACACTGGTGTCAGTGAAAGCACTTACAAGAATAAAGTGTTGAAGAATCCGTTGCTAGCTCGTTTTTTCATTTACTTTGTTTGGCATTTAAAGGTTTGTTCTAGTTTTTATCATAGAGGAGTTATATAAAATTAAAATTTAATTAACCAGCATAGCCTTATGGGTATAAAAAGGCATTATTAGTAATGGTATTTGATTCTGATGAAGTCTTTTCTAAGAGAATGAAAGTGCTTAATCCTAATAAAGACTTTAGGAAGACTTTGTGTCTACGTACATTTTTAAGGGAGTCTTTATGGTCCGCAGTTCTGTTTGTAGCTAGTAATAACAAACACTTTTTTTTTATGTGACCCCCATGTCAGAGAACTACTTGACATTTTTGCCTTCAAAGCTACATCATTCATAATGGAGAGATAAGTGGTGTTTTTCATTAACCCCTGCCCTGGTAGTTGATATGTGCAGCCATATTACTGCAGAGGCCTGCAGTACATCCCTTCCAGCACACGCATGCTACTACACATGTTCCTTCTCTGGCTGCCCTTCTTAGCAATGGCAAGCATATATCCCAGATCTGTGTTTGCATGTGTACACCCTGCAGTAATAAGACCGCATCTCTTCTTACAGAATGAGAACGCTGTCAGCAGACACTCACGCCCACTCTTCTGCTCTTACGTGTTGGCTTTCTAGTGCCTGGGACACTAACTGAACTTAGGTCATCTGGGATGCAACCACAGCCTTATCCCACTGCTGCATGGAGCACACTCAAGATGCAACCAAATCTAAATGCAAGTATTGATCATCCTGCTGGAAGAAATTGTAGAGAGTCTAAAAACTGCATAACCAGGCATTTCATGCTCTCAAGTGACTTGAAACCCACGAGGCAAAGAAAATTATTTAGATGGATGGATGGCATTTAATAGAAGCATCTCAAACACAGTTTTGCATGGCTTCCTGATGCTGTAATGATGATTCTACAATTTAACTTCAACAGGAACCACAGAGCAGTAACATAAATAATTTTGGATGAACGAGGCAAGTATAGCAGAGAAAAGAATGTTATTACTTTTAATTTGGAATAAAAAAGGGGAATTAAGTTTAGAGATAGATGATCTTTCATACCAGTAATACAGCTTTTTCAGGCAGTATAGCATGAGATGCTTAGCTAAAAAATGGGGTAGGGAGGCATTGAACATGAAAGGGATAATAAGGCCTGTCTGTCAAACACTAATAAAACGTTTATGGTGTTCAATGAGGTACTAGCTACCAGTGTATAATTCACCAACATGGTGATATCTATTATCTATATTTTAAGACAAGCTCATAGTGACAAAAAATAAAATAAAATAAAGGTTGGGGTGGCATAATGGTTAAGGTGTTTGCCTCACAGACAAAATATACAGGGTTTGATCTTCACTAAGAGAAACTGTATATATTTAAAATGCTACACAAATGCAACTAGGCTGGCACTTACCTTTGAATTTATATGAGCAGTTTATAGAAAATCTACATTATGAAGTAGGCACAGCTTTGATTGCCTAAAGGTTATAGGTTAGTACTAAGCTAACTGCCCTTGTGAGCCTTTAAGCCTAGCCAATTATCCCTTGTGAGACTCAAACCCTGCACCTTGTGTTTGTAAGGCAAACAACTTAACCATTAGGCCAGCCTCTCAACTAGAGGGATATTATATATAGGCCTATATATATTATATAGCACAGATGGTTAAAACTATGAGATGCAGATTGATTCCCTCAGTTTATGTTACAGTAACTACTTCTGCATTACCCCTGTAAAGGGATTTGTACATAATGTATTTATCTTGTGAATAAGTAAAAAAATATATAAATAAAAAAAGTTGCTTGTGTGGCATTTTTTTGCATATTTGAGTGTTAAAGATTCCTTAATATCATTAATAAATATATATGCTACAAGAATAATAGTTAAAACTGTAAAAAAGTTGGAAATTAACTCTTGCTGCAGCAAGGACTGCACGCAAAATTCCAACCCATGGAAAGAGAGCTCCATTACTTACATCACTGCAAATCAGTGACTTTTTATAATTTTCATTAGGCGAGAAAAATTATTTGAAAATTGATAAGAAAGTCTTGCTCCTTTTCACAGGTGGCACCATATATAGTTTCTTATCAAAGTATAGCTGATAATAAGGATGACACACACTAGTTTATATCATGACAAAATCAGCAATTGTGTAGAACATTGGTCCATGCACAACTGCAGGTCCAGAATATCATTTGATGTCATTGTGTGAGATCTAGTGTTCTGTGTAATCACCAGTTCCTGTATTGTACTGCTGCTGACACAACTGAGTCCACAATACACATGAAAATAGGTGATTCTTTTTGCATTTGTTGTACAGGAAAAGAATCAGAGATAGTGTTTTATAGTTTCCATCTGAAGAAGGCCTTTTGCTTCTTTTAACCCCACCCCACCCAAACAAATACGTTTGTTAAGATGGAGAATGTGTGTGTGGGCTATTAATAAAATTAACCACAAAATGAATGCTGTGGCAGCAGCCATGTCAAAGAAGTTAACTGCCACTTTAATGATTGAACAGATATGCAAATCAGCTCACGATGATCAACTTTCTACATTAATGCCATAAAATCTACAGCTGATTCTGTTCTTCACAACCCCAGCCAGTTGAAAAACTTAAATATATTTGTTTACATTTACGTTTCACTGGCAACCATAAAAAGTGTGTTCCTTTATTTGCTTACAACTACTTTTGTCTGGAAACCATAATATTGTATTTTTTCTGTATCTCATGTATGAACTGAACAAACGGACTAGGTAATTCACAAGGAATGACATTACAGCATCATCAAATTTAACTGTGATTGGAGACAGGCACAAAAGTAATTGAAAAGCAAGTCAGTCTTCTCTAAGGTAGTGCCTGTTGCAAAACATGCAATATGATGCTAACTAACTTCAACTATAATAGAAGAACATTGCATTTCCTCCCATGGATCATCACTTTGTCATATGGGCTCAGTGAGTCAGAGAGACATCCATGTTGCCCAGAACCTTGTCATCCTGGTAGAGTATCCCTTAATGAAGGGACAGATGAGCAGTAACCTGCTAAGAAAACTTTCATGAATGATGTTTCACTATTTAGGAGGACCCCCTTCAAACTAGGTTTATCAAGACTAAACCCTGCAATTGGGCATGAGTGTGTGGCTGTTTGAGAGTGCCTGCCTACTAGGCTGCCCAGATAATGTTGCTGAAGTCAGCCTAGAATGGCTTTTAGGAATCATCTTGTGGGTTTACCAACTGCAGAATGAAGGTTGGTATAAGGTGCATTTCCATCCTGGAAGAAAGCAGACAACCTTGACCATGGTCATTTAAACTGGCTTTATGGATGTGGGACATCACTTCTCTGCTGATGAAGAAGCCTGACCAAGTGCAAGGGGTGGCAAGATATAGTCAGGCCAATTGCTATGAACAGAGTGATGAACAGAACCAGACTTCTCCATCAGGGGATGTCCCCCCCCCCCCCTCATGTTCGACTTTCTTTGTTTCTTTATTTCTAGTATTCCATGTCATCGGAATCCCTGGATAAACATGAGCATGTTTACTAATTCCAAGCTGAAGACTGCAAATTTGGAGTTTTTCTTGCTAGCTGAGTTGACTGACTCTATGTGCCATTGAGTCACAGGAAAAAAAGACCCAGACATCTGTTTGTCTTCACACACAAAACATCCGAAAAGAATAGTTAACTGCCTTTGAGAATGTAAACATCCTGGTAAACCATCTAAATCTCAGGAGTGGAAGGTAGAATCTCACTCAGGATATCGTAAATAAGACTAGGGAAATGCTGACCTATTCTCAGAAGACTGTTATGAGGTGGAAGGAACATTCTGAGGATATTCTTAGTCTAGCAGATATGCCCTCCTATCAGTTGCCTAAAATCTCTGGAACATTGGAATCCATCACCATGGCTGAAGTTAATGCAGTAGCCAATGGGCTCCACAGCGATAAGACTGTGGGTGTAGATGAAATTCAGTCAGAGATATCGAGGGTACCAAATAAAGTATCTCTTCAAAGCTGCATGGAAGAAATGGATGATACATGTGGACTGGAAACTTGGACAGTGATTCTTAGCTTTAAGAATGGAACCAGAGAACATGTTCCAACTGTATGAGGATCATACTCCTCAACTTCCATGGAAAAGTCTATAACAGAATGCTGGTGAAGAGATTCTGGCTTATAGTCAAACCTCAAATTCTGGATGGGCAATGCAGATTCCATGCCAAGAGAAACAGACGACATTCATTCAAGATAGGTAATAGGGATGAGCATGTTATAATTTTCATTGCTACGGGTAAAAAGGTGCAGTTAATGCTGTAAGGTCATTTGGTTTGAGGACATAACATTTATATGTCTTTTGTTTCCAAATGATGTTGCCCTTTTGTCTTCACATAACTGCTGAGTGTGAAGTGACTAGGCTGAGAAATAGCATCAAAAATGTGAGGCCATAGCACTCTCTTCTGAAATACTGGCTTGCTCTCTTTATGTGGGGAAAACAAAGACAGCTGTCCTAAGCTGAGCAGCTTAAGTATCAGTAATGTTAGTAATATATTATGGAAAGAGAATGTATGAAATTGATAAGTGAACTGCAGCAATAGTCACAGTACTGCAGGCATAGAAAGAATATCGGAGGGGTTATGCTGGTAATGAGTTCTCCATTAACAGTTAGTTGTCATCTTCTCCTATGGTCACAAACTGTTATTAATAAACAAAAAAGTGAGATCAAAGGTGCAAGTCATGTAAATCATGCTTCTCTGCCAGATTGTGGAGTTTACTGGAGATTAAGCTAAAATATCTACTTTTAATAACAATATCCTTAAAAAACACAAATAAATTGGACAAAAGGCAGCAGAACCAAAAGTTATATTTAAAAGATTTGTACTGCATGGAGTGTACACAGTTAGGCTCCATAATGGGGGGAAAGACAGATGTAGTAAATACTTTTCTGATGTAAGAAAGGTGCTTAATAAAGTTTTGCAATATTAATTTTTGGTCTTGTGTTAAAATATAACAGCATTACCAGACCATGTCTGAAACATCTTCATAACTTCATGACTTTAAAAGCTGTTGTGCACTTCACCGTTACACACACATACGTACATATACACACACGTGGGCATGAACCTACACACACACACACACACACACACACACACACACACACACACACACACACACACACACACACACACACACAAACATAATGTGAAGTGTCCAATAGCTTTTAAAGCTGTTCAGCATTAAAAGGACAGTTTGCTTCTGCCCACTCCCTGTTTGTCAGCACTAGGTGATTTAAGGCCTTCAAAGCTACAAAACACTTGTAATCCTGCTCTTCTTCTCCTGTAACTAGTAGTATATGGGTCAGTAAAAGTATATCCTGTTCTTCTGCTTCAGAACCAATTTGCCTTCTGAGAGAGGAAATCTTCAAAGGTGAATTGCCGAGACTACAGAAACACAAAATAAATTCTTTAAATCAGAAGATGAATTGCTGACGTGACAGGAGCCCAAAATAAATTATTTAAGTATATATTTTTAATTTTGCTGCCTTTTTTTTCCTTAATGGAGATCAGTCATCCAGGTGAACTTTGAAGAAGAGGAACGGGCAAGGGATCTCTTTGGGCACAGGAATGCCCCTGAGCAGTTCTTCTTGGCATCAGTACAGATATAAACACTAAAAGAAAGCTCTAAAGCAGACCAAGGACATGCTGGAAGCCCTGAAACAAAACAAATAAAACTGGAGGGATTGTATCACTCCTATGGAATGAGAATGCCTGGGGAGCTCCTCGGATGAGCTGGTGTCCATGGCTGGGAAAAGGGAAGTTTGGTCTGTGTCCTGCTTAGCCTGTTGCTTAAGTACATTTCATGCACTTATCAATGTACTTATTTTAATCCTGTAACATATAAATTGGGAATTGTAGTTGGCATCATTTTTAATTTTAAGTAAATGCTTTTAATATAAAGTGATATTGGTAATGAAGGCATACAGTGGATTCAAAATGCAGATGTTGCAAGTGTCTAAAGTGCAATTTTCCCTGTTCAGTTTAAAAGAATAAATCAGTGCTATAGTACTTCAATGAGTTAATGGAAATTGTTTAAAAAAAATGAAAACAGATGTGGTTCTATTAATGCCTAACACATTAAATGACAGTTCCAGGACTTTGATCACCATTGTGCATTAACTACTAAGGGTATTCCATTACATTGCAGCCATAATTCCTGTAATTGAAAAATCATATGCCAGACCTCCCCATTGAAATGGTTCAGCCACAAAGATAATATTACTCTGTACTGATCCATCTATATTTCCATTTATTTCAGTAAACATTTCTGGGCTGTTATACCCGTATCTCTGTGCTTAACAGCTATTTCTTTTTATTTCAACGAGACTGCCCATCGCTGTGTTACAGTTGGCCTGGTAATCTTTCATATTGTCTGTTATTATCCTCACTGCCATGTATCTTCAAAAAGAGGGGTTCAACAACTTGTGTAATAGTGCTTAGTAGTACAACAGAACAAAAATATGAGGCAAAAATCAGAACGTTGTATGAAAATCTGGACAGTTGAGAGGTATGCATACTGCATTAAATCCATCCCCTTCTCTAGCCCTAATTCTAACCCTAAACAGCAAACACTTGCACACACACTTCCAACCCTAATGCCAAAACATTCAGTATATCCAAACGCTTTGGCAATGTAAAATTCACTTACAGGAACAGCAAACACATACCACATACCAAAGGACCAATCAGTGTTAATACATTTAAAATCTCCTGCAATCAACAAGCACAGATTTTGAAAAAAAAAAAAAAAATATGACCTGCAGCAAACACTGTCAATGAAACATGCATTTAAGAAAGTATACTGCAGCCCTATGTGAGTGTGTGTGTGTGTGTGTGTGTGTGTGTGTGTGTGTGTGTGTGTGTGTGTGTGTGTGTGTGTAAGTGCGCGTGTGTGCGTGCATGCGTGTGTGTATGCATGCATGCGTGCATGCGTGTAGGGGATTACAAATGAATATTTTTCTGAAATTAGTGTTTTATATGAATGGCAAACTACTCTTCCTGCCACCCCTCCAAAGATGATATTACTTAGAAAGAAAAGCAAATACTTAAAAAAATCAAGTTCTGGTATTTTTCCTTTCTTCAATGACTTTGGAGAAAATTACCATTTTTCAAATGACACTTCCCAAGTTTTTTTTTTATTTGAGCACTTACATTTCTGAAGAAGAGATGACTGCATATAAATATGTAAGCATTTATTGCACATACTTATAACTGTTAGTGAATTTTTGTTAACTGTCTTTATCACATGGAAACTGAAACTATAGTTACCATATAACTGTTTTTATTTAAAAAAATATATAATTCATTTACTTTTTCGTCTCCGTGGTAATTACTGTGAGTTTCAGACTGTAATAAATATTCATATTTTTCATATTTTACATGAATCAAACTTTGCAATCTGTCACTAGCTGTTCTTATAAAACCACACATTTATCTGGTGATGTTGATGGGGAAGTGGGGCAGGTGAGATGTGGCATGTGGCATTTAAGTATTTCTAGAATTCCAGTATAATTTGTTGTCACTGACACTGTCTTACTGAGCACCAAAAATATCAGACAGATGAATTAATCCCAAGAAATTTCAGGATTTTTTTCTTAGGATTAGTCCCAGCTCGTATGTGTATTACAGGGCTCACATCCAAGGTCTTTCAACATACAGCTTCATCCATTCAAGTTAATTACTTTCCTGGCACTCGCTTGACTTAAGGAAACAAAGAAAGGTGTGCAATGCTTTTCTTTGTATGGAATAAAAAGCCATCACCACCCTTATTGCATTAAGGGAGGGAGAGACAGGAGTTTGATTTTCTGAGAAGTATTCTGTTTCCACAAAGAGGACAGTTTTACTCTGAAGTTTCCCTTCTGATGACTGGATCTCATCAAATGTTAGTGTCAGTGTATTATAACAATGACTTCTAAGTTCAAAGAGAGAAAATCAGGTCATTGAAAGCTCATCAAAGGCTTTATTTAATAGAAATGTGTTTAAGTCTCTGCTCAAGGTCTTTATTTATACTTGTTTTTTCTGTCTATGAGCAATTTAAATTTGAGAGGGAATAGGAGCATTATAAGCCCAAAGCAATAACTAATCTTTGATTTTTATTCAGTGCATGATCCACAACTTTTTATCCAAAAACATGACACGTAAAAGATCCGTTTCAGTTATAAAGTATATTGCCAGTTGTAAATATACTGATATGTAAATCGGTTATAGTACCTTAAAAGTGCAAGCTTAATGGTTGCTGCTATTCTGTTTTTTTTTTTTTACTGCACACCTTAAAAAAATCAGAAAAATCATCAGCAATCCTACATATTATATAAAAACATCGTAACAATTAAAAAAAAAAACAATTAAAATGAACAAACATTACCATTTGCAGTGAAAGGGAGAGCAAAGTCAAGACGAGCTACTACAGCCCCAAATTACATAGAACAGGGACCGATTAGTCCTTTAAAACATACATATTACATCTAAAGCAAACAAATGAATTACTTTTTACCAGATATATTTGAATGTAAACAATTTCAGCAGTGAATAGCTGGTTCTAAAGCTTCTGGCTAGGCAATGTGCCTAAGCATGACCATACGCTGAGGCCCAGTTCCTGTTGCCTAGCGAAGCCTATTCCACCTAGACCACCTTGTACAGAGATCATCCTTGAGTCCAATAGCCTAACATATTTAAATAAATCCCTTTGCTGCCCCTCATTCCTCATTCATTAAAGCATTTGGGGTTTTCCATGGGATGCTACGTACAGCATTGTTAACACTGCAATTCGATAAAGTCAGAAGGATTTATGCACTGACAGATTCTTCCCTGATAGATTGTATGATAGTATCCAGAACTCGCAGTTACATTTTAATTCTTGATGCAGCACCTCACTGCTATGTTGCATGACTTCAGCCTAAAGAGTCCTTACCTGAGGGCATTCCCAAAATATACAAAAACTGCCATTTGAGATAAAATACATTGTGCATCCATTTGCATTAACATGGCCTTTTCCCTCACTTATAACTGAAGTTCAATAATCACTATATAAAAATCGCAACAGCTTCATCTTCCAGTCCATTAGCCTGACCACATTCTGTTCTAGCCCAGCTTTGTGCTTAAATAAAATCTCTTCCATAGGAGATGTAGCCTGGCTACCATATGGAGAGATAGGAATCAGATACATACGCTAGGCTTTCGAAAGCTTGTGATGACCTGGGAATACTGTCTTACTTCTTAGTGTGTCCAGTAGGGCGAAGTCATCACTTTCTAAATATGTCAATCTGAGGTCATTAAAGCATGCCTCACCCGCAAAATCACCAAAACTCCTTTTTGTTCAACCTAAACGTTTTGTTTCAGGAAACCAAAGTTAAAAACGAAGGGAGTTTCCTACATGTTACACCTCACTCCTTACCACTTGTATTTCAGCTTATGTCCATCTTTTCCACTATAATGATATATAATCAGTTTTCAACTACATAGGTACTCATCTCATTAGAGGTAGGGTAATCCCACCAACCTTATTTACCACCTGAAAAGCCTTATATGATAGATGTAAGAAATATCAATAACATATTGTTGCTGCTATTTTAGCTTTCCTAATTACAACCAAGCTACAAGTGCTACCTAATATTGTAGTTTCTATATGAGACTGGAAGGGGGAGTCTTCTGTATTAAAGGACAGCATATGTTACAACAAAAATGGCAAGGCACAATTTTTACATCTGGAAGATATGGTCTCAACCCCTACCTCTATACTTGTGGTGAAAAGGTCGACATCTGGACAAAATTATATGGCTGTCCTGCCAGAACATTTCATAATTACCACAGATAATTTAGTAAGCCATTTGTAATTCTTCTGGTCAGTTAAATGGCTTATTAAATAGTGCACCTTTGGTAACATCAATATTTTAAGTGCTTTATTACACTCTGGGAGGGAGGAAGGAATGCAAATGTCTCCAATTATACATTGCAACAAATGCAATGGCTGCTACTTTTCTGCCTGAACTCTGTTGTTTTCCTTTAATAATTGCAAAAAAAATTCACCTTAATATTCCTTGTGCAGGATGATAATTCTGATAAAAAACCATGCTTATACATGGTAGATGTGTCAGCAAACTGAAAACACTAATATCGACTGTACTATAAATGAAACTGTCAAAATAAATAAATAAACAAAAAAGTAGACAACTGATGCAACAACCCCCAATGGCATCTTAAGTTGACATTCTTAGTGTTTGTAGAACTATTAAGCATAGAACCCATCACAATAATTCTTATTGTCCAGAATCATGCAGCTCAGCTTTTCTGTGGTAGGCAAACTATATAATCTGGTCCACCTCTACCATTGAAGGAATTTTTCTCAATACTGGTTTAAACAGCTGGTATATTTCATCATTGATAAATCCACTATAATCAAAGCATGACAACTCCCACATCTTCCACATGCTGGTTAACGTTGCCATACACAATATTCAGGAAAGCTTAAGGGATGATCATCAGTTTAAGGATTGGGTACATAGTTTAATTCTCACCTTTTGAGGAAATTTGGCTAGGCTTAAAATGGTCTGTGAGGGCAGCTAGCCTAACATAACATGATTCTAAGAGCTGGACTTACAAACAAACAAAAAAGCAACACAACTAAAGGAGAACAACATCATAAACCCCATTTCCTACATGGGGTCAGGACATTGTGTCAACTGTCACAGTCTCTCTCTAGTCAATGCCATTCTCCTACCTTCTTTGAAATTCATGCCTGACTGTCACAGGTCTTCTCTCACACAATCCATGCACGTCTTTGCTGGATGACCTGGTTTCTTCTTCTCTTCTTTCTGTCTGTCCCAGATCTTTTTCACCTGATTGTCTTCTGCTTTTCTGCACATATTCCCAAACCACCATCTTTTTCTATTTGACCTTTTCTGTAATTTGAGCTACTTTGGCCTCTGCTCTTATGTCCTTATTTCTTCATCTGTCCCACAGTGCACATTCTATCTCCATCTCAGGCACTTCAACTCCATCACCTCTAGCTTCCTTAAATGCACTGCCTTTACTGCCCAGGTTTCTGTACCATACATTAGTACTGGTCACACCACTGTCTTGTACACCTTAGTTTTCAGCTTCTTTGGCATTCTTCTGTCATACACCATCCCTAGTACTCTGTGCCAGTTGACTGCAGACCCTTTTATTCAAGCTTTGACCTCCTCATTCAGACTTCCCTTCTCCTCAACCACCCCTCACAGATACTTCAATCTGTTAACCTGATCCACTATTTTCCCTTCAGCTGATTTCCCCATTTGCTGCCATTAACACAGTCTTATCTGTATTGAGTTTCATCCCATGTGCCTTCAGTTTTGCATTCCATTCCTTTATCCTTTGATGAAGTTCTTGCTCAGAGTCTGCCTGTAATGTCACATTGTCTGCATAAAGCAACTTTGTTGATTTGTCTCCTCCAACCTGTTTACTAATGTTGTCCATCACCAATATGTATAGTTATCCCCTTTGGGAAAAAACATGTACCCGTGAATTATCACATAGGTGGCAGTACACTAAACACCGAAAGTGTGATAAGAGACTTAGGGACACAGGTGGACAGTGGTCTCACCTTCAATAACCACATTGCCACAACAGTCAGGAAATCCTTCTATGTGGCACACCTCATCACTAAGGGCTTTTCATCCAGGAAAAAGGAGGTTACTGTCCCACTGTACTCATCCCTCATTAGATCCATTATAGAATACAATGCCCCATTTGGTATGTACCTCTCAAGACATCTGCAACAACTGGAAAGGCCACCGAAATATCTCACTAAAAGAATCACAGGCCTAAAGCAGATGCCCTATGCTGACCACCTTAAAAAACTCCAGCTATACTCTGTCGCATATCGTCTACTCCAAGGCGATCTCTGCTTAACATACAAGGCCATGTCAAACCCAGAGCTGTTGGACATGCTACACTTAAAGAAATCCCAATCCCTTAGAGCCACACGCTCCAGGGATCTAAATCTTGTCATCGCAATAAACAAAACATGCTGGAGGGTTAGGTTCCTGACCCAGAGACTCCCCAGACTCTGGAATAGACTGCCCATACATGTCAAGCAGAGCGCCTCTTTGGTCGTCTTCAAAAGGAACCTTGATGACTGGATGGGAGAAAGGAAATTCACCCTGGGAATCACATCAGTCGCCCTGCTAGACAGGGGTCCAGGGAAGTAAATAGTGTGGGAAGAAATAGCCAGGGAATTGCTATGGCTAGGCTTGTATAGGCCCTAGGGCCAATAGCCTAGTACCAACCTATGAACCTATGAACCTATGAACAGCAATGGGCCCAGAGCTGAAACCTGATGTACACACTCTACCACTGAGGACCCCTCTGTCAGACCAAACACTTTTCATAGTTGAGTCACTGGGTCCTTCTATATAGCCTGCAATAATTCTACCAATGTTTCTGGGACTTCAAACCACTGCAGAACTGCCCAAATCAGATTTATTGAGACATGTCATATGCTTTCTCCAAGTCTATTAATTCCCAGTTGGAATCTTTTCTCATTTCTAACTTCTTTTCCAGTATCTGTCTCACTCCAAACATTGGGTCAGCTGTGCTGCATTCTGATCAAAATCCAAACTGCTCGTCTCCCATCTTACTTTCAAAAGGAGAACAACAAATGTTGGCAATCACTATTATTCTTTAAAGATATTTTAGTTGGGTCAAGCCCTATGTACATCCCAGTGTGACGAGGGGCACTTTCACAACTCGTGTCTATTTCACATGACTGAAAACTCAAAATACTGAATTTCATTTGACTGAGACCACAATACCTAATTTTCAAAATACTGAAAACTCATTTGACTGGGTCTCATTGTACTGAAAGCTTACAATGCTGAATTTTAAAATACTGACTTTTAAGCCATAGAAGTGATGTGTGTTTCTTTTCACCTGTGACTTGCTTGTGGTAAAAAAATTACTGTAACTTAAAGTGCTAAATATCAGAATACCAACAGTAGCATAGCAAGTAGTATTGTACCGTTTGTAAATGTGGTATGCCTCTTTACATTTTTATGGGAAGTATCTAAAGTAATGTGGCAGACATTACATGCACTCCTGGCAGTAGTGGCAATGTGTACAGTACTGTAAGGTAAGTAAAAGGTATATGCCCTTTTCCCCACTGTCTTGCGATCCTGGGGTTAGTACATATAGTTGCAGTGGATGCAGGGGGCGTAACCCCCGATTAGTTTGGTTTTATATCGACTGATTTCTGTAAAGTGGGTAAGTAAGTAGCTTTTAAGTTTTGGGAAGAGTTTGTTGTTGGTACTGTAAGTGTGCATGTCTATGGCTTAAAATTTTTTTTTGAGTTTTCAGTCATGTGAAGTAGACCCTACACCTCTGCTACTAAGATATACTAACTCTGAGAATATGATACCTCAGAGATAAGGGAATGCACCAAGACACTGAGATCTTGAGATTAGAATATGTAAGTCTCGATTTTTTGGGACATTCAGTCTCACTGTTCCAGGATTTTCACTTAGCAGTTCATGGAATTTAAACCCGTTACTGGTTAAATCTACCTACTGAAGTTTTGGCTCCATCTAACTAGAATTAGGATATTTGGTATAATGGGCTCACTGTTTGCTAGCCTATTTATGAGCCCATTGGAATAGGGAAGCATCCAAGCCTCCCTGAAAGGGCCCTGACTGGATCACTTTGGAAGAAACCCTATCTTGACTATGATAACTTGGCCAACTTTAGGTCTACACTGAACCTGTCTTTAGTAGATAAGGATTTGAAAATGTAATAGCTACCATCAGATACAATTTATTTTCAATAAGTCCATTGATGTTGTCTCCCTGTCTGGTTTCACACAACCAAAAGACAGGTCTTGTCCAGGTGGTAAATAATCTCTTACTAATACAGATCTCAGGTCCATTATGATATTGCTTTTACTCGTTTTATTAATGAATTTGATCTAGTGGATGAAAAACACTTTTACAGCACCTTAGTAAGGTGTAGTTGTATGGGCATAAGGTTTCAGAATGGTTTACCTGCTTTATGAATGGCATATCTTAATGAGTTTTTTTCCTGGAGTCTTTTCCTGTGTTTATTTCTATTCATCAGGCAGTAGGGTTCTGCAGTGATGTCTGCTTCATCCTTGTCTCTTTATATGTGCTATCCTGGGAGTAGGGAGAGACACTGAGGAAGCTGAATAGATAGCTTGGAATTTGGTTTCACTGCTGTCACGGATGAGCTTCAGCTATTCCTCTGTTTTAGTTCAGGACACAAAGCTCCACCTTCTGTGTTTGATTTTAACATATTTATTGAACCAGCAGCCCTTCTTTGACTCATTTTGGCCTTTATTCATGTCACAGGTGTGAGAGTAAATTGACTAGTTTAGAATAGAATGTGAATTTGCTTGTTTTGGGGGTGCATGTAAACTGACGTACCCAGAGAAAACTGATTAAGACATTTAAACCATGCAGACACTGACCAGAAGTTAGGACTGAACACGAGCCCTGTGAGGCAGAAACTTTAGCCACTGAGTGTCTGGGCTGTCCAAAACACATGCATTTTCAGGTTATAGGTTTAGATGAATTTGAGCCAACGTATTCTAAACCTGAACAAACTCCAATTTGTAGTTATTATTGCAGGTGATAAGCTAAAACAAGATTCATGATGCCTGGCATACAAAATGTTTCATAATACCTCACATCAAGCTGTCAGCATAACAATATTATAGTAACTTTAACTGCATAACTTGAGAGTGGTGTTTGTGAGTAATCTGACAACAAAACTGGCCCTTACTATTCTAATAACACTGTTTTCTATTAAGAGAACTGCTAGCAATGATCCATGCATTCACAAACATATGGGAATTTCTTATGGAAGATCCCACCAGTTTATTATTGATCTTCAGCTAGTTATAAAGCTGTTGCCTTCTGCTTCCATCTGTCCCATGTTCTTCTGAGCCTTTATGTACTGTTTTATTCTACTACACTCTCTATAAGTCACTCTATTAGTGCAATAGCCCTCTCAGTGAAGTAATATTTCTTTATGCTATTTAACTTCCATTGCCTGCCAACCATTATTGCTCCCTTCCTCCAGAGCCATTATACAGACTGTCATCAGGGGTTTTGTAGTTAAGTCCCTAGCCCTGCACCCCAGAGGCTGAAATAAACACCTGAATCACTGCGGGGACATTCTATGCACTGTCTGTGTGTATTCTTGTGTGTGTGCGCCCGTGTGTTTTCTTGCACACGGACTCCTATGAAGGCTATGATCACCACCTTGGAACACTAACCCCACAATTCCCTCATCCAGCAGCCATTATTGTTGTTATGTAAGCCTCCACATTGACCAGATAAATATGGCTGGCTGGGTCCACCATTTCCCTCCCCCTACAGGTTGGTCAAGCTGATGTGAGTGATTACTCTCACGTTTCCCTTTCAGCTCTTCCAGCACCCAAGCTTCTTCTGGAAATAGTCATGGCTTCACCTTTCTGCACCACAGAGAGTTCCAGTAAAGTACAAGCTGCCAAATTTTGATCTGAAGTTAATCACTGTTGTTTTCATACCATGCATTCTTCCTTTTATATTTTTTCCTAACATCTACCCACTCCAAATCTCCTATTTACATCTTATGAACCATATCATCCCCTTCCTTGCCATAGTCCATACAATCCTGTATATGCTGGTGGCCTTTCCTTGTGTCCTATTGTGATGACCCATCACTGCCAACCAGTAATCAAGGAGCCTCAGTCCTCACCACTGGCAACAGTGAGGGACATTCACTGGGAGGATAACAGGTACACATACAGTATTTTCAGATGCAGCTGTCTGCATCAAATGCAGTTTCCCTTAAGAGCACACAGAGACCACAGTCAGTCTGGGGATGGATTCCCCCTCTTCCTCCAGATCCCCAATAAGACTTCCCACTGGACCTCCAGCACCCTCTCTGCCCAACCAATGCTTCATGTCCCTGCCCAAGTAGCTGACACACACACACACACACACACACACACACACACACACACACACACACACTTTGAGGTTTAATTTGCACACACACACACACACACACACACACACACACACACACACACACACACACACACACACGCACACGCGCACACACACACACACACACACACACACACACACACACACACACACACACACACACACACACAAACACATATACACACACAAATACACCTAGGAAAGGCTGGCACAGGTTTAGTAGCTATGAGCCCTTCTACCCAGACTATAAGGTAATTTTTCACTGCCACCAATCACCCCTGCCAGTTACCTTAAGTCTCTTTCAAAGGTACACAATATACTGAATGATATTAATATTAATAGAAATGGTAGTTTGACCAAGAGCAAGGCTATTAGCAGTGGCCCACACAGTGTTACCAAATAAATATGCAAGTACTCTCAGAACTTAAACATCTCTACATAGATCAGCCACAATGAAAAGTTTAAATATATTTAAATAACAGATAATAAAGAACAGGAAAATACTAAATATATATTCACAGTAACATCAGACTTCAAAACCACAGGAAATATTCAATACAACATTGCAGTACCGGCTCATACAAATAAAGAAAAACATCTGCACTAAGTATCACTATATTCCTGACTGAATCTAAGAAAATTATACTGTTCTCTAGTAACTAACTTATAGAGCAAGGCAGATGTGGTGAATGGTTCTTGTTGTTATTGTTGTCAGGTCCAAGACAGAATGCAAAATGCTCTGTCTCACTAAGAGACTTCTCAAAATAATATCTAAAATATTGCTGCTAGGAGAGCTTGCAGAATGACATAATTTCTGGTCATTTGACTTCTAGTTCCCAGGCCAAAACCCCATTGCAGCTGGTAGCATTTAGCATCTACATCTAAAAATACATTGCTCAAAATCTTTGGCAGATGCTGGAAGTCATAAAACAATTGTATTCTTTCATGCTTCCAAAGTAGCAATTAGTTCACCCTAAAGACAATACAGAAAGCTTCCTAGTACAGACTTTGTGTCTCTAGCTACATTAAAACCTGAGAGATAGCCTCTTTTATGTCCTAGCCTATAGAGTAATTTAATTTCAGATATTTTCTAAAGTTTGCTGGACCGAGGTTAACCTCCTGTACTCCAGTTTCCACTGTTAAAATATTTACATTTAAACAGTTACAATGGTGCCTGTGCATTTCTGTTCTCTTCCAGTAGGGCACACTGTGGATGCATTTTGAGCACAGCACTTTACAAATAACTTTTCAACACAAACTTCTGCACAAAGCAGTTTGATATACACATGACATACAGTTCTAATACATTTGTAACACAAGCATGTTGTCTAGATTAGTTTGATATTCACAAATGACATATAATTATTTACAAAACTCCAACTAGCTGTGCTGGCAGTACCTCCTTTTGTCAAACCTACCTCAGTCCTTCTTTTAATCATGCTAGCTACCATCATCTGTACTTTATCAATGGTGCCACTTTTGGTGTTTGGAATTGGGTGCTGTTTATGAAGTGAGTGCTAATTAATGTTTTGTAATATGGTCAATAACGGGTACCTCTATGTCTTCACAGCTACTACAAGCAAGGCATGATTTATAGCAGCCAGTCATAGGTTCATAGGTTCATAGGTAGGTACTAGGCTATCTGCCTGAAGGCATTTATAAGCCTAGCTGTAATTGTGTTGGCTTTCACCGCCCCCTTAGATTAGTCCCCTGTGCCTTTGTCCAGCAGAGCCATTGAAGTGATCCCCGGGGTAAACTTTCTATTTCCCATCCACTTGTCAAGGTTTCTCTTGACGAGTGTTAGTGAGGAGCACTGCCTAATGTAGATTGGAATCTTGTTCCAGAGCATGGGAAGTCTCTGGGGCAGGAATCTAGCCCTCCAGCACATCCTATTTATTGTTGTGGTGAGGTTTAGATCCCTAGCATGTGTGGCTCTAGGGGATATAGTTTACTTTAAGTGGAGCATGTCCATCAATTCTGGGTTGGACATGGCCTTGTATGTCAGGCATAGATCACCTCTGAGTAGACGATATGCAACTACAGCTAGAGTTTCTTCAGTCGAGCTGCATAGGGCATCTGTTTGAGGCCAGTGATCCTCTTCGTGAGGTACTTCTGTGGTCTTTCCAGCTGTTACAGGTGTCTTGTAAGGTACATCCCAAATGGGGCATTGTACTCCATGATGGGTCTGATGAGTGATGCATAGAGGGGCACAATGACCTCATTTAATCTGGATGCAAACCCTTTTGTGATTAGGTGGGGCACATAGAAGGATTTTCTAATCACTTTGGTAATGTGATTATCAAAGGAGAGATTATTATCTACTTGGGTCCCCAGATCCCTTATTATGTCTTCCGTATTTAGGGGGTTACCACCTATGTTGCAGTTTGTGGGTACTTTGTTTTTTCCAAAGGGGATGACTATGCACTTTTTGGCATTTAGCTTGAGGCCATCGTTTTGACACTAGGTATCTGTCTCAGTGAGACCCTTTTGGAAGATGTCTGTGTCAGCCGGAGAGTCAATTATAGCCCCTAGTTTGCAGTCATCTGTGAACTTTGTCAGCTATAGACCTCCTGTGCTTGCATGTACCTCTGAGAAGTATATGACGAACAGGAGGGGTCCTAGGACTGAGCCCTGGGGAATGCCACTTGTAATCGGTTTAGAGTCTGACCTAGCTTCCGCAACTCTTACCATGTGGGTTCTGTCCATGAGCCAGTTGGCAACCCATCTCATGACATAAGGGTCTATGTTCAGGCTGGTGAGCTTGTCTATAATACCAGAATGGAGAATGGTGTCAAAGGCCTTTGAAAGGTCTAGGTAGGCTGTGTGGACACCTTTCCCTCGTCTATAGCCTTGGTAACTGTTTCAAAGAAGTTCACCAGGTTTAGGAGGCATGCTCTGCCCTTAACAAAGCCGAACTGGGTAGGCTCCAGTGTTTGGAGGTTCCCAATGTCTCTGTTAATGAGATCCATGATGATGTGTTCCATAGCCTTACAGAGCAAGCTAGTCAGGCTTATAGGGAGACAGTTCCTGGGGTCTGTTGTGGCTCCACTTTTGTGGAGTGGAATAACCTTTGCTGTGCACCACTCTATGGGCACGTAGCCAGTGTAGAGGCTGAGTTTGAACAGTGTGTTTAGGTGAGGGGTTAGTTCATCTTTGAGCTCATGTAGAACACAGCCAGGGACACCGTCCAGTCCCATTGATGCTGTGTTTTTGGCTTTGGAGAGGGCTGTTTTAACCTGAGTGTCTGTGATTTCAGGGACACTAAATTCTTCTGGTATGGTTATGAGCCCTTTTGGGGGTGAGGTTTGCACTGAACCTGTCTGCCAGGATGTTGGCGATATCGGTCAGTTCGGTGTATTTTGTGCCATTCTGCACTAACTCCGAGCAGATCTAAGAATTGCCAGTTAGATTCTTAACATAGCTAAAGGATGCGTTATGGTTATCTTTGGAGTCCTTGGCAATTTTTCTTTCGAAGCTAGCCTTGGATGATTTTATGAGGGATTGTAGTTTCTTGCTGATACTGATCAGGGATGTCTTACCTTCTTGGGATTTTACTCTTTTCTGTACTAGTTTCTTCCTTCTATTGTATAGCTTGTTTATGGCAGGGGTCCACCAGACTGGTTTCCTTTTCTTGGAGGAGTGAGTCTTGGTTTTGCTTGGGATAGCATGACCCATATATTCTTTCAGGTGCCCGTATCATGCATTACTAAAGGATTTTGCAGTGTGGGCAGTGTTATACTTTAGCATGGGGGCTTTGAAACTTTCCACCTCGGTCTTAAGTAATGTGAAGTTTGCTTTTGAAAAGTTTTTCACAGTGGTTTCTTTGACAGGGGGTGGGGAGGGCGGAATGTAGATATCCAGAGTGATTAGTTTATGGTCAGATCTAACCAACGAGGGGTTGATCTCCGGTGTGGAACATCAGTTGCCCATGTTGGTGATGACCAGGTCCAATATGTCGTCACCTCTGGTGGGGGTATTGACCAGTTGATCCAGGGCATTTGAGTTTATAAATTCTAGGAAATGTTGGGCAAGGGAGTTAGTACTTGAGTAGTTCTCCCAGTTAATGTTTGGGTAATTGAAATCATCCAATATCAGGGTGTTTGGTAGGACCTTTATGTTTCCCAGTGTTTCCAGAAATGCAAATGGGGGTCCTGGGACATGGTGGGTGATCTGTAGCAAGCTACAATTTGAATGACAGATTTGCCCAGTGTTAGTTGCACGTGGATGATCTCTGAAGCATCATGCTGTGCCACTAACCTAGAGGTGTGGGTATCCTTGATGAATATGGATATGCCCCCACCTTTTGTATTTCGGTCCGGGTTTTGTGGCCGAAATGTATTGTATGAGTTGTAGTCTGGTAGTGCTGGGGTGTTCTCTGGAGCCTTAAACCAGGTTTCTGTTACTGCACATATATCGATTTTCTCCATACTGAGGAGTGCCTCGAGTGAGTGCATTTTGAGGTTTAGACTTCTGGCACTGAGCAGCATTACCCTCAGTTTTTTTTGTTACTTGTGCTATTTATGGGGGTGGGTTTGTCTTTTGAGCCTTGCCTAAAAAAGGCAATATGGGGGTGGAAAGAGCCTTGGCCAGTATTCGAAAGCCTAAGGGTGACAGGTGCAAGCCGTCTCTAGCAAAGCAGTGTGGCTTTTTGAGCATGTCATCAAAGGCTGACAGACACTGGATCCCCTTTGAATGACACCAGAAGTCCATCTAGAGGGAGTCAAAAATATTTTTTGACTTAGCCTAAGGTTGTGCAACCACAATAACTTGTAAGTAAAATACAGGAACCAAAGCCCTGATTTAACCAAAGGTGTTGCTTTCAATCCCATTTGAAGTACCTAATTGGATGAATAAACAAGAAAAAAATCTACACA
Organism: Protopterus annectens; assembly: GCF_019279795.1. Taxonomy (NCBI): domain Eukaryota; kingdom Metazoa; phylum Chordata; order Ceratodontiformes; family Protopteridae; genus Protopterus; species Protopterus annectens. The sequence continues at coordinate 142,069,294 of NC_056750.1, forward strand.
GGCAGAGTTTGAATCTAGTAATGTATGTCCATCAGATAATAGTGACAGACAAAAGTGTCTCACCTGACCAATGATGATACGGCTCGCTAACAGGCTAAAATTTTGCTTGACCAATCATGCTATAGCTTACAAACTATTAATAACACATACCCCTAAAATAACCTGTAGGGTGCAAAAACAACTTGCTGGATACATTTGAGAAGCTTGGCTAGGCTTGTAACTGCCTGTGAGGTCATTAGCCTGGTACATAAATATGAACCTATGCACTTAACACCACTGCAGTTGTATAAACTATATTTGACACTATTACCTCTTCAGCCCCCATATTCCACCATGACAGTGCACTACAGTCTGTTACTAGTATTCATTCACAACAGCTTTCATGCATCACATGTGAAAGGTTATTCTATGTTTGACTGCCAGCAATATTTCCCTTAAAGCATTTGTACTTTCCAGTTTTCAGTGCCTGTCATATCTTTCAACTTAGTGCAAAAAACCTGGACAAAGACAAATATAATTGTGTGATAAAGGCCCAGAAATAGGGACAGATTTTAAATCTACCCTGTCTCAATCCTTATAAATAGGTCAAGCCAGGAATCCAGCATTCCCTTTCTCTGGAAAACATCATACATTATCCCTCTGCACAAAGGAGGAAATTCAATAGGCATTACTAACTTTAGATCTGTAGCAGTCTTATTCCCCTTTCCAAAACACTGAAAAATGTATTCAAAACAATTGCTAGACTATCTCCTGCAGGAAGAACTCCTATCTCCCATGTAGCATGGCTTCCATCCTTCCCATAGTACTATTATTGGCCATTTTGGGTCAATTCCTGGCTCTTTCCAGCCCCTGCTATCAAGCACACTTTAGAGTGCTTTAACACGATTTAGCGCGGAGTTGCCACTAGAGCAGCATTGGGCAGTGCCGGTTTAACAAGGTTAAACTTTTTCTGGCTCCATAAAGTCTGTTCTTCATTTTTTCCCTCAGAACTGCTCTACTAGTAATCTAAACAGTATATCCCTTAACTAAAAAGTGCAGCACTTGTTCCTAAAAGCTTTTTACTCATCTTAAAAGCATCTTCTTTTCAGGTTTAGCACTTCTGTATTATACAAAGTCCCTCACTAGCAAACCCCCCCACCAGGAGTACCCACTTCCTTCCTAAGTCCTCTCTTATTCAGTTACACCCCTAACTTCTAAATTTCTTTGGCATGTCGAAGGGCCAGATGCTGGAGTCCTCTCCTGTCCAGTTGGTGAATTTGGGAATATTGAGGCAATGTTACAATTGCCTCATGTACACTGACAACCCTCTCCTCCTCCCACATAACACAAATACTTGCGAGAGATGCAGCTATTTAGCCAAACTGGAGGCTGAGCTCTCTCAACTCAGGACTGGCAAGACCAGACAGGAGGAGAAGGCAACTACACACACCACAAAACCAGTCTCACATAAAGCTATCACAACAATGAATCAAACACATAAACACACAAAGTCATACTCGGAGGCTCTGAGCAAAAATTTACCTAAACAGCAGAGGCCTCCAAAGCAGACATCCAAGCAACTGCCACCTCATGACACACCACAGGCAACACATAAACCACAAAATCAGTGTGCAAAGCAGTCACAGCCCTTAAGGCCAAATACAACACCAAACATACTTGTCATAGGTGACTCCATAGTCAGACATACTGACGTCCCACTCATCAGGCTGAACAAGGAGAGGGTCACAGTAAGCTGCCTATCGGGCGCTAGAATCCGCCACATAACACAAGCACTCGGGTCACTCCACAGCAAGTACAAATATGACACAGTCATTGTCCATGCTGGTGTGAACGACCTGAGACGTACCTCCCTGGACTACATGAAAAGAGACATAGAGGAGCTCTCTGATTATGTAGCCCAGGCAGGTATGACCCTGACCCTGAGCAGTATCCTTCCTTCACCAAGAATGATGCCACAACATAGAGACAAGATGATCAGCTTTAACAATTGGCTTAATTTCTGGTGTCATTCAAAGGGGATCCAGTGTCTGTCTGCCTGGGATGACATGCTTGACAAGCCACGCTGCTTCGCAAGGGACGGCTTGCACCTGTCACCCCTGGGATTCCGGATATTGGCTAAGGCTCTTGCCACCCCTATAGTGCCTTTTTTAGGCAAGGCTCAAATTCTAAACCTACCATCCTAGAAAACAAAAATGGGAAGAAACTAAGGGTAATGCTGCTCAATGCCAGAAGTCTAAATCTCAAAATGCACGCACACGAGGCCCTTCTCAGTATGGAGAACATCGACGTCTGTGCTGTGACTAAAACCTGGTTCAAGGCTCCTGAGAGCACCCCGGCACTATCAGGTTTTACCTCATATCATGCGTTCTGGCCCCAAAACCCGGACCACACCACAAAAGGAGGGGGTGTATCCATATTCATCAAGGATACCCACACCTCCAGGTTGGTGGCAACGCACGAAGCATCGGAAACCATCCAGGTGCAATTAACCATAGGCAAAACTGCTCTACAATTTTTAGCATGCTACAGGCCACCCTCTCAAACTCAGGAACCCACACAGCCTTCCTGAAGACACTGGAGGGTATAAATGTATCTCCAAACACCATTATATTGGGTGACTTCAACTACCCGAATATAGACTGGGAACATTACTCAAGCCCCAACTTTCTAGCCCAAAGGTTCCTGGAGTTCATAAATTCAAATGCCATGGAACAACTAGTCACCGTTCCCACAAGAGGAGAAAATATACTAGATCTCATCATCACAAACATGGGGACAAAATGCTCCACACCGGAAGTATTTCCCTCATTGGTGAGATCAGATCACAAAGTTATCTCACTGGAAATCCACATCCCGCCCCCACCCCAAACAAAAAAGACCACAGTGAGGAACTTCTCTAAAGCAAACTTCACACTACTCAAGACTGGTGTGGTATCCTTCAAGCCTCCCGAGCCAGTGGAAACTACAATCCAAGCTGCGGAAGCCCTTACAAATGCCTTCTACGAACACCTCCAAGACTGCATGGATCAGGCAATCCCTAATAAAACCAAGACTCTTTCCACCAAGGGCAAACGTCCAGTCTGGTGGACCCCAGCCATAAACAAACTTTACAATAAGAGGAGAAAGCTGTTACATGATAGAGCAAAATCCATAAAAGAGAAGACACCCTTGATCATTATTAGTAAAAAAATATGAGCACTCATAAAATCATCCAAGGCCAACTTTGAGAGAAAAATTGCAATAGATTCAAAAGACAATAATAAGGCCTTCTTCAGCTATGTTAGAAACCTGGGTGGAAACTCCCAGACATGCGCAGAATTAGTCCAAAATGATACAAAAATCACTGAACCCACAGACATTGCCAACATACTGGCAGACAGGTTCAGTGCAAACTTCACCCCCCTCTCCCCCCCAAAAGGAGAGATAACTATTCCAGCGGAGTGTAGCCTCCCAGACATCTCAAATGCGCAGGTGAAAGCTGCTCTCTCTAAAGCTAAAAACACAGCATCAATGGGACTGGATGGTGTCCCCGGCTGTGTGCTACATGAACTCAACGAGGAACTAAACCCGCATATAGGGCAGCTGTTTAATCTTAGCCTTACCACAGGATACGTGCCAAAGGAGTGGCGTACGGCAACTGTGGTCCCACTCCACAAAGGCGGTGCCTCTACGGACCCTGGTAATTACCGCCCCATAAGCTTAACTAGCCTGGTCTGCAAAGCTACGGAGAGGATCATAATGGAACTCATAAACAAAGACATTGGGGACTTGCAGACATTGGACCCGACCCAGTTTGGCTTTGTCAAGGCAGATCATGCCTTTTGAACTTGGTCGACTTCTTCGAAACAGTCACCAAGGCCATTGATGAGGGAAAGGCAGTCCATACAGCCTACCTTGACCTTGCAAAAGCTTTCGACACAATACCCCACTCGGGTATTATAGAGAAACTTACCAGCTTAAATGTAAACCCATATGTCACAAGATGGGTTGCAAACTGGCTAAAGGACAGAACCCACAGGGTTAGAGTTGCTGGCACCATGTCAGACTCCAAGCCGGTCACAAGTGGTGTCCCACAGGGCTCAGTCCTTGGCCCCCTGTTGTTCGGCATCTACCTCTCAGAAGTACAGGCAAACATAGGAGGACTATGGCTGACAAAGTTTGCAGATGACTGCAAACTGGGCGCCATAGTGGAAAGTATATCAGACACAGATATCCTTCAGAGGGGTCTCACGGAAACTGATAACTGGTGCCAGAGCCATGGCCTGAAGTTAAATGCCAAAAAATGTATAGTCATACCCTTCAGGAAAAACAAGGTAACCCCAAGCTACCATATAGGTGGCAATACATTAAGCACAGAAGAGGTTATCAGGGACCTGGGGACCCAGGTTGACAGTGGCCTTTCTTTTGACACTCACATTGCTAAAGTGGTTAGAAAGACCTTCTACATTGCCCACCTGATCATGAAGGGATTCACATCCAGATCAAGTGAGATCATTGTTCCCCTGTACTCTTCACTTATCAGACCAATGATCGAGTACAATGCCCCATTCGGGATGTATCTCACCCGACACCTGCAGCAATTGGAGAGACCCCAAAAGTTCCTCACCAAAAGGATAAAGGGACTCCAAAGTCTGTCATATGCTGCCAGACTGAAGAAACTCCAGCTCTATTCAGTCACATACCGCCTGCTCAGAGGTGACCTGTGCCTGACATACAAGGCCATGTCCAACCCGGAATTAATGGACATGCTCCACCTCAAAAAATCCAAATCTACCAGATCCACTAGAGCAAGCAACTTAAACCTTAGCACGGATATAAATAGGACATGCTGGAGGGATAGATTTGTCACCCAGAGACTCCCTATGCTGTGGAATAAAATCCCGGTCCATGTGAGGCAGAGCACCTCGCTGGCTCTGTTCAAGAGAAATCTTGACCGGTGGATGGGAGATCGTAGGTTTATCCTGGGAATCATCTCTGTGTCACTGCTGGACAGAGGCATAACAAACTAATGGGCACAGTATTTTTTAACATAAGGGGTGGCGTAAGCCACAAAACTTTGGGCTAGGCTTATAAATGCCTTAGGGCAGATAGCCTAGTATAAACCTATGAACCTATGAACCTATAATACTGCACTTCTAACCTATATAGATATGCCAATAAAGCTAGTTATAATGACAAACTAGTCTCCTCCTTTTTTCTAGACTTGTGTAAAGCCTTTAACACAATTTATCACAGTAAACTTCTACTTCAAATGTCCTCATTAGGTCTCTCTCAGTCCACCCTTCTATGGTTCAAAACTTGCATCTCTAATAGGTATCAGTTAGACAAATATCACTCTACCCTCTCTCCATACCTCCTAGTCACCACCGGTGTACCACAAGGCTCTATCCTTGGTCCCCTCTCTTTAACATTCTCACCAACACTCTCCACACATCCACACAATAGGCCTCCCTAATACAGTATGCAGATGATTCCACACTCATTTGTGCAACTGCCAATGTGGCACCCCTCCAATAAATTACTCAGGAAGGTTTAGCAGCAACTGAAACATGGCTTTGTAACTCAGAACTCATGACCAACCCTTAAAAAAACAAGCTACTACTTTTTTCTCCAAATCCCTCTCCATTGAAAAAAACTAAATTTAAAATCCTCTCTCTTGATAATGCAACCATTGAAGTAATTTCTCATAGCAAATTATTAGGGATGATAGTGGATGATAATCGTAAATTTGCCATGCATATGCAAAATTGCATAAGAAATACTCATAAAAAACAGGGATGCTTTATAGAGCCCAAAACTTTCTTACCGATGTAACTAAAGCTACACCCGCCACTACTTCTCTTCTCCCCACACTTCATGAAGGTGATCCCATTCTTAGTAACCTTCAGACTTCACAAAAATCAAAACTTGAACAATGTTAGCGCAAAGTCCTTAAATTTGCAGCAAGTACCCCTTTCAGAACTCACCACTGTATAGCACTTAAAAGGGTAAATTCGATAGAAGTACCTCATCAGCTAACAGATACACAGCTTCTTATCACTTATAAAATCATCCAGGATCCATCTGCTTGTCCAGCACTAAATAATATTCTATATAACTATCCCAGTCGATCATTATGATATGGTAACAAAACACTCTTGTCTGCCACCAAACCTATCAGATCTGCTGGGCATTGTCTGTACTTGTACCATGTTACTAAGGCCTTGAAATCCTTATCTCCATCCATCAGGTCAATACCCAATCTCTCCATTTCTTCAAAACCATTCTGAAAGAGTTTCTAACCAAAAGCTGTCTTTGTTCTTTCTTAAAACCAGGATAAACTATATCCATAAATATGAATAAATACCTATTCATATCATATATCTCCTTACTCTCTCTTCTTTATACATTTACTTACTTTTATCAAATTTTCTTTCCTGGCTTTCTCACTAAATATACTATAAGCCTGCTTTTTTCCCACTTCATTTTGCATTTCCTGTTTGTATTATACTAACTTACCTTTAATTTCGCTATAAACTGGCTAAAGTTTCTCTAATTATTAAATTATTATTATATAGCTTCTATCTGTTCTTAACCAGTGTTTTCATATTATGCCTAATTTGGTATAATATTTTTTAAACTGTAGTTGCTTGTTGTATTATTTTTAAAGATTGTAAAATTATTGTTCTTAAACTATTTTGTAATACTTTGGAGCTTTTTCTGCCCAGGCATCCACTGAAAATGGGTTTCTCCCCAGTTTTCTGAAGAATATAAAGTTGGAAACTCAAAAGGTCTGTCATTATTTAGTCACTTCAATTGTTAAGGATTTTCCAGAAAAACGCAAATGTTTCGTACCATCAGCAAATACATTATTTTGCCTCTCAGTTTGTGATAAGATGTCAAAAATAAATAATGAAAGTGAGGTTAGACCTGGGATTGAACCCTAGTGTTTCCTTTCTCCATTGTAACAGTTCAACTTTTACTACTACTTTTATTCCCTAACCTTTTACCAGTCTCCCATCCATTATGCCATTTTTATCCCACCTCAGTCCCCAACCTTTTTTGTTATTAATCTAACACACATTATTGTATTAACAGACTTCCTTTATTTCAGGTCCACCATACCCACAGGCTTCCTCATTCCACAGTTATGATTAACCCTTATCCCACTATATGATATGACCTTTATTATGTTGGTGCATTTCTATGTATGTGATTTATGAGTAACAAGACTTCCACTCTCTTCCTTTATCATTTTCATTATGTTACTTGGCATTAAGATAACACACATATTCTCCTGTAATTTCATGGCACCGCTCTTGATCCCCCGTTATGTAGGGGTACCACTGACTATATTATATGGGAAGTGATGCATATGTTAGAAAGCAAATATAAAAACAGCATAATAAATTTTGAGATTTATTGATGATGTTTTTATTGTGTGGAGAGGGAAGAATTAAATAGTTGAAGAGTTTCTCACTTACATAAATAATATCTGCACATATTTGAAATTTACCCACCATGTTAATAAAAAGGAGATTCTTTCTTTTAGATTTAACCATGTACAAAGAAAATAACAAGTTAGCAACTAGGATATATAAAAAGGAAGTACAAAACAATATGTACTTGCATTTTTCTAGTATTCACCCCAAAAAGACAAAAATGAATATAGTCAAAGGACAGTTGTCTAGAATAAGTAGGTTAATGAAAAAAGAAGCAGATTTTGTAGAAGAAGCAATTTTGTTCTGTGATAAAATAGTAAAAAGGGGGTACCCAGAAACAGAGGTGAATAAAATATTAGAAGAAGAAATTGAAGGAAGAACAAAAGGACCTATTTTAGATGACAGATGTCCATTTATACATGGAACATCTATGGCTATACAAAATAGTGAAAATGCTCAAGCTATAAAAAAGTAATAAATAGGAATTGGGGTATATTTAGAACTAATAGTGAATTTCTTCAGAAGCTAGGGACCAGCCAAAGGTCACCCAGAAAAGAGCTAAAAATTACAAAAATTATTTTCAAGGTAAATGGAATAAACCCAAAGACAAGAAACAAAAATATGGAATGTATAAGTGTCTGAATTGTAATATGTGTAAATATATTTACACAGACACCGATGAAGTAGAGATAGGAGGAAACATAATTAGGATTCCAGGGTTATTCAGTTGTAAGTCTAAAAATATAGTGTACTTTAGTTTTTGTGTAGAATGTAGATCCTTTTATGTGGAAAGAACTACTCGTGAATTATATAGAAGGATATATAAGCATAAGTATGCTGTTCAAACTAGGGATGAAAAGAATGCATGGCGCAAACACTATAAGATGAATAAATGTAAGGTTGAGTTTAAATTTATAGTTTTGGAAGCACTTTCTAACAGTCTTAATATAGTAAATATTGAGGAAGAGTTAGGCTGGCTAGAAAATTGTTGGCAAGTCAAAATTAATGCCTGCTTTCCACCAGGTCTCAATAACAAAGAGGAATTTTTAATGTATTTAAAAAGTAAAAGGCTTAAACACTAATTTATGTTTTTATATAAAAAAAAAAAAAAAACTTTAAAAAAAGCATTTTTATAATAGTCGTGTGACATTTTGGATCATGTGATTTTTTTTAGTATGTAAAGTGTTGAGTGTGCACAGAAACAATCAGTCTGAAGACGTCTCAGAGTTAATAGAAGTGAGACAAAAGCACTAACTGGGAATATCTGTTTGTTTTACTGTTCTACAATAAATTTGCTGTTGTTCATCTGGAGCCTGACAACTTCTTTTGGAAACATGAAGATTACCTATTTTTTTGCAGTGAACAGAGACACTTGGCCAACATGGGAAAATGTGCCCTTTTCCCTACTGTGGTACAATCCAGGAGTTGGTATATTTAGTTAGAGGAGTGTGGGGGATGGAGCCCCCCACTTGGGTGGGTTTGACATAGTTCGGTGTAATCGTTTCTTAAATGATGGCCAAGTGTCCTCTTCCCCTGTAAAATACTTCAGTAATATGATGGTTCGGTTTATTGCAATTTCAGTGTTGTCGTCTCAGTAATCTGCAGTTTGGGTAAATGTAAATTTGGTCTACCAAAGTAAACCTACATATATATATGGGTCCCCTTCTAAAGACCGAACCGCCGATCCCCCGACGCAGAAATCACCGACACCAGATAACTGACAGGTACGTATACCGACAGGGTGATTCGCCGACAGCGGAAAGACCGACAAGGGTAATGTGTGATCGCGACCCGGTAAGTGTGCAATTGTGATGGAGGTAGGAGTGGTCAGGTAAGTGAGTTAGGGTTAGGGTGCAGGTAGGGGAAGTGTGCGTTAGTGTCGGAGCTTGGGCTAGGGGTGGGTAAGTGAGTTAGGGTTAGGGTGCAGGTAGGTGAAGTGTGCGTTAGTGTCGGAGCTTGGGCTAGGGGTGGGTAAGTGAGTTAGGGTTAGGGTGCAGGTAGGTGAAGTGTGCGTTAGTGTCGGAGCTTGGGCTAGGGGTTGGGTAAGTGAGTTAGGGTTAGGGTGCAGGTAGGTGAAGTGTGCGATAGTGTCGGACCTTAGGGTTAGGGTTTGGGTCAGGGCTAGTGTGTATGCTATGTAGTGTAGTGTGTTGTTTACGTTCCGTGTGTCGGTGTTATGGTGTTCGGTGTTTCGCGTTGTCGGGTTTGTGTGTTGTCGGTTTTCTGGCGTCGGTGATTTCTGTGTCGGGGAATCGTCGGTTCGGTCTTTAGAAGTAGACCCATATATATATATATAGCATAGTGCTGTATAAAAAGGGGAATCAAATTTCTTCTGTAGAGCCTTACATTCAGGACAGCAGAGCCTCATATCAGTACAAGTGTGATATAATATAGTGAAGAGGTTGTTAGAAGGCTATGACTAAAGGACATTCTATGATTGCCTCCATAACTCTCAACTGTCCAGATTATCGCCTCAAATTTTTGGTCTGTTCCTCATAAAATTTGTGTTTTTTTGGAAAAATCACTGAGTATTGGGGTCAGTAAAATGGATAGATATTTGAGTTTCAGACTTCATACCCTTCAGAAAATGCATGCCAATGCAAAACCTATTATTCTATCAACTTTCTAGGTTTATAAGTGCAGTATTTAAAATGTGTCCCTATTTTTGGGCCTTTGTCCCCATTACTTTTGCCTTTGTACAGATTTCTTGTACTAACAGGTTGAGAGATATGATTGTCCCTACAATAAGCAATATTTCATGCTGGACCAACTTCTGACAGAAGTCTTTCATTTTGAATATAAGGATGTTTGCAGTTCACGTCATACATAAGTTTAAGCTTTTATGACTAGTTTTTCCAACTCCTTCTGTTAGCACTCTAGCAGTTTCTCTCTCCTTAGCATCAGGTATAATGGTAACTTTAGTGCAATGTCCTGTTTATCCTCTGGAGTACAAGGGATCTTTCAACATTGAAAAACTCATACATTGTTTGTTAACTATATAATAGTCTTAGTTTGCCAGACATCAAAAGCCATCTGTAATGTAAGTTAACCATGAACTACAACAGGAGCTTTTACGAACAATAGTTTTTTTTTTTTTTTTTTTTTTTTTTTTTGGGGGGGGGTGAACAGTTTGGTCCCAGATAGCCTTTGAAGTAATATATAAACAAGAAGAAATTTGGACAGGACAATGTGGGCACTCCTCTCATTTTCTGGTGGAGAGTCAGTGACACTATGAGATGTGAGGAGTGTGTATCAGTAACGTTTGATGTATACTGAATGAGAACAAGGCTGATGACTCTTTGCTGGTTACTGATCTCAGAGGAGATGCATTACCTGTGGACGTTCTTCTTCAACCAATGGATGAATCTGAACCTACCCTGAGCCCAGATGGTGTCTCTTGGGAAGAAATCATTGAAAGGTGACTGTGTAGCTGAAAGAAGGAGGCGTAATGTGACGATGATGATCCTGTGTACTTTTATTCCTGGAGAATTAAAATGACTCCATGAAGCCAAAAGGGACATAAAAAGACTTGTATTATGTGACTGGAAGAGGACAACAAGCACAATTGCTAAATTAATGCCATGTCCATGAAGGCATTTTTTACATTTTCATAGCAAAGTGAAACAGCCTCTTGACATATGTACTTTCCCACATCCAATATTGCAGCTATTAGGAGTGACAACACATCAATGGTTGCTGACATGTATATACCTGGTTCCAAGTTTTCTTAACAAATAGGTATTTCAGAGTCAAAACTGCCATATCCTTGTCACTTACAGTACTCTTTTGGGTTCCACACTCACCTGACTTTTGTTTTCAATCTTTATTAACAAAACACCTTCCTACCTCCTTAGTTTTCCTATTACCGTTTACAAAGATGACATGGTTATCTTTCAATCCATTTCTTTCATTCAGCTATTCAAAGCCAGCTTTTAGCTAGGCTGGGGATGGCCAGCTCTTGAACTACATTCATTTGATGATAACGTTTTATTATTGAGTCTTTCTCATGGGGAAATTACCGGTTAGCACAAATATGACATGTAAACCACTATAAGAGAAAAAGTGCTCCTTTCTAAACTGACAGTAAGAAGAAACCATAATCGTGTATTTTTTGATTGCAATAGCCTTAAAATACTGGGGATTTAACTACTCTAAAAACAAAGATGGAGTTGTAAAAATGATTATCTTTTGATCGTATTACATATGAATTTTATAAGGTTATCTCAGATCTGGACCAAGAAAAGACTAATAAGTTAATTAAAATATATATCTGAGTTACCTAGATGGGATGGCTAAAACTGAGAATATGCTTTGTAACAAAGAGTGAGATGTGGCTAGAGTACATAAAGATATAGATACAATTTGTATTCTGCAGCTTGTCATTTTTTCGTTAATTCTGTTACCTTCTTACTTGTTTGTTTTGGAGTTTCCATACTGATATTATTTTGAGATTGTAGTTTGTTTGACTATGTATTGCAAAGAAATGTTATTCTACTAGAGGTAGGAATGTTTTGTGAATGACCAGTTATTTTGTGGAGAGAAGGATTTTTTTACCTTGTATCAAAGAATAACCTTAAATAAGATGATGTAGTACGTTGATAGTTGTATACTAAGAAAATAACCACAGGAGCCTTTATAAGCCTAACCATGCAACCCAAATGTCTCCCATGGGTTATTATAGCAATAACCCATGCCTGGGTGTGGGTAATGCTAAATTTACCCACGGTTGGTGTGGTTTGGTCCCGAGGGCGAAGCCCGAGGGACCAAACAAAGCCAACCGTGGGTAAATTTAGCATTACCCACACCCAGAAGTGGGTTATTGCTATTATACCATGACATTATTTAAGAAAAGAAACTATTACTTTTCTTAAATAATGGCATAGTATAATGCCTTTTTACTGCCCTTCCGCAGATGTCTGGCATCCGCGGCAGTTCTGATGTACTGCGCGCCTGCGCAGTACATCAGAGCTGTGGGCAAAAGCAATGGAGAAAGCAAGATCTCCGTTGCTTTTTAGTGTAGCTATGTTAAATGAGTTTAACATAGCGAGACAGTTTTAAAATAAGCAACGGACATCCGTTGCTTATTTTAAAACTGTCTCGCTATGTTAAACTCATTTAACATAGCGAAACACTAAAAAAAAAGCAACGGAGATCTTGCTTTCTCCGTTGCTTTTTTTTAAAACACTGTCTCGCTATGTTAAATGGGTTTAACATAATGAGACAGCTTTAAAATAAGCAACGGAGATCTCCGTTGCTTATTTTAAAGCTGTCTCGCTATGTTAAACCCATTTAACATAGCGAGACAGTGTTTAAAATCGAGTTATACTAATGGAAAAAAGTCCGGGCAACCGGACCTTTTTCCATTAGTATAACTCGATTTACAACGGGCATGCTGGCCAATCAGCGTGCACGTTTTGGGGGGGTCATGGTATAATATACTTTAAAGGTTATTTTTAAGGGGGTATTTGTTAGCAAAGTTTTGATTTTAACTACTACCTCTGTACATCAGCAACATAGGTGCCAGACAAGGGTTGAAATTTTGGTTTCCCATCCACTGGTCTAGGTTACACTTGGATAGGGTTAGGAAAGGACTTTGCTTTGTATGGATGGGAAGCCTGTTCCTGAGAATGGTAATTTTCTGAGACATGCCTATCCCTCCAACATGTCCTATTTATATCTCAAACAAAAAAATCCTTGGATCTCCTGTTTCTGATGCTGCTCGTTTTGTAGGTATGCAAAATGACCTTCAGAGCTGAGTCCAAGGATGCCTTGTATGCCAGGCACAGATCACCTCTCAACAGTTTGTAGGGATTAGAGTAGGGAGACAGAGCTTGGAGAAGATCTACATAGGACATTTTGTCTATCCCCCATATTCTTTTTGTAATGAGCATCCGTGGATGTTCCAGTTGTTGCATGTGTTGCTGAAGGGGATATTAAACTTTATGATGGGTGTGATGAGGGCTGAATAAAGTTGCACTATGACCTCCCTGTACCTGTATACCATTCCCCTTACTTATAAGTTAAATGACATAAAATGAGTTTCTTGCTACCTTAGACATGTTGGCCGAAAGACAGGTTACTATCTACATGCACCCTCAAGTTCCTGACTAATGGGTCCACAGTTAGTGATGTTTTATTGATAAGGTAGTTTCCTAGGGTGGCTAACTTCCCAAAAGATACTGTTATTCATTTCTTGGCACTGAGTTTTAAGCCATGGCTTTGGCACCAGTCATTTGTCTGTGTTAGATCTTCCTGCAAATGCTTTTATTCAACAAGAAAAGTGGGTAAGACAAGATTGTTCACTGAGTCCTATTTTGTTTTGACTACGTAGAGATACTTTTTTATTAGACAAAATTACCATCATTAATGTCATATGCTGATGCTTCAGTTTTGCATGCTGAAACACCAGACCAGTTTTACATGTTGATGGTGAAGGTGTGACATTCATTTCAATCTTTCAGGTTGGGGGGAATGCTGATAAAAGTAGAAGGTTTGGGTGTGAAGGGCAGTTAGCTGGGTCTGCATTTGATAAACACCAATATGAGGCGTAGAGTTTGGAGAGTTAGAGGTTGTACAAGATCAACAGAATGAGATTTTTTTGCTAGCATGATGAAAAACATTTCTTCATACAAGTCTAGGAGATTTCTGTTATTTATTTATTTATTTTTTGTAAAAAAAACTTTGTAATATATCTGATGATATACAGACAATAGTTTTTTGGTACCAGAGAATTTAGAATATGTACTGATTGGCAGTTTGCTCTGATATATAGGGAATAGGTTTAACCCAGTAAAAAGGGAAAATTATACTAACAATGGAAATAGGTGGACTACAGATGTTCACCTAGTAGGTTTTTTTTTCAGTATTTTTTTAGTTATTCATTGAGTATATACCAAATGATTTTGTAGGAAAATATGTATGGGATTATTATGGCACTTTCTTAGACATATACAATTTGCAAACAAGGTCTTATACAGAAGTGTTAAAAGTTCAAGAAGAAATTGGTGTGAAAAATATTAAACACTGGAGAATTACTGCAGCTATATTGATGCTGACAAGGTATAGATCGGTGTCTCACATTATGGTAGCATTCGTTTTTGTACCAGGGTGGGACGAGTTCAATCAAATTTTGTATGGAGAAATCCTGCACTTTATTTTGTTTTAAAGGAATTTGTTTCAAAATAAAGACATCAGAAGTTACCTTTGGAAGGCCTGTTAAAAACATCTGACAGAAACACTGCGTACCCATTAACAGGTCAAAACAATTTTGCATGCGTTTTAGAATGTGCAACAATGCAACCTGTTTTATATAAATTCAGTATAGCAAATAAAGGATTGTTTAATATTTCTGACACTGAATTAAACTCTATTTGTTATAGAGTAAAGCAGAATGCAGTTTTTTTTTCAGTTTATGAAGCAACTTTCTAGATGTATGATTTTGGAACATGTGGATGAAAACGTGTTATCTGGCATTATATTGTAAACATTATATTGTAACCCTTGGGGCTTTCATACTTTATGCATGGTTGTTATATAAATGCAAAAGTTGAAATAAGGATTTGTAAATATGCACATGAAAATGAATATGTTGTTGAGGTATTTTATTTATTTATTTTAATTGTTTGGTGTTAATGTGATAAACTTAGTTTATCAGTTCATGAAGGCTGCTGAAAAGGAATGCAACATGTCAACTATAATGTCTGGTTGGGAAAATGAGTTGAAAGTAAATGGTCTGATAATTCACTACACTAAATCTCAAGTGTTTTTTGATATCTTAATACAATCATAGAACTGTGAAAGTTAATAAAATTCTTATAATGGTGTTTTGTAAAATGCATAGCTGCTGAATATGATACAAGTGGTTAAGCTGAAGAATGATAAGGCTGTTTCTGGGAGTGATGTAGTTGAAATAAGCTTGATTGTGTATGGAGCAGTTATGCTGGATAATAAAGAAATGGTGACATGTATCAAGCTTTAGCTAGAGAGATCATCAAAGTAGCCAGGATGTAATTTTGATGCAACTTTAGTATTGTTTGAAACTAAGATGAAAGTATAGTGATAAACAGTAACTACAGAATGTTGGGGTCTGATGAGGGAAGTGAGAAGTCAACTATTGAAGAAGATGAGGAAGGTGAAGGGGTTTGAAAACTGGCTGAAAATGTGGTGAAAAAAGAAAACAGTAGAGAAATAGTTTGAAAAAGCAATCTGCAAAGGGGATGGAATAACCTTCCCAAGGTTACATCAAATGCTAATAGCTTAAAACGAGTTGAGGAGGCTAATCATTTGGAAATGGTATGAGAGATTTCTAGAGAGTTGATTTATTAAATTGAATTTAGATTTATGTCAGAAAATAAAATAACCTTATTAAAGAATTATGGTGGATGTGGAATGGCTTTTAGGTCGTAATGAATGCTTAGGGGTATATATGTTGATACACACACACACACACACACACACACACACACACACACACACACACACACACACACACACACACACTTACAAATATAACTATGTGGGGGGCTTTGGTCCTCACACCCCCCAATGTGGGGGGCACTGCCTCCCACATCCCCCTAACTAAATATACCAACTCTGAAATCACACTACAGTGGAGAAAAGGGAAACATTGTGTAGCTGGCCAACTACATCTTTGCCCTGAAAAATTTTCATTGAATTGCTTAAATGCATTTCGATGAATACGTGTCGCTCATTTGATGTTCAATATGACAACGTTTCTACATTGTAATATAGACCCAAAATCACCTCATACATAGGTGAAATGCATGCAAATGAGGCAGGTAGAGTGATCCAGCAAGTAGATAGGCAGTCTTGCATGCCCTGTGCTGGTGACCATAATGTACAACAATAAATTCCATATACATGATGTAGAAATGACACTAGGGACTGTAGAAGTGTACTGACAGTGGCTCAAATAGCATAGAGGACACAGATATGTGCAAATCTAATGATTGTGTGTCTAAAACTGTATGGAAAATAATGTAAAATAATTTTATTTTTTAATACCCTGGGTATGTTTGCCATTATGGAAAAAATATAAAAAGTTTGTAAAAACCAGAATTTGTGAGTATGTAACAGTAATCCATTATAGGACCCTCTGTGGAGTATGTGCAATGTTAGACTGCTGTGGTTGCTAAGGAGGCAGGGCCTGCGACCATGTAGTTTCCAGGTACTGTGCATGGATCTGTATGCAAATGACCTGGGGTTACTGAATAGCACAAATGAGCACCTGTGTCCATAGCTACCATCTGTGTAGGCACAGAACTATGTTGGTGTCCATAGAAGAGGTAGCTGACATCAAAAGGGGGTGTGTCCGCAAACCTTTAAACTCATTGGAGCTCAGTAGCACTCGTTTGCATGGCACACTCTAAGCTGAGCAGGGTGGGCATGTACACTGACTGGTAAGCTAGTCAACAAAAAAATAAAAAAATAATCCCAAGCCACAAAGGAAGAAACTAGTAATTGTTTATTAAAATACAAATGACTGCTAAGCTATGTTTACCTCTGAGGAATGTGTTTTATCATGTTTGTGCATGTTTGCACAGCACACCCCCATGCTGAGTGTAACCTTCCATTGGGGTGTGTCTACTGACTGCTAAGCTTCGTTTATCTTCGCTGTGCAGGTTTACGCAGTGCACCACAGTGCTCACCAAGAAAGGATGTCAAGAAAACAAATTGGCTGAGAAAGACAACAATATATTAATTACTGATGAGCCCTGTTTCACTTAAACTAGGGCCATTAATCTCTTTCATGATGTACCTGGCAGGTGGAATGCATCATAGATAGCCAACCATTCAGGCTACACCTACAGCAGAGCACTATAAAGGTTACATACACCCTACAATCTGATTTTTCCCCATATTTTGCACCACTGGAGTACAGACTTGGGATTATTAACTGAGAAAATGGTAGGGGCTGCTGCAGATCTGCTACTTATGTACGTGCTAGATGCTGAGGTCAATGCAGCTGCTATTGATGATGACCATAGGCTTAGACTAAGAAGGAGAAGAGTGTTCAGGCCCAGGGTAACTACCAGGAGCTACATGAGCTGGAGATTGTAGAGCACTACAAAGTGGACAGGGACATACTACAAGAACTCACTGAGCTCTGCCAACCTCAAATCAGACTCAGAGCCAACAGAGGAGAACCCATCTCAGTGGAAACAAAGGTATGTGTAGCCCTTAGGGTAATGCCTACAGGTACTTTCCAAAGACTGACTGGGGACACGATGGGGGTCTCATAGGCATCTGCTTCCGGGGTACTCCACCAGGTCTTGGATGCCATGCTACCACATGCCAGTGAGCAAATTTATTTTCCCCATACCCCTGAGGAGAGGGCCTGCAGTATGCGACTCTTCTACCATGTAGCACACTACTCTGAGGTACTGGGTGCCATAGACTGCACTCATGTACATATCAAGGCACCACCTGGTGAAGAAGGTAGAATCTACATCAGCCACAAGGGGTACCACTCCATCAACTACCAGGTCATGTGCAATACCCATGGCATTATCATGAATGTGTGTGCTGGCAGCTCTGGCACTTATCATGACTCCCATATCTGGCATGCATCACAACTGTACCAGATGTTTGCTGGGGGGGCATCCCACATGGCCATTTACTTGGGGATGCTGACTATGCACTGGAACCATGGATGATGACACCCACCAGAAATGCACACACACACACCATAATGAGGCACACAACACAAACTAGAAACATCACAGAGCGTGTGTTTGGGCTGTTGAAGTCACGGTTCTAGTGCCTTGCTATATCTGCTGGAGTCCTGCAGTACTCTCCAGCCACAGCTACCACAGGATCAGCAAAGGGAAGGGATACACAGCCCCCCACCAGTGTCTAGGTCACCACAACCACACCCACAGGGGAACTTGAAGGAGGAAACCCCTGAAGCTGTCCCTATAGGCAGACATAGGAATGCCCAATACGGCCTGTCCTTGACAAAGAGACAACACATAGCACATGCACTGCCAACCTAGGCCCCTAGGGACTGACACCTTACTCTGACTTGCATACATATTAGTAAAAATGATACCAGCCAGCCCACACAACCTGTACCTCACCATGTATTGGCTGTGGACTGCTTGCATCAAACAGAGTTAGCCCCGAACTACAGGTCTGTCAACTGCTGCATTCGCAAGGTAAGTCACTCTCCTATATACCACTTGTAATGGGTACTACAATATGGTAGCATATGTATGGATCTGTCACATGTATGCAGAGGAATATAGTGGGCTATATATAGTATGCTACTGGGCTACCTGCAAAGATCTATAGTGGGCTACTAGCCTACTTGTACGTATCTAACAGCCACTTGGGACAACAGGTAATCTGTTCATTAGTATGTACCCCATAATATCCACGAGGCCACATGGCTGGAAATTCCATGACATTATTCCAGGGAGATGCCAAACAGTAGGGTCAGAGGACATCACACCACTGTGTATGCCGGCAGAGCACATGCTGGTCATCCCCCACCCCAAACACATCAGTTTCCCAATACAACTGCTATAATAGTAAGTCCACAATGACATACCAGCAGATCAGACAATTCTTGTATTTAGTAGATAGTGTGAGGAATGAAACCCCTTTGCCTGGCGGTTGGTGTAGCTCACTGGGCCAGGGAGAGTAGCATGGGTGATGGTGCTGATGGTTCGAATCTGGTAGCATCCAACATTTTTTGCATGCCAAGTACTCATATGGTGGTATTCCCACAGACTGTCATAACCCTTCAATCTGTTGCTGTAAGAAAGCTGGACAAAGCCAGAGTGAATGGGGGTACAAAGGGCCATATGCACCTACAAACAGACATTATACATGCTCTGAGTAACCTAGCAGGTGGCTATTATAACAGCAGGCTGCAACAGGTCAGATTAGCTGCAGGATGTAAAGGCCATCACTTAAATGTGTCAGTAGCTACAACAAGTCAGTGACCGCTGTTTACAGTATAGTACCAGAAAACCACAAATGTATGAGGTACACAGCAGACATATGGGGTGAAATGCTAGACATTCTGCAAAAACATGTGCAGGAAGAGTTATGCAGACTGTCACCCTGTGTGTGGTAGGTGTCACATCATGTACCCCAGTCACATCATACTTATCGACCTCTTACAGCAGGAAATCTGACCAAAGCCATGAATTAAAATGTGACCAAGGTCCACAACTAGGGATAGGTTTTAAATAGTTGCCCCTACAAATGTAGAAAGTCGAGAAAATAACAGGTCTTGCATTAGCATGAATCTCTTGACATGTATGGAGTCTGAAACTCAAATGTCTCATTAATTATTGACTTCAATCTTCATTGATTTGCCACTAATTTGCCAGAAAACCACACTATTATGTAAAATGGACCAAAAATATGAGGCAAACGTCTGGACATTCTTTGAAGCTCTGCACAGTTGTGAGGTATGAGTCACATATTAAGATCAGCAAACAGCTGGGGAATGCTTTAGACAATATCAGGGAAGTGTTGTACTGTGGTAACAGTTTCAGCAGCCAATGACCTGCAGCACACATAATCCCAGACTGGAGTACAGGTAGCTCTGGCCTGAAGTCACCTCGTAAGTATTGATAATCACACCAGCATGCTCCTACACATAGCTATCTTTAGCCCAATTCTGTTGCCTCCACTGCCCAAAGACCTGCTATGTGGAAATATGTCTGTACATACATACATACAGCTATGTATACGTATCTATCTCTCCCTATGCCCCTCACACTTGATTAGTATCTCTATCAGTATGTGGCACACACACACACACACACACACACACACACACACACACACACACACACACACACACATGCACACACACACACACACATATATATATATATATATATATATATATATATATATATATATATATATATATAAATATATAAATAACAAGAGGTACATATAGCTATATAAAGTACAGTGATACATAGACTCCCCATATATATGTTCATAGGTAAGTACTAGGCTATCTGTCCTAGGGCATTTATAAGCCTAGCCAGAATGTTGGCTTTCGCCTCCCTTTTAGACTAGATTCCTGAGCTTCTGTCCAGCAGGGCCAAAGAAGTGATCCCAGGAGTAAATTTACGATTACCCATCTACTCATCAAGATTTCTCTTGAAGAGGGTCAGCTAGGGGCTCTGTCTAACATGGACTGGGATTCTATTTCAGAGTGAGAGAAGCCTTTGGGATATGAATCTATCCCTCCAGCATGTCCTGTTTATTGTTGTGCTAAGGTTTAAATCTCTGGAGCGTGTATTTCTAATGAAATTGGTTTTCTTGAGGGGGAGCATGTCCAACAGTTCCAGGTTAGACATGGCCTTGAATGTCAGGCAGAGGTCCCCTCTGAGTAGGCAGTAAGCAACTGAGTAGAGTTGGAGCTTCTTTCGTTGAGCTACATAGGGCATCTGTTTGAGGCCCACAATCCTCTTGGTGAGGTATTTTTGAGGTGTCTCCAGTTGTTGCAGGTGTTGGGTAAGGTACAGCCCAAATGGGGCATTGTACTCAATTATGGGCCTGATGAGCGATGAGTAGAGGGGCACAATGACCTCTCTTGATCTAGATGTGAACCCTTTTGTGATTAGGTGAGCTATATAGAAGGTTTTTCTAACCACTTTGGCAATGTGATCGTTAAAGGAGAGGCTACTATCTACTTGGGTCCCCAGATCCCTAATTACTTCTTCGGTACTTAGTGGATTACCTCCTATGTGGTAGTTTGTGGGCACTTTGTTTTTCCCAAAGGGGATGAATATGCACTTTTTGACATTTAGCTTGAGGCCATGGTTCTGACACCAGGTATCCATCTCCATAAGGCCCTTCTGGAGGATGCTTGTGTCAGCTGGAGAGTCTATTATGGCTCCCAGTTTGCAATCGTCTGCGAACTTGGTAAGCACAGTCCTCCCGTGTTTGCCTGTACCTCAGAGAAGTAAATACCGAACAAGTGGGGTCCCAGGACTGAGCCCTGTGGGACACCACTTGTAACCGGTTTAGAGTCGGACATGGCACCCGCGACTCTGACCATGTGAGTTCTATCCCTGAGCAGGTTTGCAACCCATCTTGTGACATATGGATTAATATTTAAGCTAGTAAGCTTATTTATGATGCCAGAGTGGGGTATTGTGTCAAAGGCCTTTGTGAGGTCCAGGTAGGCTGTGTGGACTACCTTTCCCTCATCTATGGCTTTGGTAACAGTTTCGAAGAAGTCAACTAGGTTTAAGAGGCAAGATCTGCCTTTAACAAAGCCAAATTGGGTAGGGTCTAGTGTTTGGAGGTCCCCAATGTCTTTGTTTATGAGATCCATGATGATGCGCTCCATAGCCTTGCAGACCAGGCTAGTCAGGCTTATAGGGTGATAGTTCCCAGGATCTGTTGTGGTGCCACCTTTGTGAAGCGGGATCACTGTTGCTGTACACCATTCTTTGAGTACATAACCTGTGGTAAGGCTGAGTTGGAACAGTGAATTTATGTGAGGGTTTAGTTCATTTAGGAGCTCAGTTACATAATGTACACACACAACAACATTTAAGGAGACATCCCTGTTATACACATTTATATAGATATAATGGGTGGGGATGTACAAGTGTCCCCACATACCCCAGAATGCTGAGGTTATCTGCACTTACACATCACAATAGATGTCCAATTGAACCAGACCAAGGCTGCAACAGTACATAATCCACTCACCCACAGACCCTTGTGCCTGCAGACTGTCACCCTGTAGACAGGCACAGGTATGCAGGTGATGTAATGTACAATGGGTGCAACACATGCCTTGGACAGGCCATATTATCCCTGGCCACATGTCCGCCTATCAAACTGCAAACAGACACATATGGCCAGACAGGTAAATGTACAGACATAGCAGGGATAATACCAGGCATCCCACCCCTAGGACACTAGATACAATAACAGTATCAATCAGTATGACCTGTTGCCTAACAGAAGGCCACTTTGAGTACTCCATAAGTACTGTGAATTTAGTGACATATACATCAGACATAACATATGGCAAGTGCGATAAGTACTGTAAGCTATACTGTGTAATACTAGATAGGTAGGAGCTCTAATTTCACATTATCCAACTGTGTGTGTGTGTGTGTGTATCAATATACCCTCTTATAACAGTATAGACATGCGCATATGGGCTATTTCTGAGCAGTGGTAGGATTTTTATGGCCCTGTGACTGGCTGCTGGCTTCTAA
The DNA here is from genome assembly GCF_019279795.1 of Protopterus annectens. Classification (NCBI taxonomy): domain Eukaryota; kingdom Metazoa; phylum Chordata; order Ceratodontiformes; family Protopteridae; genus Protopterus; species Protopterus annectens. Next base: position 142,091,951 of record NC_056750.1, read on the forward strand.
AGTTTCTCCTCCTCAAGGCCTGCTGATGTCATCCACCTTAAGAGCACTGGCTGACAATCTAATTATAGATAAACACTGTGGCACATGCAATATGTACTGCAAGCTACAGGGTGTACTGCTAGATAGGTAGGAGTACTAATCTCACATCATCCAACTTGTATGTGTCTGTGTGTGTAAACATATACCTGTGCAGCACTTCAGACATTTTATGCCCTGTGACTAGCTGCTGGCCTCAACATTGACCTCTTTACAAGGACTGCTGATGTCATCCACCTTAAGAGTGCTGGCTGACAATGCAATAACATATAAACTCCTTGGCACATGTGATAAATACTGCAAACTGTAGTGTCTAACAGTAGATCGGTAGGGGTTCTATTCTCACATTACCCAACTTGTGTGTGTGTGTGTGTGTGTGTGTGTGTGTGTGTGTGTGTGTGTGTGTGTGTACATATATCCCATTGCAGCACTGCAGACATGCCTATCTGGCTTATTTCTGGGCAATGGTTATGCATTTTAAGGCCCTATAACTAGCTGCTGACTTCAACATTGGCCTCCTTTACAAAGCCTGCTGATGTCATCCACCTTAAGAGCACTGGCTGACACTCTATTATCAGATAAACATTGTAGTATATGCGATACATGCTACAAGCTATAGTGTGTATTACTAGATAAGTAAGGACTCTTGTCTCACAGCATCCAGTGTGTGTGTGTATGTGTGTGTATGTGTGTGTGTGTGTGTGTGTGTGTGTGTGTGTGTGTGTGTGTGTGTGTGTGTGTGTGTGTGTGTGTGTGTGTATAAAAATATCCCCTTGCAGCACTACAGACATGGCCATCTAGCTTATCTCTGTGCACTGGTTATGCATTTTATGGCCCTGCGGGTAGCTGCTGGCCATAAATCACCCTCATCTACATAAGCATAATTGATGTCTGACACCATTTAGATTTGTATGTGCAGCATACCCAGGTGAAATGTATCAAAGGCAATAGACCTTATCACAGGGTATGAAAGCATGATGATACTGACTGCCCCTATTGTCCCTAATACACCGTGCTACATATATGCACCTAGGGAGCCAAGTGCATATACTGGCATACCTTGCTGACATCATATTTCTGCTCTGTTGCCTTGCCATCCTGTGCTGCTGTATTTCCATCATGTGTCCATAGTAGAACCGGTCAGACTCCTGGGATACAAACATACACAGGTCAGTGACACACCTGTTATTCTGTAACACTACCACCAGTGTACCAACAGGCTACAAAGTTTGATGTGTAGTCAAGACACATGCCAGCATGCAGTACCTGTCATGGCCTATAACTGCCATGGCATAACACTACCAAACTACACAAGCACATGTACAGTAATATAGTCACCTTGTGCAACAGACACATTTGCAGGTCCCTGCAAAGATGGCACAGATAACAGGGATGTGGCACAGGTATCATCACATGCCAGGGTGTGGTGTGGGGGTGCCAGAGGCCTAGGCTGTGCCAAACACTTGTCAGCTGAGCTTGGTTTGAGTTTTAGTTGAGCTACATTTGGCTGGGTTTGGGCCTTTCCCCCCCATTAATTATGGATTTGTCCTGATTTCTTATTGTAGGAGGTTGAGAGGTATGTTAGGCATAGCTCTCAATTGAACAGGGATGTATGTCCATGAAACATGGACCTAGCCAGAGTACATCAGGGACATTCAGAATCACTTTTACAATGTTAGACCTATTTATGTGTGATCTTGATAGACTGAGAGGAGGTGAATTACAGTACATTGTTTAATGTTACAGGAGTGTACACCCTTACTTAGTGTCACTATGTCTTATGTGTAACCCATTATCTTTGCTACAACAGGTGGCCATTGCAGGTAGGATTGACAGGGAGAGTGCAGAGATGTGATCCAAATCAGGAACAGTTAAGAGGCATACCTGTAGGTGCTGGACAGCAGAGTATCAATGACATGTCAATATCATAAATCTAATACTAGCCTACTGTTGTTATCACTATTCCCCATACCTCCATTTTCCCATTTGCATCCCATTTTATGGGGAAATCTAGTACATACCTGGTAGAGTGATGTATTCCTTTTTGTTGAAGCGTTACTCTGCAGATGCTTTGCACATACGCTGTCTGTGTGAGTAAAATCACATACATACCTGTAAACAAACAGGTAATGATAAGCATATGTTGCATTTGGTCAACTCCCCTCAGCACCCCCCCCCACTCAGCCATTCCAGTGTCCCATTATTTGGCTATTTCTCCCCAGTTGTCATAAACACTGTTCAAAAGTCTCAGTGTGCATATTGCACTCTGCTTTACTTCTACAATGATTACAGATATTTGGATTTAATTTAAAACTTTCATTTCAAATTTTCCAGCACAAACACTGATAGATGTTTGCTAAACAAAGCAATACAGTCTCACAATGAAAACAAACTTAGCATTAAAACTTCTGTGACTTTGAAACTCACATTCATTGAAACAGCATTGAAACCCACATCCAAAGAAAATGCATCTGGCCAGTGGCAGATTAAGTTTACCTTTGGCCTGTTTTCAAATCATAGACCCCTTGCACACATTTTTAGGACCATGCAAAATGTCTTTGATTCACCTTCCTGATCGTACTAAATTACAATATATAATAATTAAATTATATCCCTTTTATAATACAAAACCACTTGTTAGAGCGTTTTTTAAATTTATAGCTAGTAAGCAAAGAAACAAAACATATGAACCAATAATGCCAAAAAAACATTTCAACCATAAAAGGCTACTCAGACTTCTGTCATTACAGCCCACCAATATCAGTCAAAATGCACAGTCTCTGCAGAACTAAAAGTCATCTGAATAATTCCACATTAAAGAGATCTAACTGTAACTAATGAGAAGGTTGATGCTAGCAAAAAGCTTTATATTTAAGTATTTCATCTAAAAAATTCACTGCCTGCTGCCCTTGAAGAATAAATTGCCTATGTTATATTAAAAATGATAAGCTGGTAATATTGCAATAGGGAATGTATGGCAAACTAAAACAGGTTTGTGGTTACTAGGCATCTTATCCAAAGGAGGACATACTCAGGACTGCAGCATCCCACCATCTTAAAATATAACACAGTATTAGCAATCCATCTACATGCTGTGGGAAGTGCAGACATTGTTGTGCCTTCTTCACTCTGTGGCTAATATGAGTCAACCAGGATAGGTCATCTGAGATGTTCACCTCCAAGAACTTGGTATTTTTCATTCTTTCCACTGTCACCCCCTATTTCCAGAGGTTGATGTATCTCCTGAGTCTTCTTGAAGTCCACTGTTAATTATTTGGTCTTGCTTGCATTTAAGGCTAGTTTGTTGCTGTTGCACCAGCCTATCAGATGCTCCACTTCAACCCTGTAGACTGTTACCTCACCATTTCTGACAAGATCACTATGTTGGATTTGTCTAGATTTCTTGAGCCAAGAGGTTGAGAGGTATAGCACTTAACTTTTATATATGCAGGATTATATTGTAATCATATCTGCATTTATTTTTTTACTACTATGTCAAACTTATTATTATTTGTTATTACTGTTATTTTCTTTCCCAGGCTGAACCTGCATATGGCCCCACTCGGATCAGTGTTCTATAATGGTTAACAAATGAAAAAGGCAATAAAAATAAATGCAAATCTTACTATCTTCTGGTCTTATTTAGTCATCTGCTTTCCTACATTTGCTATTTCCTTCATATTTTCAGATAGTCCATTACTCAGACTTCCTGGAGCCACTCTGAACTAAAACTGCTTAATGCCCCCTACGTTTTTGCATACAGACTAAAAGTCCATCATTTCTAAAGCTCCATTGTGAATAAACTGCACTCATACTATAAGAACATCTGTTGTTCTTTAAAATCTAGCATTTAAAGTTTAAATGTCATGCACAAATGTCAAAGTGTGATCATGTCACTGGTTAGTAAAAATATACCTCTGTAACAGTTATCTATGTTTCTGTCTACAACAAGCAATCGCAGTTTACAGTGGCTGTGGGAATTTATCTGCATGTTTATGTGCAAAATGTTAATGATCCCAAACTCCATTACAAGACTTGGAGATGAGTCATCCATTCATGTAGCAGGGTTATGGGGGTGGGGGGTGGTATTCAATAACTGCAGGAAGGATGATATCATCACACAACCAACAATATCTCATTCCCAAGATTATACTGTACATCCAATTAAGCACCTTCTAAACTTAACAAAAAACATGGCATGCACAATTACCCAAATGGGTCTCCATATACAACCCCTGATGTGTATAACTGAAAAGCAAAAAGACAACGTAAAAGCAGTGATGAAATATGCTTTGACCATTAAGTCCTTAATAATTTTATTATACTCTTCCACTTCCAAACATACGAACTACTTTACAAAAGTTATTTTTTTAATTGCAGTCACAAAACAGTATTTGCTTTCATCATTCTCATCAAACTGTAGCATCAGCATATCGAATAGCCAGCAGCTCCTGTGTAAATCTCTCACCAAACAGCATATGTGGAAGCAAACAAGAAAGAGGAAAGAACCAGCAAGTGCAAACAATGAAAATAAACAGTACAGCAGCTGCTGCCTCATTACATACAGTGTTGCATGTCTAACGCAATTCAAATGTGAGAAATAGGATTGCATTAAGTGGGAAGAGCAATAAGACGCTAAAACTGCAAATATCAATGAACTCAAATTTTGAGAAGGTGAAAAAGCACCTAGTTATATATGTCAAAATCTGGCTGCATTTGGAACATGCAGTCTATCCATCATTTATCGAGCACTTTGCCGGTAGCATGCCACCAGGAAAGGCAAAGGCCAGAGTGGGTAAACCTAGAAGTGAAGGAATAAAAATGCACATTAAACTGGCAAGTGCACAAAGAAATTAACCCAATACTCAGTGTGTCTTGAATTTATAAAGAGCACAAGCTGAATACCATCCATGGATGCAATTACAAATGATTCCTTCAACAAAGGTTAAGCTGTGCCCAAATAAAAATGCCATTTCAATAATTAGACATCCCCAATTATTTGTGTAGTGATGCACTATGCGTGTGGAGAATTAAATGATAATAATTCACAACTACTGAAAGTGATTCTCCTTTTTTAAGAAACAGGGCAGAAGAGGTGCCAGTATGCCTTACCGGAGCGCAACATCCCCAAAAAAGCCCTGCCTGTTCCACATAAGCAATTGTTAGCCTTTTGTATGTAATGCTCATTAACAGGTAATTGCCTCTGCACCAATCTGTGGCTCAGAATTGCTAACTGCATCCAAAACAGCTGAATTGCACTATCATTAGCCAATGACATGGCACCACAGTGCAATATATGAGGCCTTCATGTAGGCCTTGGTCACTTTCTTAATTTCTGAGATGAGCATTACTGAGGTGTGGAGACTACAGAATTACAGAGGATAAGCATAAATACTGACCACTTTAGAAATGTATGAAGTATGTCCACAGTTTTGCCTCATATGTTTGATCAGTATCCTATGACAGTGTGGTCATCTGACAGTTCACTGACCAACATTGTGGGTTGAGGTCAGTAAGGGGAGAGAGACATGTAAGTACCCATCAGAATATACATGCTAATGCGGTAGCTGCTATTCTGTCAGCTTGCTATCTTTGTAGGGACAAACTGTGAAACATATCCCTATCTCTGGGCCTTTGCCCCTCCCCTTATGTATGATTGTGTCCAGATCACCTATTACAGGGGGTTGGGAGGTTCAGTCAGTCTGCAGCAGCTACCATAACATACAACCACCCCGTTTGAACACTTTGGAGGCCAGAAAACTGTATATGTAACTGTAGCAGCAGTGTCAGCCCTGTCATTACAGCAGAGCTAGGGTGAGGATATGCTTTACAGTCCAACTGACACATGTGCTTAAGGTACATCTGTCATGCAACAGTGCCAATAGCAGAGTAGTAGGTGACATGTAGTTAGGCTATATGAATATGTACAGTGTGTCCCTACCTGCAGGCCTTTGACCTGCAAAACTGGGTAGCAGATAATTCAGTAGCAGTAACCTATGGGAATTAAAACTGCATGATTCTGTCATTACTTGCTGTCATCACAACAATGTAATTAAAGTTCAACACAATGGATTTGAATCCAGAACTGTGTGTGTCAGAATGTACTCTATACCAGGCATTAAACAGACTGAGCTACAGATTCAGTGCTGCAGCAGGTGTATTTGCCAGATATATGTGCAGACATGCAGGCTGTGACACATGTTGTCTGCATCCATCAGTATATGCATGGCTTTCAAAGACAGTTGTTCTAAAGCAGAGTCCCAGATGAAAATATGTACTGTGTCAATGATGCCTTAGCAGGTGTGTTTAAAGATGTTGCAGATAAAAGGGAGCATTTACCTGCTCTCCCAGGCCTCATGTACTGCCATTATTATGTATTTGGCTGTCTACTGGTACATTTTTGCATCAGAGTCCCAGGTACACTCCCATTTTTCCCATTAGGTTTAATTCCAGTCTGTCAGTGGCAATCAGTATGTTTTGCTGGAAACATATGTTTTAATTAAGGTATGTGTGAAGTAGTAGGTTAGTACATTGGACTGTAGTTGATAGGGGCCCAGGTTCAAAATGTGGCAGAGGTGATTATTTTATACGAGTGCCTAACACTGTGAGATCATTAAGGCACATTAAGGCTCGTTTAAGCAGATTTGTGTAGTGCTGCGCATTGAGCTGTGTCACTTCACTTAGCTCTGTGCAAACCCACACTAAAAAATTAAAAAGAAAATAAAAAGGGGGTGATAAGACAGTGGTGAAATGGGGGCAAGCAGGGGGAAAAACATAGTGAAAGGCAGGTAGGGATGTGCAGGAAGGGTGTAGGAAAGAACCATAGCTTTCCGTTTCTTGTACATCAACAGCTGTGCATTTTGACAGATTTTGTGGATGAATTTGGACTCTCAAGCTCCAGAAAGAGGGTTGAGGACAACATAAATGTGTTGTCAAGCCAATTAGACCAAATTAGTTGTGTCCAGTGGACACGTGCGAAATAGAGAGCTATGTATGGGCTGATTTTTTTTTGTGGGACAGGTGCTCAATTTTTTTTTTTTTTTTTTTTTATAAGGAGATAGTGAGATGTTGGGGAAGGGCTATAGGTACATGTGGGGGGGTAAGTTGAGTAGGACAGGATGCAATTGCAGACAGACAAGACAGACAGGAAAGCAGACACAGGCAGTGTGTGACACATGAGGGTGTAAACACCTTGGATGGACAGGGTGTTTTGGAATCCAAGATGCATGTGCCGCCAGAGCGCAGCAGCATGACTGACATTCCCACTGCACCTTCACTGCCCTAAAGGTGGCTTTACTGGATCCTGGGTGCCAGGGCCAGTTGGCCGCACCAGGTTGTCCAGTCTGCCCTCAATCTGGTGCAGGTGATGTTCATTGTGCCTATGGAATGATCCTGTGCACCATAGCCAGTAGTTAATCTTGGGTGATTATCACCCCTCCACCACTGCTTCCAGGGAGTCCGGGCCCTGTCTCCTGAAGCAGTTCTACTCAAAGGTGGTGCAGACCCAGTGGAGGGAGAACCACCAGACATCCCAGACATGCCCTGGATCTGGTGCCATGGCTGGTTGAAGTAGGGTAGGTGGATCAGCAGGAATCAGCCTAACATGTCATGCTGTGGTGATGGAGGTATAGCAGTGTGTATAGGTTAGTTATGAACACAACCATTGTTAGTAATAACAGCATGCCCGAACACTGGAACTAACCCTGTTACATTTCAATGCATATTATGCGAAGCACAACAACAAATAACAGAACAGTCAGTATATTAACAGCATGCCAGTAACAGTTACAGCATAAGGCCAGCAGAATAGGTAATTCACCAAGATATGTTAATATGCAGCCATTTAAATACATAACAATAATAAAACACATGCCCCAAAATAAAGTTTAATGTAACAACATATGTTAATAGCAAACCATAACCAATGAATAACAATAATAAATATATGAAGATAAGGGGTGGGGATTGAGAGAAATACAGTCCATGAATACCATTATAGGCTATATAGTTGACAGCAGTACTGCTATCCACTCTACAGGTCTGTCCTTTCTTTATGTGTAAAAGTGCCCTATAGCTGCTGTAGCACATACATACCTCTCAAGCTCTCAGCATGGGACAGTATGGGCCAAGCAGTAACAACTGCAGGTACACAACTGCACAGAACACTTGCACATCAGGTGTATCTATATAACTACCAAGCTGTACAGTGGGCTGATGTAGTGATGCATTGCTATTTACATAACCATGTTGATGATAAATCTGTGACAGAGGGATTACATAGGAGTAATTACATTATGTGACAGTGTGACACTTGAGAGACATGTATGTGTACAGTACAGAGAGTAAACAACTATCATGTGTCATACCTTGATTGGCAGGCATGGGGATACAACCCAATAACAGTCACTGCAGAGGACTTCTGCATCAAATATATTAACTGACTGCAGCAACCTTTGACAGACACTGCAGACATGTAGCCATACCAAAGATTACACATTTATTTATTTTATTTTCCTTTATTATTATTATTATATTTATTTTCTTTATTTTATGGTGTATTTTTCACATCCCTGGTAATGATTGTAACAGTCTGTGACATGTAAACACACAATCATTTACTCATAATATGGGCTACCTCACCCATTTACCTGTAGTTCCTGTAGAAAGAATATCTGTAAATATTACGTGATTGAAACTGCAATATGTAAGTGCTTCATAGCACTGGATTCAAACCCTGGTCTGCATGCAGCAAAATACACTTCATACAGAGCATTTAGCAAACTGAGCCAATGAGTCACTGCTGATTACTAACTGACTGATTTTTGCCTACAGCTCACCTGGCACCAAAATATGACTTGGTAATAGTAGTACAGTTTTATACTGGACTGCAATGACAGTTGAACACACACACATGAAATTCTAGCATGGCAGAGATACTAGGTAACCTATACATTGTTACACAGAATGCAGGTGCACACAATATATTGTTAGTGTGTTGAAATATCTGTTAAGTCAACAAACAATATCTGAGTATGAGTTATTGTTTGCAGTCTACAACTATTACACTGTTATACCTGACTGCAGCACTGTAGTTCACAGCCTGAATGCTTATAGCTGACATGCAATGGTGAAAACAAGACAATACTGATGTACACAATAAACCTTGGTGTTATTGCTATTGGTTCATGTGTTGTTGGAGAACAGTTGCCATAATTAACTTCTTACAAAACAGCTCTGAATCCACACTTATTGCACAACAGACTTTATTAGACATACCTTCATGCAGTTACTGGTATAGTTTTGAGTTTTTATTGCACAGCGGTTGTCATTATGCCGGTGTTGCACTACAGCTGTAATTCCACAGTCATTCCACTACAAACTTTATTGCATATACTTTATTACGGTTAAGGCTTTAGTCTTCCCTGTTTATGGCACTACAGTTGGCAGTATGCACTTACTGCAGTACAGCTATAAGTCTATATTCACTGCAATACAATTTTACTGTATATTCCTAATTGCAGTTATGTTTTACTCTTTCTTGCTTATTTGACTATATATAGAAAAAGTGTTTGTTTTACTGTATCTGTTTTAATTTTTGAAAAAAAAAATAAAACAAAACAAAAAAAATCCTATCTCTCTAATCGTTTCCCACCTTTCTCTAACCAGTAGAGTCGGGTTTTCAGGTTTTGCTGAATTCTGGGCTGTTTTGAAGTTTCTGAGTTGCCCAGGCCTTACTAAGATAGAAGGAAGCTTCTCTGTTTATCAATGAGAGTGGTGAGCATTGAGCAGCCTATCTGTCACTTTAGGAGTGGTTTCAGCTCAGAAGCTGTACTTTTATTGGCCATTTTGGCTATTTCTATCCCTTTCATCTTTCTGTTTAAAAATCCATGTTTGCATATTTTTTGTGCTTGTATTACCTCAGCAAGATCCTGCCTGGGTGTCCTGCCTAGTTCTACAGCAACAAAGAGAGAAAAGAGAGACTTTGAAGGGATTAAGTACTTCTGTTTTGCTTTTTATTGCCTATTTTCACTAACCGCACTATTCCGAGCATTTTTTTATTAACTTTGCAACTTATTTGAACTGTTTTTTTGAATTATGATACTGTTTGCACTTTAACTGACCATTTTTAAGTGTTTTTCAGCTGTTGAACTGTTGAGGGCAACACTTAAGTGCAATAGCCATTTTTCAGTTTAGAATCTGTAGTTTCATTGACCATTTTGGGCTATTTCTATCCCTTTCATCTTTCTGTTTAAAAACCCATGTTTGCAAGGTTTTGCGCACCAGAAAGTCTGATCTTCTATTTTTCCCTTAGAACAAGCCAGTTTTCTAGTTTTAGCACTCAAAACTGTTTTCTTCTGCTCAGCACTTGCTCAAAACTTGTTGCAAGCACTAAATAATCTAGAAATTACTGCATCACTCAACTTTCCTCATTTGCCATGAGGAAAACAGTTTTTAGTACTTAAATTAATAAGCACCTATCCAGGCATGTCTAAGGGTCAGATACCAATATTTCCCCTGTCCACCTGATGAATCTGGGCATCTTGGGGCAATGTAGCAATTGCCTCATGTATACTGACAACCCTCTCCTCATACCACCCAACACTACAAACTGTGAGAGATGCACTTATATAGCCAAACTGGAAGCCAGGCTCTCTCCAACCAAGACTGTACTAGACAGTCAAGAGGAGAAGGTAAACACCTGCACCACACCACACTCAACACATAGTCCATCAAAACCTACATTGCCTAAACACACACATAGTAACACTAAACACACACCTACATTCATGGAGGCTCTCAATAAAAATCTGCCCAAACAACAGAGACCTCCAAAGCTGAAACACAAGCAACCACCACCCCCCAACATTACCCTAATGACACATAGTCTACAAAATCAGTGAGTCACTCAACCTCAGCCCATAAGGCAAAACAACGTACCCAACACACTAGTCATAGGTGACTCTATAGTCAGGCACACTGATGTCCCACTCAGCAGGCTAAACAAAGAGAAAGTTACTGTCAGCTGCCTGTCGGGTGCCAGGATCTGCCACATAATGCAAGCACTCAGGCCACTCGACTTTGCCATTGCCATTGTTGGTGTGAATGACCTGAGACATACCTCCCTGACTATATGAAAACAGACATGGAGGAGATCAGAGCTCATGTAGCCCATATAGGTATGACCCTAGCCCTGAGTAGCATCCTGCCATCGCCAAAAATGATACCACAATACAAGGAGAAAATGATTGACTTCAACAATTGGCTAAGCTTCTGGTGTCATTCTAAGGGGATCCAGTGTCTGTCTGCCTGGGACAACATTATCGACAGACCATGATGCTTTGCCAGAGATGGCCTACACCTGTCACCTCTGGGATTCTGGATATTGGCTAAGGCTCTTGCCACCCTATAGTGCCTTTTTTAGGCAAGGTTCAAATGACAAACTCACCACTGTAGCAAGTATAAGCAAGCAAAATCTGAGGGTAATCCTACTCAATGCTAAAAGTCTAAACCTCAAAATGCACTCACTCAAGGCACTCCTTAAAATGGAGAACATCAACATCTGTGCAGTGATGGAGACCCGGTTCAAGGCTCCAGAGAGCACCCCTGCATTACCAGGCTATAACTCATACCACACCTTTCGGCCACCTAACCTGGACCAAAACACTAAAGGAGGAGGCATGTCCATATTCATTAAGGATATCCACACCTCCAGGCGAGTTGCTCAACATAATGCATCCGAAATTATCCAAGTGCAACTAACACTGGGAAAGACTGCAATCCGGGTTGTAGCTTGTTACATATCCCCTACCATGCCCCAGGATGCCTATTCCATGTTTCTTGATATATTGGGTAATATTAAGGCACAGCCCAATACCCTAATAATGGGTGATTTCAACTACCCCACCATCAGCTGGGAAAACTACTCATGTATTAACTCATTTGCTCAACACTTTCTGGAATTCATAAATTCCAATGCCCTGGATCAGCTTGTCCATACCCACACTAGGGGCAGCAATATCCTGGACCTGATCATTACCAGTATGGGCAACCAATGTTTCATACCAAAGGTCAACTCCTCACTGGTCAGATCCGACCACAAGCTAATCACCCTAGCCATCAATATCCTGCCCCTGTCCCCCATTAAGGAAACCACTGTAAAAAACTTCTTCAAAGCCAACTTCATGCTTCTTAAGACAAAAGTGGCAAGCTTCACGACACCCATACAGATGGAAAATAGAGGTACGACTGCCGAATCCTATACAAATGCACTGTATAAGCACATACACGAGTGAATGGATCATGCCATCCTCAACAAAACCAAGATGCTATCATCCAAAAAATGGAAAACAATCTGGTGGTCCCTTGCCATAAACAAACTCTACAACAGAAGGAAGAAGCTGTTGCAAAAAAGAGTAAAATCCTCTAACTGCAGGAACTCCCTGGCCAGCCTCAGTAAGAAGCTGAGAACCCTCATAAAGTCCTACAGAGTTAGTTACAAAAATAAAATGGACATTGATTCTATGTCAAGAATCTCAGTGGTGACACTCAGATCTGCTCTGAGCTACAGCATAATGGCACTAAATATACAGAACCAACTGATATTGCCAACATCCTAGCAGATAGATTCAGTGCAAACTTCACACCCCTCACCACCAAAGGGTCCATCACTATACTGGAAGAATGCAAAGCCCCTGTAATCATGACTGCACAAGTAAAGACTGCACTCTCCATAGCCAAGAACACACTATCTATGGGACCTGACAACATCCCAGGCTGCATTCTGCATGAACTACAGAATGAACCGGCACCCCACCTATGTTCAATCATAGCCTCACTTCAGGCTTTGTACCTACTGAATGATGCACTGCAACAGTTATCCCACTCCACAAAGGGGTGCCACCACAGACCCTGGGAACTACCGCCCCATTAGCCTGACAAGCCTGGTCTGCAAGGCCATGGAACTTATCATCTTGGAGTTTATAAAAAGGACATAGGTAACCTCCAAACTCAGGACCTCACTCAGTTTGGGTTTGTAAAAGGTATATCACATCTTCTAAACCTGATTGACTAGTTACCAGAGCCGTGGACGAGGGTAAGGTGGTGCACACAGCCTATCTTGACCTTGGCAAGGCTTTTGGTACCACCCCCCCCTCTGGAATTATAGATAAACTCACTAGACTGGGCATAAATCCCTATGTCACAAGATGGGTGGCCAACTGACTCACTGACAGAACCCACACAGTGAAAGTAGCCGACTCAAAATCCAACTTCAGACCAATGACAAGTGGAGTACCACAGGGTTCAGCCCTGGGTCCTCTCCTGTTTGGCATCTACTTCGCAGAAGTCCAGGCTAATACAGCAGGTCTTTGGCTAGTGAAGTTTGCAGATGACTGCAAACTTGGAGCCATAATAGAATCACCTAGTGATGTGGACTTTCTACAAAGGGGCCTCACTGAGACTGATGCTTGGTGTCAAAGTCATGGCCTCATGCTCAATGCCAAGAAGTGCATTGTCATCCCCTTTGGGAAAAACACTGTACCTATGAACTACCACATAGGTGGTAGCCTACTAAACACCAAAAGTGTGATAAGAGACCTTGGGATACAGGTGTACAGTAGTGTCTCCTTTGATAATCACATCAACACAGTAGTCAGGAAATCCTTCTATGTGGCACACCTCATCACAAAGGGGTTCATCTCCAGAAAAAAATAGGTCATTGTTCCTCTTTATTCATCCCTCATCAGACCCATTATAGAGTGCAATGCCTCATTTGGCATGTACCTCGCAAGACATCTACAACAACTAGAAAGGACACAGAAATACATCACTAAGAGGATTACTGGCCTCAAACAGATGCCATACACAGACCGTCTCAAAAGTCTCCAACTCTACTCCATCGCTTATCGCCTACTCAGAGACGACCTCTGCCTAACATACAAAACTATGTCAAACCCAGATCTGTTGCAAATGCTACACTTAAAGAAACCCCAATCCCTCCAAGCCACATGCTCCAGGGACCTAAACCTTGCCACCACAATAAACAGAACATGCTGGAGAGATAGATTCATGTCCCAGAGACTTCCCATGCTCTGGAACAGATTATCCATTTATGTCAAGCAAAGCTCCTCATTATTCCTCTTTAAGAAAAATCTCGACAATTGGATGGGAAATATGAAATTCACCCCGGGAATCACTTATGTGGGTCTGCTAGACAGGGGTGAAGGAAAATAACTTTCTTGGGTGGTAAAAGCCAGGGAACTTTTTTAGCTAGGCTTATATAGGCCCCAGGGCTGATAGCCTAGTACCTACCTATGAACCTATGTACTCACCACACTCATGAAGCAACTTGGCCAAGCGCCCAGCATGCGCTTCAATGTTGCAAGCCCTCTCCTCTGCAGTTCTTGGGATAGAAGCACACCATTATATATAGCAGTTTATCAGACATTCAGATTAGGTAATGGTGAAAAAAAGGTAAAATTACTTACAAACTTGTGGGGCATTCCCTGACCAAGCTTCTCGGACCCAGGTGTCCAATAGATCCCCTTTCCTAGGCTTCAGGTCATCAAGGTGGGGACGAACCTGCTCACCTGTGAGTGGGATACCTGTTACACTGATGAGGTCATGTGCCAGCGAGTTACAGGCCTCTGAGCCCTGGAACCCTCCCTGCAGCAGCCAGTCATCATGGTTTTTCACCAGGAATTCAACCATGACAATGGACGCCTGAATGCCCCAACTCTGCTCCCAGAAGCATGCACCCTCTCCAACACCAGCCATAGTCACTACACAGGTAGAACTCCAACAGATTATGATGTTTAGCACTGCGCAAAACAGCTCAGCTCAGTCACGCAGTGCTTAGCAGTGTTGTGTGATGCACAAACCAGCCAAATAGTGCCAAGCAGTGCATAAACATTATCAGCCATTATTTTGTTTATGCAGTGCTTAGCACATCTTAGCAGGTCTTAGCAGAGCTTAACTGAGCACAGCAGGCCAGTATTTAAAAGTAATTTGCATAATTTGTACTTTGAACAAAAATGCTTACTTGTTCTTCCATGTATTCAAGCCCTGTACCTACTGCACATGAGGCCATAACTCTACCCATTTAGTTATGTGGATATTTGGAATTTTGCTATACCTTTACATATACCTCTGAGTTACCTTTAAGCAGTACTGAGCACTGCACCACGCCATGCAAACCTGCTCAGCTATGCTTAAACTTGACCTTTACATAAATAATTAAATAAATCCGGTTTCTGTTTTTAGATGTCTGCCAGGTGTCTCACACCGCTTAGCACTACTGCACTTCATGCTGCACTGCACAAACATGCTTTTTATAAAAAATAAAATAAATACGCGGTGGTACAGCGGTAGCATTGTTACCTCACAGCAAGAGGTTCTCCCGTTCGATTCTCAGCTGGGCTTGGGAGTGCCTTCTGTGTGGAGTCTGCATGTCCTCCCCGTGGTTGGGTAGCGTTCGAAAGACATGCGTGCATAAATGGGTGTGCCTTCATTGAAGGTTGGGCATCGAGCTGGCACCTCGGAGTTTCATAAAAACTCTACTGCCAATCATTAGCGGACCAGAGTTCCGCTGTGGCAACCCCTTACCGGGAAAAGCCGAAAGACAAACAACAACTACATGAATACAATACAACTAGACAGTGCAGGGAGTGTGTTACTCATCTGTGGACACAGTGAGCACCACACTTCCTACACTGATTCAATAACCGTATTACATGGCTCTCCCTCAGCAATGTGCCATGATTAATTTGAATGGCACTACAGAGATGGAACCATGTATATAAACATGGTAACATTCTATGTACTACACTATGCCTACATGGATTTTATTAGATTTAGGGGATTGTTTATAGGTGGCTGTAATTGTAGCTTATAATAAGTAAGATATAACACTGGAAAATATGTTAAAATATGTAGTGAGATGATGATGGGTTGGAGGATTATTATAAGGAAATGTATGCCTATATATATATATATATATATATATATATATATATATATATATATATATAAAACTATAACTAAAAACTAAAATAATGTGAATTAAGTTGTGTATGCTGATTCATTAGAAGAAGTTGAGATTTTGACATATTTAGTTACTTTTTTAAGACCATTGTGCAATATGTAGTATAGTTGTTGAAAATAACGACAAAATCACAATACACAAATATTTAAAATGTTTACTGGAAGAGGGGCTCAATCAAATGGTATGAAGGAAATTAGAAATAATTCACTAAAAGATCACAAGCAAATGAGAAAGTTTTAAATCTGTTAGATATGGTAGATGGCATTTAAGATAAATTATAAAAATGATCATTTACAAATTAAAAGTAAAACAAGGAAATGAAATATAAAGTATTAATGGGGCATTCTGAAAGTATGCTCAAAAGGAAAGATAAAGGATGTTTTAGAGAAAGGACTGATATGCAAAAATGTAGAAAAGATGTAGGACACAATTCAAAGGCAAAATTGTATTTAAATGAGAAGAAAGAAGAAATAAACCCCATATAAACTAAGAAAGTGAAGTTTAATGAGCATATGATAGAGGATGATAAATAAAGACAGAGGCACAGTATACTAATCTCGAAAAAGGGCATAGCAAAATAAATTTTAAATGGGTGGCGAAAGCCAAACACATTCTGGCTAGGCTTATAAATGCCCTAGGGCAGATAGCTTAGTATGAACCTATGAACCTATGAACCTAATAAAGAAGGAAGTCTGTACCTAGGTTATGAAAGTAGTATACAAAAATGTTAAGAAGAGGTCAAAAGGAAAAGAGAAAGAAAAACATCGAGAAAAGTTATGGTCAGTTCAAAAAATTAAGTGATGTCAAAGAAAACAGATGGAAAAAGTATTAAAACAAAGCACCCCTGACCTTGTGAATGTGTGCTGACTCACCCTAACCTGGCCCAGCCGCAGCCCTAATAGTAATTATGTTTCAATGGCAAGTGGATTGGAAAATTGAAAATTTAAAAAATCAGTACTCATATTTAAAAATTCAATGATGGCAAGCACACCCTGTTCTAACCCAGTCCACAAGATACATATGTCATCAAGGAATCTTTTGTAAAGACTCCAACAGTGTTTATACTGGGAACATAAGACATACTTTTCCTCCCATTTGGCTAAAACCAAATTCGCATATGTAGGTGCGCATATTGCACCCATCGCCACCCCTTTTATTTGATGGAAAAATTCTCCATTAATAAATATAATTATACCTTAAAACTAGTTCAACCAACTGTAAAATTAAAGAACATTCATCATTTGACAAAGTCCCATCCTCATAAATAATTTCTTCTAATAATGTTAAACCTTGTTGGTGGGGTATACAAGAAAATAAATCTATAATATCAAAAAATCAACAAGGACAAAAGAGGGGGCATGTGGGAGGAATCAGCTGAATATAGAGAATTGTGGTGGCAAGTCACTCTTGAAGCCAATAAAAGACCAGGGTTAAATTAATATGTGTCACTTGCTCTGCTTTTAAAATTAAGGGCAGCCAAGCTGTAGAAATTCAATTTTCCAATCCACTTGCCATTAAAACATAATTACGTTGCATTTCATTGTGCTGTTTTATACACATATTTATATGATGTATAGAAACTAATTTTAAATCATTTATGTTTTAATTTTTTATCTAATGTATAGTATTTTTATACATATTTTAACCTATATTTTTAGGACATTTTATTTTGGATGTAATCTTTATGTGGCTATTTTAATATTCATGTCATAGCTTTATATACTTTTGGTTTTAATTAATTATTGGTTAATTGGCCTATGATGTCACTATTTCACATTATTTATTGAGTTATTTTGAAGTTGGCCCACATCTGATGAAGTAAGTGAAATGAAAACGAAGTGCTGAATATGTTTATGTCTTCATTTTATTTTCTTTGGTTGTGCTAATAAACTGTGTTTTCTATTAACTGCGTTGGATTACCCCGTGGCTTTATTGCTTCACTGGAATGAGTTTCTTGGTTATTACTTGAGCTGTTTTCAACTCGGTTTGCCAACATTTGGATTTACCTTAGAAAAACCTTTTCCACAATGTTGCCACTATTCATTCATATTGTGTCTCAACCCTGCATCTTGACATGGAAAAAACCTTTCTGTAACACTGCCGCTATTTGTTCAGATTATGTCTCAACCCTATACCTTACCTTGGAAAAACCCTTTCCATAACACTACCACTATTCGTTCAGATTGTGTCCCAACCCTACACCTTAACTTAGAAAAACCCTTTCCGTAACACTGCCACTATTCATTCAGATTGTGTTCTAACCCTACACCTTATCTTAAAAAACTCTTTCCATAACACAGTCACTATTCATTCAGATTGTGTCCCAACCCTACACCTTACCATAGGAAAATCCTTTTCTGTAACACTACTGCTATTTGTTCAGATTATGTCTCATCCCTACACCTTACCATAGAAAAACCCTTTCCATAACACTGCCACCATTCATTCAAATTATGCACCAGCCCTACACCTTACCTTAGAAAAAACATTTCTGTAACACTGCCACTATTCATTCAGATTATGTCCAAACCCTACATCTTACCTTAGAAAAACCCTTTCTGTAACACTGCCACTATTAATTCAAATTATGAGCCAACCCTACAGTTTACCTTAGAAAAAACATTTCTGTAACACTGCCACTATGCATTCAGATTATGTACCAAACCTACACCTTACCTTAGGAGAAACCCTTTCCATAATACTGCCACTATTCATTCATATTGTCTCTCAACCCTGCACCCTACCATGGAAAAAGATTTCCATAACACTGCCACTGTTCATTCAGATTATGTCCAAACCCTGCACCTTACCTTAGAAAAACCCTTTCCATAACACTGCCACTATTCATTCAGATTGTGTTCCTACCCTACACCTTATCTTAGAAAAACTCTTTTAACACTGCACTGCCACTATTCATTCAGATTATATCCCAGCCCTACACCTTACCTTAGAAAAAACCCTTTCTGTAACACTGCCACCATTCATTCAAATTATGTACCAGCCCTACACCTTACCTTAGAAAAACCCTTTCCATAACACCGCCACTGTTCATTCAGACTATGTCCAAACCCTGCACCTTAACTTAGAAAAACCCTTTCCATAACACCGCCACTGTTCATTCAGATTATGTCCAAACCCTGCACCTTACCTTAGAAAAACCCTTTCCATAACACTGGCACTATTAATTCAGATTGTGTTCCAACCCTACACGTTACCTTAGAAAAACCCTTTCTATAACACTGCCACTATTCAGTTAATTTATGTCTGGAGTCAGTCGTAAGGGTTTTAACTGACTGGAAAATGAAACTGTCCTGTTTTGATTTTTGACCATTTCTGCTTGCATTCTTTTTTGTTAGGTAAGTGTTGATCACTGACATTTGACTACTTTGTATATACAGACAGTGTAGTCAGACATTTTATCATATAACTCAATAAAATGTTTCAGCTAAGGGGAGCATAGCCAGAAGTTTAGGAGTTTGTAAATTAACTTCCACAATATAGCTGAGCTTTGAAGAGTACCCATACCCCCTCAATCTGAAGTAGTGTCTATTACTAGATAGGAAATATTTTTAGTACTGAAAATGATTCTTAAATGGCATGACAGATTTAAGCAAAAAAAAAAAAAAAAAAAAAACAGGCAAGAATAAACACAGTCGATAGGTGGTCAGCGTATAGTAACCAATCAACTAACATGGTTGTATGCAGAGTATGGAAGTATCTAGAGAAAAATACAGCAACACAGGGAGATTGTGCAAACTTCACACAGACATCAGAAATTAACTCAACTGTTGGCGCTACTATACAAAGATCTTAACCACTGTTCTACCATGCTGGACACTATTATTTTGCAAATTGTTAGGAATATTCTTTGAGTTATATACTGTTATTGCAAAAGATCACGTTAGAGCCAAGAATCTCATTATACCATCTGATTAGTATAGTAGCTCAGATACCCTGCAGCTGGAAAACTGTGTGTGCATGTGTGTGCGTGCGTGCGTGCGTGTGTGTATGTGTGCACGACTCCATGAGGTAAGCAGGCACTAATAATGTTTTTGCAAGCTAGATAAGCAATTCTTTGTGTCCTTGTGACACTTTCTAAATGACATCCGTAAGCACCATCTTTCTGTTGTCTCCATTATTTTTTTACCCGTCCCCTCAACTCATTATTTTTCTAGGCACTATTTTACTTCCGTAGGAATTCTGTTTACATTTTCCATCCATATTTACACAGTACTGCTTTGCTTCTAGCATTTCCTTACATCTTGAACGTTCCCACCCCAATTTACCCTACACTCTTTTGCTATCATTAGTTTACTTTTTAAAGATTTTCTAATGCTGCTACTTATGATCTTCAAGTTACAGATTGTTGCTTTTTGCTTATTTGCTCATGAGTGAATCATCAGGATCTCGTTCACAGCTTTTAACTTAAAGACCATCTGCCTAATAATAGTTGCTTTTACTCTGCAGCCCCCAGATGAGTTTCTTGCCTGCTGTCAGATTGTTTGCATGGTGCTTCCTAACCTATGAGTTTAATTGATAGCATCTGGTCTTGACACCACACCAAATCATTTAAGTGATACTCCATGCGTGTTTAGCTCGTAACTTCACAGTTCACTTTAGAACTGTATAAAAAACAGCGGCACAGATAAGGACAGCTGGGACCACCCAGCAAGTAGTACTTAACCAATCAACTGGACATGTTTTGTATATTCACCCGTGTGTGTTTTATTCTGAGTGTTGTCTTACAAATGTTATTTTAAAGCAAATTTTATTCAGACTATATACTGTAGACATCGGAACAACAGAATAGTCTATTTAGTTCACAGCAGCTTCCTATGTAAATTGTTGTTGCAATACCAAACCATGTACAAGACGTAGATGTTAACTACAGAATTCATAACCAACAAGCATGCATTCTTTTACAAAAGTCATATACTGAAACAATATTTGGTTCACAAGCGTAATCCATTTAAGCTTCTGTTGCTGTTATATTGTGTGCAAGTATTTTTACTTTGACTGACTTAATTAGCATAACAAACAAACATGCATTCTTTTACCAAAGTAATATACTGAAAGAAAATCTGGTTACAAGCATTGCCCCTGTAAATTCCTGTTGCTATTATATCGTGTATAAAGATTATAACTGCCAACATGCATTCTTTTTGAAGTCTCTAACCCTAACCAAAGTTATTAAATAATACCATGACCAGTCAGACTCTGTTGTACTATTCCCTTTAAGACAATGTTACTGGAAATTTGCTAGGATGCATTCTGAACCTGTTTTAAGACATAATTGGTTTTATTATTTCCTGGGAAGAACTGCACCACCCTTTAAATGTTAATCCTTTTCGGTTTTCCATTTTCTCATGCCATAATAGCAAACCATTGAGGACATATTTTTATGTTTAAAATGTACACTTTTCAAGGTGGGAACTGATTAGTTATCCTGACTTGTGTCACTGTATTACCCAGCTTTTCCCAGCTTTTTTAACTGACATGCAGTCCCACTGAATGCATTAGGTATCTGCTTGGGCTGCTTTACATATAAACCAAATTAGTGAGATGAGTAGCCAAAAAAAGAAACCATTTTGACTACTAAGATGTACTAGTTTTGGTTAATCAGAGCAATCTTATGAATCATGGGAAGTCCGAGGCCTCTGAACCTTGTGACCATTATGCCTTGCCAGTTCCCAGGCTGCCTGTTGAAATGCCAACAAGCCAAAAAAGGCCAAAAACCTAGAAAAGAGTCAATATGAAAGATCACTCTTCTACTTTAAACTTTTTTTGCAGGGGGACAAACCCTCCTGCACTCCCCGAACTTATATGCATATGTATATATAAAAAAAATATATATAGATATAGATATATAGATATAGATATCAACTCCAAAATTACCACATGCCAAAGAAAAGGGAATATTTCAAGAAATGTCCATCTTATACTTAAATGTGTAAGTCTTTTTTTTCAGCAATTCCGTGTCCATATTTCAGAACTCACTCTAGTGGGTCCCAACATTTCAAATGGTTACCCAGTTCCCACAATGGACTATAACTCCCTTTTGCAGGAGAGCTATGCTAGTCACATTCGAGGTAAACTTGTAAATACCCATCCAATTGTCCAGGTCTCATTTGAAGGATGAAGGAAGATAGTGTATCCCTCAGCTTTATTTAGAAGATGAGTCTATTCCATAGGTTCATAGGTAGGTACTAGGCTACTGGCCCTAGCACCTATATAAGCCTAGCCAAATGGTACCCTGGCTTTTGCCACCCAAGAAAATTAGTTTCCTGTGTCCCTGTCAAGCAGAGCCACAGAAGTGATCCCCAGGGTGAATTTCCTATCTCCCATACAATCATCAAGATTTTTCTTGAAGAGTGCTGATGAGGAGCTTTGTTTGATATAGATAGGTAGTTTGTTCCAGAGTATGGGAAGTCTCTGGGACAGGAATCTACCCTCCAGCATGTTCTGTTTATTGTGGTGAGAAGGTTTAGGTCCCTAGAGCGTGTAGCTCAGAGGGATTGGGATTTCTTTAAGTGGAGCATGTCCAACAGCTCTGGGTTTGACATACCTCTGTATGTTAGGCAGAGATCGCCTCTGAGTAGGCGATATGTAACAGAGTAAAGCTGGAGTTTTTTGAGACGGTCTGCATAGGGCATCTGTTTGAGGCAAGTAATCCTCTTTGTGAGGTATTTCTGTGGCCTTTCCAGTTGTTGTAGATGTCTTGTGAGGTGCATACCAAAAGGGGCATTGTACTCTATAATGGGTCTAATGAGTGATGAGTAAAGGGGCACAATGACCTCTTTTTCCTGGATGATAAACCTTTTGTGATGAGGTGTGCCATGTAGAAGGATTTCCTAACTACTGTGGCGATGTGATTATCAAACCAGAAGTGAGAAAGGCACTAAGTAATGACTCTATCACGCCACCTTGTTTTATTGATCTGCTAAAATGGTTTAGATCTCTTCTTGTATTTGTGGGTCTGTGTGATTTATGAAGGTACAAGAGATCCTGGTCAGTAACAGCACTTCTAGTCTTTTCTGGTAGCTTATGGATTTTAAGCCTATAATCATTTTTGTTAGGAGCCTCTGGGGTCTTCCCAACTATTCGGTATTCCTGGTGAGGTACATCCCAGTGCTGAACAGAAGGGGGGCAATAACTTCATTAGATCTGGATGATATTCCCTTAATGATCAGCTATGCCAAGTAGAAGGATTTCCTGACAGCTGCTGCTACATGGTGGTCAAAGGACAGGGAATTATCAAACCAGATTTCCAGGCCTCCAACTATATTTTCATTTTAGTGGGATAGTGTCAATGCTGTATACTGCAGAGATTATTTGTCTGCTAAATGTGATAGTGTTGCATTTTTTTTTGCATTTAATCTAAGCCCATTTTCAAAATGCTAAGTTTTTATAAATTCCTGTTGGTGGGCTTCTGTGTCAGAGGGGGATTTGACAATAATTTTCAGGTCTTAGATTATACTCTGTAGGTCAGAGAAGTAAATAGAAACAAAAGTGGTCCCAGCAGTGATCCCTCTGGGAGACTTCTGGTCACCTTCATGGTCTCTGATATTGCCCCTGCCACCCTTACCACATGGGTTCTGTCTTTTAGCCAGTTTGTTAGTCATCTTATCACATAGGTTCATAAGTTCATATGCTCATGCTAGGCTAATGACAACCAGGAGCTTTACAGGTCTAGCCAGTCAACCCAACCCAGTTTTGTCCCAGAGTTTCTTGGGCACCTATATGGTGGGGTATGTTAGTAAAGAGGTAGCTAAAGGTTATATGGGGTGTTAGTTGCAGATTAATTTACTTGCTGTCAACCTCTGTCCATCAGAGACATGGGGCCCAGACTGAGGGTGAATTTGCAATTTCCCACCCAATGATCAAGGTTTCTTTACAATAGAATCAGGGATGAACTCTGCTTTATGCAGATGGGGAGATTATTCCATAGCGCAGGGATTCTTTGAGACACATATCGGTCCATCTAGCAGATTCTATTTATGTCACAGACAAAGTTAAGGTCCTTGTATGTAGTGCTCCTGGTGCTGTTTTTCTAACAGATGTGCAAGAGATACATCAGAGCTGGATCTGAAGATGCCTTATATATTAGGCATAGATCTCAGTAACCTGAAGGAGTCTGAGTACAGAGACAAGACCTTACGACGATCTGTGTAGGATAGAGTATTCATACCCTGGATTCTACTGTTGAGGAACATTTGAGAGTTTTCCATCTGTTGCAAGTGTCTTGTTGGGTACTTGTCAAAGGGGGCATTGTACTCAATGATGGGTCTGATAAAGGCTGAGTAGAGTGATACTGTTTACTTCCTTGGACCTGGATGCCATACCTTTGCTTATGAGCTGGGTGACATAGGATGATTTTCTTATTATCTTGGCTATATGTTGGTTGAATGCCAGATTACTGTGTACTTATGTTCCCAGATCCCTAACTATCGGATCAACTCTTAGGAGTTTTTATCAATGAAGTAATTAGCTTGGGTGGACATTTTCCCAAAGGGCACTATAATGCATTTATTTGCATTGAGTTTTAATCTTTGGCTTTCACATCAGTCATTTGTTTGTGTTAAAGCCTCTTGTAGGATGTTGGTGTCATGAGGAAATCTCTGATACCTCCCAATTTACAATCAACTGTGAATTTAGCGAGCCAGAGGCCTTTGACATTAGCCTTGACGTCCGAGAAAATTTTACTAGACAGAAGCGGGCCCAACACAGAGCCCTCTTGAAAACTTCCACCAGGATAAGTAGGCAAGACTTTCCTTATAAAAGTCAGACTGGGATGAGTCCAGTATCTGTAGGTTGCCCATGTCCTTGATGATCATTTTCATGATAATTCATTCCATGTCTTTGCTTATTAGACTGATGGGTCTGTAGTTCCTTGGGTCAGTTGATGGTCCAACCTTATGAAGTGGGATGACTGTTGCAGCCCTCTATTTACCTGGCATGTAACCTGTTTTGAGGTGGTAGTTGAAAAGTGCCTCAAGTAGTCCTGCTAGATCATGTTTAGGGAATTTAAGAGACAACTGGAAATATTCTCGGTGCACATTGAAGCAGAGATTTTGGACTTAGCGCCTCCAGGACCTGCTTCCTGTTGATACTTGGAGAGGGATACACTGGAAAGGATTCCACAGGGGACTAGTGGGGTAAGTGTTGGGGGGGTGAAGTTAGAGCTAAATTTATCAGCCAGAAGATTTGCTCTGTCACCCTAGCCAGTGATAGTTGTGCCATTTACCACTAATTCTGCACGCTGCTTAGTGTTACCATTAAGGTTCCTGACATAGCTAAAATAGACCTTGTAATTGTCATTAGTCTGGGAGGCTATCCTGAACTCATAATTGCCTTTGCTGGACTTAATTAAACCTCTTATTTTGTTGTTTAGTTAAATCAGAGTGCTCTTGTTTCTAAGAGAGTTGCTTTTTCTGATTTTGGCCATACCTTTCTTCTTCTTTTGTTATATACCCTGTTAAGATAAAGATTCCAGCAGTAGAGTTTGTTTTTGGTGTTAGATCTGGACTTACTTGTTGTAGGTACAGCAGCCTCGATGCAGCCATTTACATGTTAGTACAGGGTTTCAGTAAATAATTCTGCTGTGTTCTTGGGGTTTGGGGGAGCCATGAATTTTGATAAACTGTTCCTTAATAAGATGTAGTTTGCTTTAGTATAATTCCTAACTGTTACAGGTTTAGTTGGGTTTTATGGGTTGATTTTTGTTTTGAGAGAGACTGCTTTGTGGTCCTACTTCACCAATGAGGACCTGAAATGGAGTGGTACAACACTCTTCCATGTTGGTGAGTACTAGATCCAATATTTTGATCCTCTGGTCAGATGGTGCACTATCCAGGGTATTTCTGCTGATAAATCCAGGAAATATTGTACTTGTAAATTAGAGACAGTATACATTTCCCAGTTTATACAGGAGTAGTTAAAGTCTCTCACAAATAGGGTATTTGGATGGATGGTGAATGCCTCTAGTAGGTCTAGGTAAGAGCTGTGCACCTTGTGGGTCATAAACGGCAACCTGTACCTGGCCAGGGCATGGTAGGGTGCCTTGTCTATGGAGAGATGGACAGCATCATCTTCCTGTTTAACCTAATCTGAGCTGTATTTGCTGCTAATGTAGATCGAGACACCTCCACCTTTAGCCCCTGTCTGTGCTGCTGTTGGTCTAAATGTGTGGAAGGCAATGTAGCTCTCCACTGCCAGAGTACTTTCAATGGCTTTAAACCACGACTCGGTAACAGTACAACAGATGTCTACATTCTCCAGAGTGAGGAGAGCTTGTAGGGTGTACAGTTTCTTACTTAGGCTCCTAGCACTGAGCAGTATCACCTTCAGGTTGCTTTTAGTTTATTATTTATTTATTTATTGATTTATTGCTATGTTCATAGTTTTGTTATTTTGACATTGCCTAAAAAAGCTGTAAGGGGACAAATGTAGACAATCCTTGTCAAAGCAGTGGTCTGTTAACCATGTCCTCCCGCGCTGATAGATATTGGCTTTCCCTGGAGTGACCCGAGAAACTAAGCCAGTTATTAAAATCAGTCATTTTCTGTTCATATACTGACATCATCCTTGGTGAAGGTAGAATGCTGCTCAACGCAAGGCATGCACCTGTCTGTGACACATATTCAGATAGATCCATAATATTGCTTTTCATATGGTCCAGTGAGGTACACCTCAGGTCATGTACGCCCACATGGACTATGATAGAATCATATTGGTACTTGTGGTGTAGCAACTGGAGTGCGCGCATGATATTTCAGATCCTAGCTCCAGGTGCGCAGCTAACCGTTATCTTTTCTTTGTCCAGCTTGAGGAGATAAATATCTGTGTGTCATAGAATAGAATCCCCTATGACAAGAGTACTAGGTAAAGTGTTTTCTTGCCTTATGGGCTTCGTTCTTGGTAGATCATTGGGTGTTGGCCTATGTGTGGTGTTAGGTGTTGCTTTTGGTGTGTGCTTTAGTGATTGCTGAGGGTATGTGTTGCAGTTTGACAACTTCGGAGGTCTTTGTGGTGTAGAGAGGTTTCTTTTAAGTGCCTCAAAATAAGAAGGTCTATGTGTGTGATCAATGGTAAATGTGAAGGATGCAATATGTGTGTGTTTGATGACCTTGTTTTTAAGTGAGATTTTTTTGCTTCCAAGGAAGTTCTGCATGTACATCTCTCACATACTGTGTTGGTTTCTTTAAGAATTAAAAGGTTGCCTGAGTGCATGAGACAATTGCAACATTGTCTCAGGATGCCCATATCTACCAAGCTAGGAAATTGCAAATCCATGTTGTCAGGACCTGTATTAGGATTGGACTATTATGGTTTAGGGTCTTGGTTTTAGAAAGGTCACCTGAGTGGTGTCTAGGGTGAAGGCTAGATGTTAGAAAGTGCTGTGATCTTAGTGATGTTTGATGCTCTATCAAACTGGACTAAGCTTAGCTCCACACAAAGTCTTTCTATGTTATGGTTAAAGTCCTTAGTACTAGTGTTATAGGTTTCCTACGATACAGGGTACTGCTAACTACCACTGAGCTATGAACAGCTCCGTGAAAACATATCTAATTTATAGCAGACAGAAAGAAGTTTAAAACTAACTCTCTTGGTCTCTAGCTAATAAATGACTACACTTTAAGCTTTCTGGAGTGCCTCCAAATACAGAGAGAGTGGATAAACACCTTCTGCAAAAAGACAGATGATCCTGGAATGTCTAATGGATGATCCTGGAACTTGTAATGTAAATACACAGCAAAAGTAACTGTCAAGTACAGAATAACACCCAGTTAAGTCCCTAAAAAAATCTTGTTGACGAAACAATCTAATGTTAAGCCTCCCTGTGTGTTTTCCAGCTCAGATTGACTAGGCTAGTTTACTATTGCCACTAGAATAGTACCAACAAGTAATTGTCACGTTGAGGTCCCTTCTGTGTTTACCAACTCAGACCGATCAAGCTAATCTTTTCACTTCTGCTAGAACTGCAGTCCCAGCCTTCTTAATGTTAAAACACACTTTAGATAGACAAAAGTCAAAAGGTATTGCAAAACAAATTAAATAACTAGCTACAAGAAGTAATTCTCACTTCAAGCCTCCCCTGTGCATTTCCCAACTCGGACAGACCAGGCAACCTTTCTATTTCCACTCGAATTGCAGTCCCAGTCTTCTTTATGTAAAACACACAAGTCTAACAACTAGCTACAAGTAATCACAAAGTGATTCAAAGGCAGAAGCCAACAATGAGAAACATACACACTTCAAGGAAATTTCAAAGTGCACTAACAGTTTAAAGGAGGACCTTCCCAATTTCTTCTTTCAGTAACCAGTAAGATGAGCAGATGAGGTAAGACTGGGAGAAGCTTCTAGGGACAGGTAAACAGTAAGGGGCAGGCAGCTCAAAAGCCTCCAAGTATAAAACCAAAACAAGACTAGGGAAAGTGGGAGAGAACCAAGCTCAAAAAATACTTAGGCCCAGCACAGAAACCAAAAAAAAAAAAAAAAAATGCAGAATATAAAAATGTCTTAAACCAATATCTTTAAATTCAGATAAAGAGCAAAACACACACAAAATTGATTTAAATGGCAAGATACGTGTAATTATAAATGTACTTTAAATGTTCTTCTCTGAATGCAAAACTGTAGTCCAAATGCTTTGTTTTTAAGCTAGCAGTAGTTCCAGGACTGCAATGGCATACTGTTTATGTGATGTAAAATACCGGGGCTCTAGTTACAACTAGCAACAAGAAACTCAGAAAACATCTAGGGTTATCATAGAAACCAAAAAGCAATGATGACTATGAAAATGCCTTAAATTAATACCTTTAACTCCAGATAAAGAAAAAAACATACACCACTTAGTTAAATGGTAAGACAAATGCAATTATAAAGGTACTTCTCTGAATGCAAAATTATAATCTAAATACTTTGTTTTTAAGCTTGCAGTGGTCCCATAGGGATCTGTTCATAACACATTTTGTTTACTAATCTGTGCTAGCATGGAGA
This sequence comes from Protopterus annectens, assembly GCF_019279795.1. Taxonomy (NCBI): domain Eukaryota; kingdom Metazoa; phylum Chordata; order Ceratodontiformes; family Protopteridae; genus Protopterus; species Protopterus annectens. The sequence continues at coordinate 142,121,028 of NC_056750.1, forward strand.
GATGGTGTCAAATGCCTTGGCCAGATCAGGGTAAGCTGTGTGTACTGCGTGGCTGCTGGCAACATCTTGTGTTACCTTCTCAAAGAAATTAGGTAGGTTCAGACCTACAGGTATTATAAGGTTTTGAACAGTCATTTTAGGAGTGAAATTTGCAGTAAACTTATTTGCTAGGATTATGGGATTTCATCCCAAGCAGTCAGAGCCCAGTATCTCCAGTGCAATCTTACCAACAGTAACTTAGACTTAACCAAACCAGGTAAGTTTGAGCAGCAGTATGTTTTATGCACTGCTTTATTCCAAGTTTGTTCATGGAGGGCGGGAGAAAGAGAAATCATTGATTTTTGTGGAACTATGAGTAAATGTGATATGAGAAGTAATTATACTGGTTTTCAGAGGTGTCCATAATAAAATATGAATCAAATTCAAATTTCTATTTTCAATGTTTTGATCTTCTGACCATAATTTTGTACATGCAAGATAGAATGTTTGTTATGCTTGGTAAACTCTGTAAATCTGTGTGCATGTGTGTGTGTGTGTGTGTGTGTGTGTGTGTGTGTGTGTGTGTGTGTGTGTGTGTGTGTGTGTGTGTGTGTGTGTGTGTGTGTGTGTGCATGTGTGTGTGTGTGTGTGTCTGTGTGTCTGTGTGTGTATGTGTGAACATTACTGTGGACACATGCATACACATATATCTATACCTATTTCTATATGTATAGTTATATGTATATCTATCTCTATACTTTATATCACTATTTATACCTAATCTATACATTATATCTATATGTATATAGCTATACTTATATCTATATCTATACCTAACCTATATCTATATGTATAGTTATATGTATATCTATACCTATATCTATACTTATATCAATATCTATACCTATACATATACCTATACCTATATCTATATCTATACTTATATCTATATCTATACCTATACCCATATCTATATCTATTTTTATATAAACACATGCTGAAGGAATTTCTAAACAGCTATTATTGAATGATCGGGATCTTCATAGAGACAAATCCAACAGAAATCAAAGAGGGGCATTCTTTTTCATAGTTTGAAAATAAAGTAATAGATGTCAAAATATAGTTAGTTCTAGAAACATTTTTATGTCTTGATAGCTATTTTTCTTTCTGTATATACAATAAAGAAGATATCCTAAAGCAAACTGTAATTTAATTGATGAGTGTAAGTGATATCAGAGTTAAATTGGGATTCAGAAACTCTGCATCCATGACTATGGCACAATGACCGTCAATGCTAATTGTACATGCATGGGGCCAGGGCAGTGTGCATGATGACCAGCTGCTCATCACAGTTGCAGCATAGCACTGTGGGTATATTGTGTTAGATCACCTCAGAGCCAGAGTTAAGCATGAGCACCTGAGGTAAATGTCGAAGGTGCACAAGCACCTCTGGTAGTAGTTTCAAGTCCACACAGTTTGCCAAGGTTGATGTAATGTACAGAAATATATATATATATATATATATATATATATATATATATATATATATATACACACACACACACACACAGACCAAAATGGCAATGAAAGTAACCTATGGCAACAGAATTCACAGAGATAGATAAAAAAGTGCAAAGGGAGTTGTGCAACAAAACATGGAAAAAAGTAAAATGGAGAAGGTGGTATGACAACACATAAATGTAGAATAATATGAAGCCTAGACAGAAAAGGTGAGATGTAAACAGTACCGTAACATGACATACTGACCTTCACCAGTCCTGACAACATCAGAGTGTGAGCAGTGAACCTGTACTGTCATCTTACTGTCATTAGAAAAGGAAATAATAATACCCTCAGGTGAGTCATAAGTTCACAGGTTCTTTGGTAAATACTAGTCTAGTTGTCCTTGTGGGACATTTTAAGCCAAGCCAGTTTTCCTCAAATACGTGAATCAAACCAAGTTCCTTGTATCTGTAAGGTTAACACCATAACCATTATTCTAGCCCTCAACCCTTAAATATGTCAATTCCTTCTGCATGCCAGAACATTCAAAGTTTCCAAACAAGGGGAATCACTGCAGCAGTCACAGTAAAAGTGGTCATAAACCACACATATCAGGGAAATGTAACATGTGATGATAATACCCCCCCCATTACGTCTCCTGATTGGACCTCATCATGGGGTGATGATAATACCCCCCATTATGTGTCACCCTGACATGGACTTTCATGGGGTGATGATAATATCCCCCATTACATGTCTCTTGATCGGACCTCATCATAGGGTAATGATAATACCCCCCATTACGTGTCACCCTGACATGGACTTTCATGGGGAAATGTAACACATGAGATGACTGATGGCAAAAAAAGAAAGGGAACTGAACCCATGAGATTTCAACTGAAATTCCTAGCACCAGTGGATTAGCAAAGAGAACTACTGAAGCAACATACTGAAAACACCCACTCATAACACACATATCAAGGAACTGTAGCACATGTCCAGACTGCAAACCAAACATTGTAGAACAACACACAAACCCCAGGAGATTTGAAACCCTGAAACAGTGCAATGACACAGTAAAAATAGTTGTACGAGTATACTGCGCTATTGAGGAATTAGAGTAAAGGCATTATTCGTACTTTATTTCAGACTGGTATTTGTAACAATACTTCGTTCATTAAATGAGCTATGTAATATTTGACTGAAAATGATTTGGTAGATTATAAGTGATTTATGATTTCTGCAACTGGGAGTGTGTCACTATGGTTTGTGATATAGAATGCTTGCAACTAGGATTGCGTTGGTGTGGTTTGTTTTCGTTTATATAAATGTATGATTGCTTATGTTGTAAGTGATGATTTGATAAAGGTGTTTCTTGTTTAAAAAAAGGCAGGATTTGAATAATTTATGAATAATGTTGCTTAGGTTATATGATGTATAGCAATATATGTGAAGCATGTTGTTTGTTAATTTTAACTTATTAATACAGTTTGATTACTTTTATATAAATGTAAATGTGCCCGAGTCACAAGTGATAATTCAATAAAGGTATTTAAAAATACTTAATCGATAAACCACAGCAAACAGGATGTAGCAAAAAATTGTAGAAACCACAGCAGCAATCCAGCAACTCCAAAGAAGGAAATTTATTACCAAAACAGCAAAGGTAAAAATCTCTAGCGCCTCAGCCAACAAGCCTTTAACAGAGTACATCAAATAAGGAAAAACTCCCAGTTTATATACATCAGCACTTAATTGAATAATAAGTTAATAACTTATATAACACTTTAAACCAGATCTTGTTAAAAACTGACACTTCCACTAATACAATTATACAAAACTTTTCCAGAAGCATTCTTGATTCAAGCCCACAGGGAATATAGTATTAAATTTTAAAATCAAAAATGCTTCTTTTTTTCTCAACAATTGTTTAACCTGTTCATCTGTCATGAATTTTTTACATATCACATTGTCTAAAATTGTAGCCTGAAAACCCTCCAAACTTCCCTTATGTACTTCATTAAAATGTACAGCTATAGGGCTAGATAGTTTATAGTTCTTAACATCCCTTACATGTTCTTTTATTCTACAAGAGAAACTTCTTTTGGTCTCCCCTATATAGAATTTATTGCAAGTACATTTAATTGAATATATAACTTTCTCACTGTTACAAGTAAAACTTTCATTTGTTTCAAAGTTTTTATCATTAATTTTATCAAACCTTTGGGTAACAAAACTACAGATACTACACTTCCCACATACTATTGTGCCTTTTTCTTTTTGTCCCCTTATTATTTCTAATTTCGGTCTATGAAACCTACTATGTACAATAAAATCTTTAATATTTCTTCCCCTGTTAAAAGAAAATAATAATTTCTTATGCTGTAAACAATCTACTTCTTTGTTTATAATATTCCAGCTGGATTTGATTATATCTATAATTTCTTCTGTTATTACTGAATAAGTAGTAGTAAAATATATACTTTTATCTTGCTCCCTTTTTTTGTTATTATTATGACATATCCAATTATATTTAGCCGACTTACTATTTAATACTTTATACAAACTCTCTCTCAAATTCATTTCATCATATCCTCTCTCTTTGAATCTCAAAAAACTATTTTCTAATTCCACATTTCTACTTCTATTATCACTACATAATCTTTTAATTCTATTGAATTCTGTATATGGAATAGATTTCATAGTATGCCCTGGGTGAAAACTTTCACCATGTAATATATTATTACTATTAGGGAATTTCCTATATATTTTAGAATTTACCTTACGTTGATAACTATCCCCTATTAATTCCACATCTAAAAAATGTACTTTTTTACCTTTTTGTAATCCATCAAATCTTATTCCTATATTATTTGCATTAATTGGGCAATAAATTGATCCACTAACTTATACCCACCTTTACAAATAAAAATTTCTGGAAAAGTTTTGTATAATTGTATTAGTGGAAGTGTCAGTTTTTAACAAGATCTGGTTTAAAGTGTTATATAAGTTATTAACTTATTATTCAATTAAGTGCTGATGTATATAAACTGGGAGTTTTTCCTTATTTGATGTACTCTGTTAAAGGCTTGTTGGCCGAGGCGCTAGAGATTTTTACCTTTACTGTTTTGGTAATAAATTTCCTTCTTTGGAGTTGCTGGATTGCTGCTGTGGTTTTTACAATTTAAAAATACTTAGTTCATTTGTGTAACTGGTTAGTGCATGACAAGGATTTTTCTTCATTTTCAGCACAGGGCAGGAAATGTCACTTTTTCTGAGTTTAAAGATGGTCATTAACATTGCTCTGTTCCAACTTGTCATGCAACACATGACCACAAAATGATGATTTTTAACTATAAACCCATTGTGGGCATGTGTGTGGTATCTCTCTCTTTTTAACAATAGCATAGGTTGGAAGTATAGGTCAGAGATGAAAAGGGGAAGCAAGCAGGGAGTAGAACACAAGGTGAGCAAAGAAGGAATGAGCAGAACAGAGGCAGAATAGGAGCATATCTCTCAACTTCTTAGCTCAAAATGGTAGACAGATCCATAAATTAAGTTAGAAAGTGCCAAACATAATTTGCAACCTGATGATAGGAATGTTTTACTTCATGGAAATAATAAAAAACAAGTACCAAGTTGGTTGGTCAATCTGTTGCAATAAAATGTCCAAAATTGATGACCAAATGCAGTGAGCTAAAAAGAGCTTCCTTTAGTCTAACAAAATAACACAAGTACTAAGTACTTTCACAGAACGTATCTGCTTCTTCAGGTGATAATAACTATGCTTTTCCTTTAGCTGTTTTTATACTTACTTGTTAATACATTAATTTATTAATTATTTTATTTATTAAGTATAAGGACAGGGGGAGGTGGGTAAGGTCTTGTATCTGATGAAGTTCCGTTTGTATTGAGTGTGAATAAAGGGAACAAAAGCCCTTATAATCTTACCCTGCCTGGTATCTGGTTCTTTTCAAGGAGAAGGTATCCTGTGACATTTTTGTTGGATTATTTGCTTTTATGTGTTTTACTACTTTTTTTATACAATACAATACTCTAATACAATACAAACAACTCCTTAACCAGGCAAAACATCTAATAACCAATCATAAAAAAGCCCACTGCCTCCACCTACAAAGCCAACATAAAAATAATCCCCAAAAATTCTGGTCCTCCATCAACCATCTAATACATCCAGGTTCTCAAAGCAACCCATCCCCTGACCCACACAAAACCTCTACCGAACTTGCCACTCTCTTCAATTCCTACTTCAATGGCACCATAGCTAACCTAACCACCACCTTTCCTATGGTTAACACCACCAGCACCAAGACAGCTAATGACCATCCATCCCAGAAAACAATCCTACACAAAACTCTAACCTAAAATTCTCCCCCATACCCATTGCCACCATAAAAAACTTTTACTTAAGCTTAAACCATGTACTCTGGCCCCTGACAATCTACCCCACACTTCCTGCAGCTAGCTGAAAACTCTACAACTTTATCCCATCAGCATACTCATTAACAGATCGATTAAAGAATCCATAGTTCCAAACATCTGAAAAAAAGCATTCATTCTCCCCTTACACAAAGGTGGCACCAACATAGGCACCACAAACTTTCGACCCATAGCTATTCTCTCAACCCTGTCTAAAATACTGGAAAAATGCATCCATGCCCAACTCCTCAACCACCTGTTTGAAAATCAAATTCTGTCACCCACTCAGCATGGTTTCAGACCAGGGCACAGCACCACTACTGCCCTCCTCTCCTTCCTTGATACAGTTAACCGGGTACGGGATTCTGGTAAAATAATCACTTCTCTTTTCCTCGACCTCTCCAAAGCTTTTGATACCATTTCCCACACTATCCGCCTCTCTAAACTATCTACCCTCCACATTTCCCCACCTACCCTACAATGGTTCAATAGCTGTCTCTCCAATAGGCAGCAATCCACCAAATGGCAACAATCTTACTCTCCCTTCCTCAATACTTCCACAGGGGTACCCCAAGGTTCCATACTTGGTCCTGTCTTGTTTAGCATCTTTATTAACAGCTTTCACACCACTCTTCCACAATGCTCAGTAATCCAGTATGCTGATGACTCTACAATAATGTGCACTGTAAATTCCAGCTCTAAACTCCAGCAGATCACCCAGAATGCCCTCACCTCTACTGAATCCTGGATGCTTAACAATCATCTTGCCCTAAATCCAAAAAAAACTAAACTAGTAATTTTTCCCCTAAGAAAACCACTCCCCTAGATAAAAAAACTCTTCAGTATACAAGCCCAAGACAATACCACTATAGAAGTTGTCCCACACACTAAATTACTCGGTATTATTATAGATGAAAACCTAAACTTTGACCTATACATAAACAGTAACATCACAAAAACACACCAAAAGTTCGGTATGCTGTACAGGCACCAACACTTTCTTAGCCTCTCTACTAGACAAACCTTTGCAACTACATTTTTATCACCATCTCTCCTTTATGGTGCCCCTCTCCTCACTAATATCCATAATTCTACAAAATCCAAACTTGATATGTGTTACAACAGAATAGGCAAATTTGCCACCAAGGCCAAATTCTCATCCCACCACTGTAACTCACTGAAACAATTAGGCTGGTTGGAACTCACCCACCATCTCTCATTCACCCAGCTAACTACAGCACACAAAATAATCTACAGACTCACAGACTGTCCAACTCTGTCAACTCTACTTGCCAAATACCAACCCAGCAGGCAACTAAGATCTGAAAATCATCTACTTCTAAAAGTAGAAAAGCCCACCTTACTGGCTGGTCAACTGCTCTACTCCTTCACCATTGCCAAAGTATGGAACTAGCTTCCTCCTTCTATAAGAAACATGGGCAGCACCACCACCTTCAAACAAATACTGAAAAATCATCTCAACTCTTCCTGGCTATGTACCTGCTCTATAACCTAACCTCTTCCTTCTCCTTGTATTATAACTAAATTCCTATGCTTTTCACCACTAGTGACTGATGATACTTTCTTCATATTTATTATTTTTTTCTTTCATCACTTGTTGATACTGATACAATAATGTTGATTAATTTATCTCCATTTTTACCACTCTGAATTCATCTGGCAACCAACTAAATTCCTGCTTTTATGTATATATTCTGTATATGTTACTGTAATTAAACCAAACAAAATTCCTGACTTATGTATATATTCTGTATATATTACTGTAACCACTATGTGTAACACTGTTTCTACTTCTGTACCAATCAATGTTTAATTTTTTTTCTGTATCTATGTTCTTGTTGGAGCTTTTGTCCCTGGGCCTCCACCGAAAATGGGCTCTTTTAGGCCCAGTGGACTTTCCTGGTAAACAAATGCAATAAATAAATAAATAAATTATAATTATTTAAACTGCAGATGGTTTTTAAAATGAAACAAATGAGCCGGCGGAGTAAATGCTCAGCGGAGCTCCAAGCACAACGAAAAATAAAATAAAAGTAGATGCCGCTGAGCAAAACAATGGAGGATATCGAAAAAAATACAGTCACATAGATCTCTTGAATCCAATGGCCAATGAAAATAATGATCCAAAGGCAGGCAAAACTTATAGAAAAGCAGGTTTATTTATAAAAACAGGTGAGCGCTTTCGCAATAGCTTCTTCAGACCTTAACACAGAGACCAGGGAAATCCATTGGATTATCAAGTTTAGGGCTGATACTACCCCAGGTCTAAATGTAAGGGTTCCCCTACGTCCATTGCTGAAATCTAGGAGGTTGTTGGTCAAGAGATGTTAAGAGTTTTAGAATTTTATACTGTGGCCAACAGGTTCTATCTGACTTACTGCATATGTATACATGTATTTTGAATATTATAGACACTGTTATATCTTTTATATATATCTTTTTTACCTTTTTTAATGATGGTTGTTTGTTTATACTATTTTGTTCAGAAGTATTTATATGCTGCTTAGTCTATCAATTGTCTACGGGTAGTTATATATGATGTTTTTAATGGGCTCTAATGAGTTATATACCTTTAAGATGTGGATAGGACTTTGGCGCCTTTTTGTCTTTTTAAAGTAGTGTTTTCCGATGCTCTATGTGTTAAGGTCTGAAGAAGCTATTGCGAAAGCGCTCACCTGTTTTTATAAATAAACCTGCTTTTCTATAAGTTTTGCCTGCCTTTGGATCATTATTTTCATTGGCCATTGGATTCAAGAGATCTATGTGACTGTATTTTTTTCGATATCCTCCATTGTTTTGCTCAGCGGCATCTACTTTTATTTTATTTTTCGTTGCAGATGGTTTTTGTTTTATTTTTGCAGAATTATTGTTCTTAAAATGTTTTGTAATAATTTTGATCTTTTCTCCCCAGGCCTCCACTGAAAAAATTTTTCTTCTACCCAGTCAGACTTTCCCGGTAATCAAATGTCAATAAATAAATATAAATAAAATAAATATATAGATAAATAAAAATAAAATAGTGTTTTACAAATAGCTTCAGCACAAATTGATGTAATAAAATGGTGTCATTTACCCCCTCCCCAGTTAAAGAACAAAATCATTAAATAATTACTGTCCATTCAATTAATAGTTATCAACATATACTTAGATTACATGCTCATAAGGTCAAAAATAGCCAGAAGATGGATATGTATTTTTGCTTGCTGTGCTGAAAAATAGGAATCTCTAACTACAACCAACCCCATTTCTTCGGTGTCACGTTAGCATAAATTTCATCTTGTAGACCATTCCATGTTTAAATGTTGCCTAAACTGTTCATTTATTTTCAACTAATATCATTTTTTTATGTCTGTCATCTTCTCTTTTAAAATTGGTGGTACCACATTGCAAATACAGCTGTCTTTAAGTATTTCTTAAAAGCAAACCAGCTACAATTATTAAATTATCTAAATGCATTCCAAATACTTCACATACTGACCTCATTACCAAAGTTGACACATACTTCTCCAATCTCTACTTGCACCTAAACAATTGCATTGAGAAGTCGATCCCTATCTACTCCAAGTATAATGGAACCTTAAAAAAAACTTTTGTGGATGAATACTCATACCAATAAACTGTTTAACAAAGGAAATAACATAATCAATTCATACAATAAACCTTCATCCATAAAAACGTCAAGAAAAAAAAAAACAGGCTAGCAACAATCGTAGATAGCACCATTAGAAATTGCAAAAGTATGTGTCCACACAGGACTGCCACTTCCACCAAAGGTAACTACATATCATGTTTAGCTATGTCTGGAAGCTAAGAAGTAATGTCCACATATACTAAGAGCCAATATCCAATCAGATACATTTAACCTAATCTTTACTGTGCTTACCAACTCAGTTATTTCTCTAAATCCAAAACTTACCAGAAACCAAGTACTGTGAACCATGTCCAAAGCTAAAAACGCCACTTCCATGGGCCCGGATAATATACTAGGTTGTCTGCCTATTAATGCTAAATATAGCCTGGTTGAACATCTCCTTAACTCTTCTAGTCTCTGCCTCTCTACAGTATCAGATGTTTGGAGAACTGCTACTGTGATCTCCTAGAAAGGTGGCCCTAAAACTGATCTACTCAGTTACTGACCTCTTCATCTCAGCAGTCTTATATATGAGGCTATTGAATGCGGTCTATATCAGAACATCGACAATACAGTTAATCGAACGTCTTCATACTCGAAAATGCCGGTAATTGAAGCATGTTTTGTAAGATCATGATACACTGAAGATCGGAAAATTTGCCCTTTCCTCACTGTAGTGTGATCTCGGAGTTGGTATATATAATCAGCGACGGTAAAAGTGAGTACTTTTATCGACATTTATAATTATTAAGCTGTTCAATTAATGGCTTTGTCGCTGTTCTAATATAGACCCATTGAATGCATTATACCTGATCAGATATAAGAAACTTCCTGACTCTTAACCCAAACCAATATGGCTTTGTCAATGGCAGATTCTGTCACCTTAATCTTGTAAACCTCTTCTAAATGGTAATTGAAGCTGTGGAAAATGGTGCCTCCATTCACATTGCATATATTTACATTGTCAAGCCCTCATAATAATCTCCAGTGCAGGTTCTATTAATAAGCTTACAGCACTTATTGTAAATCCATGCATTATCTGTTGAATAACTAATTGAGTTGTCTGACAGAACTCATGTTGTAAATGTTGAAGGAGCTTCATTTGAACGCAATAGATGTAAAGAGCAAATTATCCAGTGTAGATGCTCTCCTTCAAAAAAAGGAAGTCAATCTGGTGGTCCCCTGCCATAAACAAACTTTACAACAAAAGGAAAAAACTGTTGCAGAAAAGAGGAAAATCCCAGGATGCAAAAAACTCCCTTACCAGCCTCAGTAAGAAGTTGAGATCCCTCATAAAATCCTCCAAAGCTAGTTACAAAAATAAAATTGCCAAAGATTCCAAAGACAACCACAAGGCATTCTATAACTATGTCAAGAATCTAAATGGCAATGCTCAGATCTGCTCTGAGCTACAACAGAATGGCATTAAATATACTGATCCCAAGGATATTGACAATATCCTGGCAGATCGATTCAGTGCCAACTTCACCCCCCTCTCACCCCCTAAATGGCCCATCTATCCACTGGAAGATTGCCAAATTCCAGTAATAATGGCCACACAGGTAAAAAACGCACTCTCCAAAGTTAAGAATACAGCATCCATGGGACCAGATGACATCCCGGGCTGTGTACTATATGAACTACAAAATGAACTGGCACCTCACCTAAGTGTCATGTTTAATCATACCCTCACCTCAGGATTCATGCCCACTGAGTGGCGCACAGGTACAGTTATCCCACTCCACAAGGGGGGATCCGTCTTGGATCCCAGGAACTACTGCCCCATCAGTCTGACGAGCCTGATCTGCAAGGCCATGGAATGTATTATCATGGAACTTATAAACAAAGACATTGGCAATCTTAAAACACTGGACCCCACCCACTTTGGGTTTGTGAAGGGCCAATCTTATCTCCTGAACCTTACTGACTTCTTCGAATCAGTCTCCAGAGCCGTGGACGAGGGTAAGGCAGTCCACACAGCCTATCTGGACCTCACCAAGGCCTTTGACACCACCCCCCACTCTGGAATCATAGATAAACTTACTAAGCTGGGCATTAATCCCTACATCACTCGATGGGTTGCCAACTGGCTTACTGACAGAACCCACACTGTAAAAGTAGCTGACTCCAAATCCAGCTCCAGACAAGTGACAAGTGGAGTACCTCAGGGTTCAGTCCTGGAACCTCTGTTGTTAGGCATCTACTTCTCTGAAGTACAGGCCAACACTAAGGGACTCTGGCTAACAAAGTTCACAGATGACTGCAAACTGGGAGCCATTATTGAAACCCCAAATGATGTGGATACTCTACAAAAGGGCCTTACAGAAACAGATGCTTAGTGTCAGAGCCATGAGCTCAAGCTCAATGCCAAGAAATGTATAGTTATCCCCTTTGGGAAAAAAAACATGTACCATGCAGTTGCCTGCCCCTACTGTAAATTTGATCTGGGACACTCCTCCCAGTCTTGTGTCATTACCTCATTCTACCTAATCCAGGGAGAACATTTGAGAGGGCCAACCCAGTTAGCTTCTGCTCCTCCTTTCCCCTTTCCACTTTACAAAAAAAAAAAAATTCTAAGCTTGTTTCCTGCCTTTCCTATAAGTTGTCTAGTCCAGATACAGATTTTCTGTATCCATGACTGTAAACTTCTGAGCCCTCAAGCCTTTCTGTGTTGGAGGCAATCCTTCTAGCTTAATTTTGTTTCTTAGAACTAGCCAGTTTACTAGTTTCAGTACTCAAATCTGTTTCTTTGAGCTCAGCACTTGTTCAGAATTCATTGTAAGCACTAAATAAGCTACAAATTACTACAGCACTCAACTTTCCTCACTTGTCTAGAGGAAAACAGTTTTTAGTACTTAATAAATAAGCACCTATCCAGGCATGTCTAAGGGTCAGCTCCTGGTGTTTTCTGCTGTGTACCTGATGAATATGGGCATCTTGGGGCAATGCAGCAATTGCCTCATGTACACAGACAGCCCTCTCCTCCTACCACCCAACACTACAACCTGTGAGAGATGCACTTATATAACCAAACTGGAAGCAAAGCTCTCTTCACCCAAGACTGGACTAGATAGTCAGGAGGAGAAGGTAAATACTTGCACCACACCACACTCATCACATAGTCCCTCAAAACCTACACCACCAAAACACATACATAGAAACACAAAACACACACCTACATTCGCGGAGGCTCTCAAAAAAAAAATCAACCCAAGCAACAGGGACCTCCAAAGCAGAAACGCAAGCAACCTCCACCCCCCAACACAACCCAAATGACACATAGCCCGCAAACTCAGTGTGCCACTCAACCACAGCCCATAAGACATAACAATGTACCCAACCCTCTAGTCATAGGTGACTCTATAGTCAGGCACACTGATGTTCTACTAACCAGGCTACACAAAGAGAAAGTTACTGTCAGCTGCCTGTCAGGTGCCAGGATTCGCCACATAATGCATGCACTCAGGTCACTCCACAGCAAGTACAAATATGACTCTGCCACTGTCCATGTTGGTGTGAATGACCTGAGATGTACCTCCCTGGACTACATGAAAAGAGACATGAAGGAGCGTTCTGATCTTGTAGCCCAGGCAGGTATGACCCTAGCCCTGAGTAGCATCCTGCCATTACCCAGAATGATACCACAGTACAAGGACAAAATTATTGACTTCAACAATTGGCTAAGCTGCTGGTGTCATTCTAAGGGGATCCAGTATCTGTCTGCCTGGGATGACATGATCGACAAACCACGATGCTTTGCCAGAGATGGCCTGCACCTGTCCCCCTTGGGATTCCAGATACTGGCTAAGGCTCTTACCACCCCTATAGTGCCTTTTTTAGGCAAGATTCAAATGACAAATTCACCACCGTAACAGGTAAAAGCAAGCAAAATGTGAAGGTAATGCTACTTAATGCTAGAAGTCTAAACCTCAAAATGCACTCACTCGAGGCACTCTTTAAAATGGAAAACATCGACATCTGTGCAGTGACAAAGACCTGGTTCAAGGCTCTAAAGAGCACCCCTGCATTACCAGGCTATAATTCATACCACACCTTTCAGCCAGCTAACCTGGACCGAAGCACTAAAGGCGGAGACATGTCCATATTCATTAAGGATATCCACACCTCCAGGCTAGTTGCTCAGCATAATGCATCTGAGATTATCCAAGTGCAACTAACTCTGGGCAAGACTACAAAGCAAACTGTAGCTTGCTACAGATCCCCCACCATGCCCCAGGATTCCCACTCCTCATTTCTTGATACACTGGAAAATATTAGGGTACAACCTAACACCCTAATAATGGGCGATTTCAACTACCCCACCATTAACTGGGAAAACTACTCATGTACCAACTCTTGTGCTCAACGTTTTCTGGAATTCATAAATTCCAATGTCTTGGATCAACTTATCCACACCCTCACCAAGGGCAGTAATATCCTAGACCTGCTCATTACCAACATGGGAAACCAGTGTTCCACACCAGAGGTCAGTTCCTCGTTGGTCATCTCCGACCACAAGCAAATCACCCTAGACATCCACATCCCACCTCCACCCCCCATTAAGGAAACCACCATAAAAAATTTCTCCAAAGCCAACTTCACGCTTCGTAAGACAGTAGTGGCAAACTTCATGACACCCATGCTGATGGACAATAGAGATACGACTGCTGAATCCTATACAATTGCACTTTATAAGCACTTACACGAGTGCATGGATCGTGCAATCCCTAACAGAACCAAGATGTTATACTCCAAAAAAAGGAAGCCAGTCTGGTGGTCCCCTGCTATAAACAAACTCTACAACAGAAGAAAGAAACTGTTGCAAAAAAGAGTAAAATCCCATGATTGGTGGAACTCCGTGGTCAGCCTCAGTAAGAAGCTGAGATCCCTCATAAAATCCTCCAAAGCTAGTTACGAAAACAAAATTGCCAATGATTCTAAAGACAACCACAAAGCATTCTATAGCTATGTCAAGAATCTTAATGACAACACTCAGATCTGCTCTGAGTTATAGCACAATGGCACTAAATATACAGAACTAACTGATATTGCCAACATCCTGGCAAATAGGTTCAGTGCTAACTTTACCCCTCTCTCACCCCCTAAAGGGCCCATCTCTATACCAGAAGAATGCAAAGTACCTGTAATCAAGGCTGCACAGGTAAAAAACACACTCTCCAAAGCCAAAAACACAGCATCCATGGGACCTGACAACATCCCAGACTGCGTTCTACATGAACTACAGAACGAACTGGCACCCAACCTAAGTACCATGTTCAATCATGGCCTCACCTCAGGCTTTGTGCTCACTGAATGGTGCACAGCAATGGTTATCCCACTCCACAAATGGGGGAGCATCCACGGACCCCAGGAACTATGGCCCCATTAGCCTGACAAGCCTGGTCTGCAAGGCTATGTAGCGTATCATCATGAAACTTATGAACAATGACATTGGTAATCTCCAAACTCTGGACCCTACCCAGTTCGGGTTTATAAAAGGCAGATCATGTCTCCTAAACCTGATAGACTTCTTTGAAGCGGTCACCAAAGTTGTAGATGAGGGTAAGGTGGTTCACAGAGCCTATCTAGATCTAGCCAAGGCTTTCGACACCACCCCCCACTCTGGAATTATAGACAAACTCACAGAACTAGGTATAAATCCCTATGTCACAAGATGGGTTGCCAACTGGCTCACTGACAGAACACACACTGTGAAAGTATCAGAATCTAAATTCAACTTCAGACCAGTGACAAGTGGAGTACCACAGGGTTCAGTCCTAGGTCCTCTCCTGTTTGGTATCTACTTCTCTGAAGTACAGTCTAACACAGAAGGTCTTTCGCTAACAAAGTTCACAGCTGACTGCAAACTAGGAGTCATAATCAATACGATGTGGGCATCCTACAAAAGGGCCTTACTGAAACAGATGCCTGGTGTCAAAGCCATGGCCTGATGCTCAATGCCAAAAAGTGCATTGTCATCCCTTTTGGTAAAACCTCTGTACCCATGAACTACCACATAGGTGGTAGTCTATTTAACACCAAAAGTGTGATGAGACCTTTGGATACAGGTGGACAGTAGTCTCTCCTTTGATACTCACATCGCCACAGTAGTCAGGAAATCCTTCTACGTGTCACACCTCATCACAAAAGGTTTCTCATCCAGGAAAAAAGAGGTCATTGTTCCCCTCTACTCATCACTCATTAGACCCATTATAGAGTACAATGCCCCTTTTGGTATGTACCTCACAAGACACCTACAACTGGAAAGGCCACAGAAATACCTCACAAAGAGGATAACTGGCCTCAAGCAGATGCCCTACACAGACCGTCTAAAAAACTCCAGTTTTACTCCGTCGCATATCGCCTACTCAGAGGCAATCTCGGCCTAACATACAAATAAACCCAGAGCTGTTGGACATGCTCCACTTAAAGAAATCCCAGTCTTTCTGAGCTACACGCTGTAGCGACCTAAACCTTGTCACCACAATAAACAGAACATGCTGGAGGGATAGAGTCTTGTCCCAGAGGCTTCCCATACTCTGGAACAGACTAGCTATCTATGTCAAACAGAGCTCCTCATTAGCACTCTTCAAGAAAAATCTTGATGATTGGATGGGAAATAGGAAATTCACCCCGGGGATCACTTATGTGGCTCTGCTCAACAGGGGCACAGGAAAATAATTTTCTTGGGTAGCAAAAGCCAGGGTACCTTTTTGGCTAGGCTTATATAGGCCCTAGGGCCAATAGCCTAGTACCTATGTATGAACCTATGAACCTAAATTTAACCATGAGAGTTCAAATTCCTTAGTTAAGTGCTTTGTATGTTGGAGACAAAAGGTTGAAAGCTGTGGGGAGCAGGATGAAATGTTGACCATACTGCTTGGAGTCCCTTTCAGGTGAGCCGTCACGATTTTAGATCTTTACCTTTGGTATACCACTTTCCTGTGTGTGTGGCAGAGTGGTTGTCTTCTGAGGCCTCGTGTGTTTTTTTTATGTGTGATGAGTATTCTAAAGGATAGCAGCACTCTAGGGTTGTGTCTTCAAATACTGGTCTAGTTAAAATTTGTATTACTCCACTCTGTGGAGAAGAAAAAATAACGTTGAGTTTGGATTCCGTTTAGTTTGTTCTGCATGGAAAACCATCTACTTTATTGTAGGCATTGGTGGGCCTTGTAAGTCAAACTCAACTCATGCAACACGCACACAAGGTCTCAACCTGGTCTGCGAAATTAATAGAACTTGTTGACGGGATAGATTTGTGTCCCTGTGAGGCCCGCATCTGTGGAATACACTTCTTCTCCATATCAAGCAGAGTACCTCACTAGCCCTCTAAGAGGAGCCTGGACGACCGGATAGGAAACAGAAAATATACCCCTGGGATCCCACCTGTGTCTCTGCTGGACAGGGAAAACAGGTGTTGACTTTTATGAGAACGTGGGTTAAATTCTTGGCTAGGCTTATAAGAGCCTCCAGGCCAATAGCCTAGAATCATCCTATGAACCTATGAACCTATGAATAAGAACCTATATAAAGGTATTCAGAATCAGTAGAGTTACTTGAGACAGATTTTGGTCTTTTCTTTTGTATTCCTGTATTTATCCAGGATTGTTTTACCCAATGTGAACTACCCAGTGTAATGTTTGGAAAATATATCTATCTGAGATAGTTTAGAGTCCTCAGACAAATGGTCTAGGATGTTAAACCAACTTTTCCAGCTTTCTCAGATCCTTCAACTCCCAATCAAGAGCAAGAAAAGCTTTGGACTTAGCTCCTTTTTCAGGGCTGCAATTGAAATAATATAGTGAGACTTAGAGGGGGTCACTGCTCAAACAGAATAGATCCTGGGAGGATGAAATATCAGGTCAGTCTTCCTTGAAAAGGATGATACCATAGCAGGATGTCCACAGATTAGGTTGATGATGTCTTTTAATGTATCTACAACTGGTGGGATCACTCAGGAGGTGTGTTCAGTTACCTGGGTCACCGCTGCATCCTATGTTACCTCCATTTCTCTAAATTATGCATAAAGCCTCCCTGAACTAGAAAGAAAAGCAAAGGCCATTCATTTCTTATCACTGTAATCTGGTAAAATATCACTATAAAAAGTTTCATAACGCTTCAGAAGGTGGGTCTTTACCATGTATGTTTCAGACTTCTTAGTCTGAGAATTCATGTTGGGAGGATGGCCTAATCGTTAAGGTGTTTGCCTTACAAACTCAAGGTGCAGGGGTTGAGTCTCACAAGGGATAATTGGCTAGGCTTAAAATGGCTCGCAAGGGCAGTTAGCCTAGTACTAACCTATGAACCCTATGAAAGGGAAGGGAAGGCATCTAGGAAGAAAGTGATCAAATGGTTGAAAAATTAACTATAAGGTGTTGCTTACTGTGATGGATCTGAAGTCTTCTTAAGACACTCAGTCTTGCTGGCTAGGTTTTGCTGAAATCAAAGTTTAGTTATAATTGCATTCACAGCCTGTTGCCCACAGAAACTTGCAGAGTGTACACTGATGCAGCACCTAAAACTCTGTCAGTTTATAAACAGTAACCAATAATAGACTTTTTGTAACAAATCAAACAAACTACTGCTTCAGCTTCAGGTACTGTTCTACTTTACTTCTCAAACAGCATGGATGATGTGAGAGATACAATATTACCTTGGAACAAGTGTGTTCCTACACAAATACCTTTATCTCTAACATAATTTGATTTACAGTTCTTATATACAGTTTTAGTCACGCAGTTCAAATCCTGTTTTTGTCTTGGTATTCTATTTTGGACTTTGTATGAGAACATCTGTTTGCTGGTGTTTGCAGAAAAACATGTTTTCATCCTCTAATGGTATTGTCTTTTAACGAAACACCTTGTGGACAAATGCTGACTTGATCATTCAAACATCCTTAGTTAATTAACAGTGTCATATGATAGAAACATGTCCTGTTGTCCATTCTTTAAAGAAGCTGCATACATCCTGCTTTTCACATCTTTGCTTTTACTGATAATGTGAAATGCATACATTCTGTTTTTAAGTCTGTAAGAAGTCAGCTGTTTTGCTGACAGTGTGAAATGCACACATTCTTATTTTTCTACATTTTTGCTGAGTCTGTAAGGAAACATGTCCATTAAGCAGATTCCTTATTTTTCAAGCCACAGTCATTTAGTATGGATGCTAATCACATATTGCTAAACTCTATTTCTACATTTAAGCAAGCTTTATTTTATACCTTATGTTGCATATTTGTAACAGAATTACTTTCAACCTTCATTCACTGTTAAATACACTCTAACAGGGGTCTTAGGCTGAGCTGGAAGTGACAGGCCTGGGTCAGTACCTGAAGCACAGACTACTAAAATTCAGAGATCTGAGAACCCAAGAAAATAAAGGCTGAACAACTGCCATCTGAGGCATGGGTTGCCATGGCAATGAAACCATGAGATTGAATACAATGCATTGGAAAGGAATGAGTAATTGCAGACCTCAGTTAATATGATATGGAGGAGACTTCAGGTACACAAACACCTGGGTCATTAGTGTCTGGAACACTGACACCTGATAAGGGTAAGAGACTGAAACCATAAACTGTTTCACCATCATATGCATCAATGTCTTTACACAAGATACATTTTTGCAGAGGTCCTTGCAGGACCATTGCTGAGGGAACTGCTGTCTACTGAACTGATGTTTGCAAATTAATGACTTCATGAATGGTGCTTGTGAAATCTGTGCATGCATAACTGCCACCTGTCACACTCCTTGCCATTTGGTTCCTGCAGCCAATGCACCTTGACCAAGATTTAAAGCAGAGACATTACACTTTGTAAATGGAGAAAAGAAGCCACGTGTAAGATATCTGGCACTGGTGCCTGAACTGGAGAAAAACTCTGGGAAACTGAAGGAGGGGACCACCACAAGCCATAGTCTATGCAGGAGACCACCAACAGTGAAGTGTGCCAGAGTAGAGGAGATGGATATAAATGTGTCCAGGTATCTGCAGGTTTCCCATAAGAGATGGGGATGAAACAGTAACTACTGCAGAGTAACATGGGTTGAGGTATTAGGCAGGGCATTTGGGGTTGTCTGCTGCAAAAACTATCTACTGGGGTGGGGATTTACTGCTGGAGCACAAGCAGAGAGATGACTGCTGGGAGGGCTGTGCCAGGTTGGTCTGGACCCTCAAAAGCTGAGTAGGCATTACTCATTATCCAGCCTGGGTAGAGTATAAAGTGTGCCACTCTGTACTTATTTTTCTCCCTGTGATGATGCTCATACTGATCAATGTTTCTCTTGTCCTTCTTTGTATGGTGAGTTAAAAAAAATGATGTAGAGGCCAATACTTCATAGCGGTAGTACAGCTGCTGAAGTTTCTTGGCTATTAACAAATGGTCTTTAGTGTTTAATATTCCTTCTTTGTCATCACATAATGTACAGTTTAATATCATTCAAAAGTCAAAGACACAAGAGGCTTGTAATGTGTTTGTTTCTATCGAGAAAGCAGATTCCCACAAGTACTTATTTTTGATAGCCATACTGAAAAATGGATAACACTGAAAAATATAGACTTGAAAGAATTTCTTCATAATATGGCAATTAATCTTTAAAGAGATAATTTCTGAAAAGCAGTCTGTATGAACTCTTACAGACAGTAATAAAGAAACAATAGGATCTAACTATGATATCCAAGATAGGAAGGGTGCACTCACCATATAAGTGGAATTTTTATTAACCTGAGATGCTCAACCTGCAAGTAGCCTGGCGCAAGCCAGCCTTAATTCTTGAGCCAGAGTTTAAAGTCAGGTAAGTCAGATCTGCATTTTTTATACATTTAACTGTGCAAGCCCATTACTGGACACAAGCGTCTTTTCAGGGGTGATCTGGGAGCACATCTGGTAAAGTATCTTGCTCAGAGCCACACAGTATGCAACTGGAGGTGGAAGGAGTCAAACCATGTGTCTTTGTGTATAGGAAGCAGCTTGATACCAACACAAAACCTTAATCTTCTGCCTCTGTACTAGCTACCATTCAGCCACAAGTACTTGTTTCAGGTCATGTGGGGAGAATGCAGTCATAATATTTCATCCAATCTCTAAAGGCTGCCTTCTCTCATAACTTTTGCCATTTTATCTGAGAGAACATTTGTGTTCACAATCATATCTTTGCAATCTCAAAATGAAGAAATCTGAAACACCTGTTGTGCTTGTCTCCTTTCAAGCCTTGGCACGTCTTTTCAAACTGTTCTTCAAGGACTCAGAAGCATTTTGTTAAGCAGCTTGCACACCCTTTAGCTTTCCATCCAAGAACCTTGACTGCTCATCTAAGCTGCACAAGAACAGGATAAGGTTATCAATAACCATATACTACTTTGCAAGGGTCACTACAACTTTCTCATCTAAATCTTGCCGTTTTTGGAGGGCTCATTTCCTGGAACAATAAACAAGTTTACTCTTGCATCCTGCAAGAAGAAAACGAATTAGTTGGGCATATAAAATAATGCATGATAATTATAAGAATCAATCACATAAGATTAGAAAAGGCTGGAAAAATGAGAATGTAAAAACATACAAAGACACAATGGGAGGATATTTATATGGCTCTCAAGTATTCAAAAAATCTAAAAGGTTTAG
Organism: Protopterus annectens; assembly: GCF_019279795.1. Classification (NCBI taxonomy): domain Eukaryota; kingdom Metazoa; phylum Chordata; order Ceratodontiformes; family Protopteridae; genus Protopterus; species Protopterus annectens. Next base: position 142,142,220 of record NC_056750.1, read on the forward strand.
GATTTTTCTGCATGGAAATGTTTGCATATTTATTATTATTATTTATTATGGGAATGTTTTTTGGAATGCAATGAGCTGGTAGATTTTAAAAGTTTGCTACAAGGTACTTTAGCAGAAATGTTGGGGAAGCACATTATTTTAAATAAGGAAATTAATTTTTTGATCTGGGACATAGAAACTAAATTGCCAGTACACTGTTAAGCTGTTCATTGCTGTTAGCTGACTAAAAAACAAATACTAGGAAATGCCATTCAGAAACAAAACTAATTGTAACAGAATTATTGAATGTTGGAAAGCAGATAAAAGAACCGGATGTGATATTTTTAGAAAAGGAAGGAAGGAATAAATTACAGGGAAATAAATGGAGCCTGTGGGAAAAAAATCCAAACAGAATAATGTTCAGGAGGAGTGATATTTCAGGGAAAGCAGGACTTAAGAAATCTATATAATGTTGCATTCAATCATTGTTATGGTAAAAATCATATTTGTATAATGTGTACAAAAGTCATCGTAATTTTTTTCTCTTTCTAATTGAATGTGTACTCATATCACTATGCAATGTGTGATTTTAGCAAAGATGTTTAAAAATTTGAATTTCAAACACTTGAAAACTCTTTTTTGAACAACATTATTAAATTATGTCTAAAGACATAAGCAAGCATACACTAATATACAGGAAAACAAACTGCCTTAACATGTTTCAAGTTGCATGCATTCCGCATCACATATGTTCTGTTTTATAACCACCCTCAGATTTGCATTATATAAATGTTTCAATTGCCATCGTCCTTTAAACCTCACTCCTCCGCGAGAACATTACTCCGCATGTATCGTTCCCACAATTTCCGCTTATTAACATGTGATCTGCTCTTTTCCTTTTCGAAAGATCCCAGTTCCAGTTCTGTTATCCGTGCGACAAACTTCAATACTTCAAATACAATTGGTTAGACTGATTTCCATTTGCTAGTAATTGCTTTTTTGGCAGGCACCAGAATTAAACCTAACTATGTTTAGACAATTCAGATCCTGTGTCCCAGCTCAAAACAACCATTTCCTTAATTACACCCATTTGATCACCCACATTTTCTGGCAGAGTACTCTATAGGGAATTTTTTAAATCTGCCAACTCATTATACTCCCAACACATGTGCTCCCATATGTTACCTCTTTCTTTCCCATCACACCTCCAGTATATGCCATCTATCTTAAGAAAAATTCTTTGAAGTCTGCTTGGGGTATTAAAATACCTGTGTAAATACTTCCAAGCAAAAAACCTTAAACCTTCTAGGCTTTCTTGTATACTTGGAAGCCATACATATGCCTTCCCATTGTTCCATTGTAAATTGTTTATCCAATCTCTCTTACCATTTTTTCTAACCTCCTCTGACTGATTGTTATAGTCATTGAGCAATATTTTATATGCTCTAACTATCCCTTTTTAACAGCTTCTATTTTAGATTTAACTAAAAACACTACCCAATCGGGCCTTTCATTTAAGATTCTCCTATCCCTTTCTGTTTGCCTACACTCTGTCAATCCCTGGTAGAGAAGTCAATTTCAAGCCTGCTGTCCAAATGTCTTCTTGGCTTCATCCCATTCTATTACCTTTCCCTCTCTAGGCATTTGCTTCCAACACCTTGGTTCCTTTACTTGTTTTCTCCATCAAATTCCAGCCCCCTTTTGCCTTTTCTCTTTACCCTACTTGTAGTCATTCCTGTCAGTCAAATTTCCTTTCTCTGTTCTCATGTTGGCTTAGTTCTTAGAATGCTTTCTACTACTTTATGAATATAATAATCTGTTTGGCTGTTGTTATTCTCCTTAAGGATCTGTGTCCACAATCCCACTCTCTCCATTTTTCTTGAGCAACACCCCCCCCCCTTTCATCAACATCCTGTTCTGCTTTGAATTATAACTCTCTGCTTGTAATATGTATATCAGCTTTAATTGTGTAGGACTAAAATATTCCCTCAAATCAGGTAATCCTAAACCACCTTGTTCTATCAGAAAGATCAACTTATCCCATTTAAACCTTGTCCTCTTCCCCTTCCAGATAAATTCCTTTAACTCCTTATTAATTATTGCCCACAACTTATCCCATGGTTGATAAATATATGCCTGATCTGTATATAAAACTAAAGGGACTAAAAACATTTCCACTGGTTGTATCTTACTATCCATAAACAAGAACTTCCAGTTTCCCAGTTTTTGTATTCCCCTTTTAGTTTCTTCCCACGTATCCTCAGCTGTCATAACAGAAACCTTTTTAATCCATACTCCTAAATATTTCATCTTATTGTGTCCCCGTAAATATGGATATTCCTGAACCAATTCATGAATGGGTACATCATTTACTGCTGTAGCCTTTGTTTTGTTTTTCTTAATTTTATATCCCAAAAAGTCTTGAAACTGCCCTTTTCTGCATTTATCAGTTAAAATAATATAATCTGCAAATAAAGCCAACTTTTCTTGAATACCATACCCATTATATGCTTGAATTTCTGAGTCCTTTATTTTCTTTGCCAATGGCTCTAAATATAAAGCAAATAACAAAGAGGAAAGAGGACACCCCTGTTGTGTTTTTTCTGTTCAAACACAACTTATCAGAGAGGAACCCTCCCACTTTCCTTGCCTCCAGCCCCACATATATTCTCTTAATTGACCTTATTACTGTATCATGGAATGCGTAATCCACGGTGGTACAGCAGTAGCATTGTTACCTCACAGCAAGAGGCTCTCCTGTTCGATTCTCAGCTGGAGTGCCTTCTGTGTGGAGTCTGCATGTCCTCCCCATGGTCAAGTGGCCTTCGAAAGACATGCGTAAATGGACATGCCTTGGCTTAAGGTTGGGCATTGGGCTAGCAACTCAGCACCATAAAAATCGACTGCCAATCATTGGCGGACCGGATTTCCGCTGTTGCCACCCCTAACCAGGAAAAGCCGAAAAAGACAAACAACAAACTGTATCAGGGAATGCCAGTGCTTCCATTTCCCTACTCATAAAATCCAGCTTACTCTATCGAATGCTTTCTCTGCATCAAGACCTACCAACAACATAGGTTCATAGGTTCATAGGTTCATAGGTTCATAGGTTCATACTAGGCTATCTGCCCTAAGGCATTTATAAGCCTAGCCCAAAGTTTTGTGGCTTACGCCACCCCTTATATGAAAAAATACCATGCCCATTAGTTTGTTGTGCCTCTGTCCAGCAGTGACACAGAGATGATTTCCGGGGTAAACCTACGATCTCCCATCCACAGGTCAAGATTTTTCTTGAACAGAGCCAGCGAGGTGCTGTGCCTCACATGGACCGGGATTTTATTCCACAGCATAGGGAGTCTCTGAGTGATAAATCTATCCCTCCAGCATGTCTTATTTATATCCGTGCTAAGGTTTAAGTCACTTGCTCTAGTGGTTTTGGTGGATTTGGATTTTTTGAGGTGGAGCATGTCCATTAATTCCGGGTTGGACATGGCCTTGTATGTCAGACACATGTCACCTCTGAGCAGATGGTATGCGACTGAATAGAGCTGGAGTTTCTTCAATCTGGCAGCATATGACAGATTTTGGAGTCCCTTTATCCTTTTGGTGAGGAACTTTTGGGGTCTCTCCAATTGCTGCAGATGTCGGGTGAGATACATCCCGAATGGGGCATTGTACTCGATCATTGGTCTGATAAGTGAAGAGTACAGGGGAACAATAACCTCACTAGATCTGGATGTGAATCCCTTCATGATCAGGTGGGCAATGTAGAAGGTCTTTCTAACCACTTTAGCAATGTGAGTGTCAAAAGAAAGGCCACTGTCAACCTGGGTCCCCAGGTCCCTGATAACCTCTTCTGTGCTTAGTGGATTGACACCTATATGGTAGCTTGGGGTTACCTTGTTTTTCCCGAAGGGTATGACTATACATTTTTTGGCGTTTAACTTCAGGCCATGGCTCTGGCACCAGCTATCTGTTTCTGTGAGTCCCTTCTGAAGGATATCCGTGTCCGATGCACTTTCCACTATGGCGCCCAGTTTGCAGTCGTCTGCAAACTTTGTCAGCCAAAGTCCTCCATGTTGGCCTGTACGTCTGAGAAGTAGATGCCGAACAATAGGGGGCCAAGGACTGAGCCCTGTGGGACACCACTTTTGACCGGCTTGGAGTCTGACATAGCGCCAGCAACTCTAACCCTGTGGGTTCTGTCCTTAAGCCAGTTTGCAACCCATCTTGTGACATATGGGTTTACATTTAAGCTGGTAAGTTTTACTACAATACCCGAGTGGGGTATTGTGTCGAAAGCCTTTGCAAGGTCAAGGTAGGCTGTATGGACTGCCTTTCCCTCATCAATGGCCTTGGTGACTGTTTCGAAGAAGTTGACCAAGTTCAAAAGGCATGATCTGCCCTTGACGAAGCCAAACTGGGTCGGGTCCAATGTCTGCAAGTCCCCTATATCTTTGTTTATGAGCTCCATTATGATCCTCTCCATAGCTTTGCAGACTAGACTTGTTAAGCTTATGGGGCGGTAATTACCAGGGTCCGTAGAGGCACCACCTTTGTGGAGTGGGACCACAGTTGCCGTATGCCACTCCTTGGGCACGTATCCTGTGGTAAGGCTGAGATTAAAAAGCTGCCTTATGTGCGGGTTTAATTCCTCATTTAGCTCGTGTAGCACACAGCCAGGGACACCATCCGGTCCCATTGATGCTGTGTTTTTAGCTTTAGAGAGAGCAGCTTTCACCTGCGCATTTGAGATGTCTGGGAGGCTACACTCCGCTGGAATAGTTATCTCTCCTTTAGGGGGGAGAGGGGGTGAAGTTTGCAGTGAACCTGTCTGCCAGTATGTTGGCAATGTCTGTGGGTTCAGTGATTTTTGTATCATTTTGGACTAATTCTGAGCATATCTGGGAGTTTCCACCCAGGTTCCTAACATAGCTGAAAAAGGCCTTATGATTGTCCTTTGAATCCATGGCAATTTTTCTCTCAAAATTGGCCTTAGTTGATTTTATGAGTGCTCGTATTTTTTTACTAATAATGATCAGGAGTGACTTCCCTTTTATGGATTTTGTTCTATCATGTAATAGCTTTCTCCTCTTATTGTAAAGTTTGTTAATGGCTGGGGTCCACCAGACTGGATGTTTGCCCTTTGTGGAAAGAGTCTTGGTTTTATTTGGGATTGCCTGATCCATGCAGTCCTGGAGGTGTTCATAGAAGGCATTTGTAAGGGCTTCCGCAACTTGGGTTGTGGTTTCCACTGGCTCAGGGGCCTTGAAGGATACCACACCAGTCTTGAGTAGTGTGAAGTTTGCTTTAGAGAAGTTCTTCACTGTGGGCTTTTTTGTTTGTGGTGGGGGCGGGATGTGGATTTCCAGTGAGATTAGTTTATGGTCAGATCTCACCAATGAGGGATATACTTTCGGTGTGGAGCATTTTGTCCCCATGTTTGTGATAATGAGATCTAGTATATTTTCTCCTCTCGTGGGAACAGTGACTAGCTGTTCCATGGCATTTGAATTTATGAACTCCAGGAACCGTTGGGCTAGAAAGTTAGGGCTTGAGTAATGTTCCCAGTCTATATTTGGGTAGTTGAAGTCACCCAATATGATGGTGTTTGGAGATACATTTATACCCTCCAGTGTCTTCAGGAAGGCTGTGTGGGGTTCCTGAGTTTGAAAGGGTGGCCTGTAGCATGCTACAATTTGTAGAGCAGTTTTGCCTATGGTTAGTTGCACCTGGATGGTTTCCGAAGCTTCATGCGTTGCCACCAACCTGGACGTGTGGGTATCCTTTATGAATATGGATACACCCCCTCCTTTTGTGGTGTGGTCCGGGTTTTGGGGCCGGAACGCATGATATGAGGTAAAACCTAATAGTACCGGGGTGCTCTCAGGAGCCTTGAACCAGGTTTCAGTTACAGCACAGACATCGATGTTCTCCATACTGAGAAGGGCCTTGAATGCGTGCATTTTGAGATTTAGACTTCTGGCATTGAGCAGCATTACCCTCAGTTTCTTCCCATTTTTGTTTTCTAGGGTGGTAGGTTTAGAATTTAAGCCTTGCCTAAAAAAGGCACTATGGGGGTGGCAAGAGCCTTAGCCAATATCCGGAATCCCAGGGGTGACAGGTGCAAGCCATCCCTTGCGAAGCAGCGTGGCTTGTCAAGCATGTCATCCCAGGCAGACAGACACTGGATCCCCTTTGAATGACACCAGACATTAAGCCAATTGTTAAAGCTGATCATCTTGTCTCTATATTGTGGCATCATTCTTGGTGAAGGAAGGATACTGCTCAGGGTCAGGGTCATACCTGCCTGGGCTACATAATCAGAGAGCTCCTCTATGTCTCTTTTCATGTAGTCCAGGGAGGTACGTCTCAGGTCGCTCACACCCGGATGGACAATGACTGTGTCATATTTGTACTTGCCGTGGAGTGACCAGTGCTTGTGTTATGTGGTGGATTCTAGCACCCAATAGGCAGCTTACTGTGACCCTCTCCTTGTTCAGCCTGGTGAGTGGGACGTCAGTGTGTCTGACTATGGAGTCACCTATGACAAGTATGTTTGGTGTTGTATTTGGCCTTAAGGGCTGTGACTGCTTTGCACACTGATTTTGTGGTTTATGTGTTGCTTGTGGGGTGTCTTGAGGTAGCAGTTGTTTGGGTGTCTGCTTTGGAGGCCTCTGCTGTTTAGGTAAATTTTTACTCAGAGCCTCCAAGTATGTCTTTGTGTGTTTATGTGTTTGATTCAGTGGTGTGGTAGCATTATGTGAGGCTGGTTCTGTGGTGTGTGTAGTTGCCTTCTCCTCATGTCTGGTCTTGCCAGTCCTGAGTTGAGAGAGCTCAGCCTCCAGTTTGGCTAAATAGGTGCATCTCTCGCAAGTATTTGTGTTATGTGGGAGGAGGAGAGGGTTGTCTGTGTACATGAGGCAGTTATAACATTGCCTCAAGATTCCCAGATTCACCAGCTGGACCGGAGAGGAGATTGACAACTGACCTTTGGACATGCTAGAATAATATTGGGAATTCCTTAATAATTGAAAACAAGGGCCAGTGGGGAGTGAGGGTGTAGTGCTTTTAATTTTTAGTGCTGACTTATATAATTGCTTTAGTGAGTAAGTGCCAGGTAACTTGAGTGCAATGTGTTACAAGTAACTAAATGCAAAAATGACAAACAGTAACTTTCTTTCAAGTGAAACAAGGAAATAAGTACAGTAAGCAATGCAGATATCACTAGTGATCCACAAAAGCACTGAGAAGCCGCATATTAGGTGGAATTAGCATTCCAGGGAAATAACAAGCAAACAAACAACAAGCATATAAACAAAGCTAGATTCAGCAGGCCTGGATCTAGTCTATGCTGCAGCAAACAAGGTGTACCAATTTCAGTAAGATACAGTTCAAATATTCAGGCACTATAAACCTTTAACCAGAAATTCCCAGCTCAGAAGGGCAGAGTCCAGCCTCTTCTCCCACAAGAGTGCAGACCACAAACCTTCTTAATGTAAAATAACTGGCCTTAAAAACAGTAATATTTTCTTACATTCTGCTTCCCTCTGGATAATCATTGTTCTAGTAATGTTGCCAAATGTTTGCTTCTCCTCCACAAAACCACATTAATCCACATCTATCAATTTTAGTAATGAAAAGAAGCAGTCGTGTTAATGTAGCATTGATATTAACACAAAAATCTACCCAGCCTAAAATGGTAAACTTGGTGCACAACATTTTCTATAAAGCAACTGTCTAGAAGTTTTTTGTGGGTTCTGCTGCTTCCAAATAAATGTGATTGTCTAAGGAAAGAATAAGTATCCAAGCAATAGTTTTCAAAGGTATTTTAATCCAGTTATCTCTTCACGCAGATAAGCATAGTTCAGATCCCATTAAATATCTGTGTCAGTGCAGCTTTAGTTATACAAGATTATAGAGGCATGTTTACCAGAAAGCTGTGGCATCACAGTGAGCGTCATCTCATGATTGACATTAAGCCACAGAAAAACGATACAGTATAGATTTCAGTTCAAAAACACATAAAACATAAAAAGTAGTTTTAAGATTAAAAAGGATCAGTAAAAATGTGGAGCTTTCAGTATAAGCTTAGAAAATGATATCTCCACATATATTTTTCAGTATCTTTAGGGTTTTTGAAAACACGTAGAAGAAATTAAGTAAAATAAATAATTATAAAGTTAAGTAAAAAATAATTCAGTAGTTGTTCTATTTCTCCATATTTTTATTTTGTCACATGGGTCATGTGATTCCAATGTTGTAGAGGCTTTATGATCATTTTTAAAGTTTAAATGATTAATTCAAGTCGTAAAGAGATACCACTGAAATTGTGTACACTTTCTCATTAAAGCGTCTTCAGATCTGTCTACAGGATACAGAGAGTTAAACAATAAAATAAAAGGGTGGAATTCAGCCATCTTTTTAAAAATTAGATGTGGCGTTGGCCTGGGAGTATAGGTACAGAATAGTGTTTATGATTCTTTTTTATAGTACTATGTCCTGCCAATGTAAAAAGGATGAAAAAACTTCCTGATTAAAATATATCTGTTTGTGCTTATGGGGAAGGTTTTCCACCAATTTAGCCAGCCATGTTAGCTTCCAATGTGTACGGGGATTACTTAGGACTAAGGTGGTTTTATGGAAAGAATGGAAGTAAATATAGCCATTTGATGTTGAGGTCCCTGTTGCTCATCCTTCTATACACAGAAGATGAAGCAAGTGGGTTAGTTTATTCACGATGCTTTATCACATAGAAACACATCAGGATGGATAGCAGCATCATTAAATACAAACAAAATGATTAACAAACAGACCTTGCATACATACATGTTTACATCTCAACAGCTTACTACAAAATGTCAGTCAGGCTTGCATGTGCCCAGTATTTATACATATGTGCAAGCCCTTGGCTAGTTTCTTAAAGAGACATACATACATTGATCTACATCCTCTCTCTCAAAAAGATTGCCCTTAAATGAAAATGACATTGTAGTTAAACATGCGTTGATATAGATATTAAAAACAAATGCAATGTTCATGTCCAAGTTGCCGTGTATCTAGAACATGGTCTGGAGATGTGTGACCTGATCTCGTAATATAACAATCAGGACTAAGTTTAGCAGCAGGGACAGTCTTCAGTGAACAACTCATATCAGGAACTTTGGGATTGATTACAGGAATGGGAATACTCTCTGGAACTTCTTCTGGAACGTGAACACTGGACAACCCACTCTGAGATAAAGAGTCTCTATCACAGGCTAGGTGGTGTGGTATAGGCTTGGACATGAAATGGTTTCAATTCTGCCTAAAATTTACTCCTTGTGATTCTACAGTGTATGAACTCAGCTCTGGGCAAATATTCTTCATGAATCCAATCCGAACATAACCTTTGGACGTTTGCATCCTTACCACTTCTCCATCTCAAAATGGATTGAGCAGTTTGCTGGTCTTATCATAATAGGACTTCTGGGTTAAACGCTTCTTCAACAGATTGGCTTTCACTGACCTATTGTTCTTAACATATGGAACCAACAATTGACTACTGATCGGTAATGTGGTTCGGGTTTGTCTTGACAGAAGTCTCTGAGCAGGTGAACCAAGATGTTTATCTGAGGAATATTTCTGAGATTCAAGAGATTCAGGAAAACATCACTATTGTCTCATTTTGACTTCTCTAGTAACAGCTTTGCACTTTGAACTGCATGTTCTGCCAAACCATATGACTGCAGATACTCTGGGCTACTCGTGACATGAGTAAGTCCCACTCTTCTGCAAATCTTTTGAACTGTTGGCTTGCAAACTGCGTGCCATTGTCAGAAATAACCTTTTGTGGACTACCATTGTGACACCTGTGCACTGACACAGCAATCAAGGAGCCTCAATCCTCACCACTAACACCAGCGAGGGGCATCCATATAGGGAAAAGATAATAAATGCACACACAGTAAAGTACAATTTCCCTTAAGAGCACACAGAGATCACAGTCAGTCTGGGGCTGGTTTCTCCCTTTCTCTCCAGGTCCCCAATAAGACTGCCCACTGGCACAGCTATAGGGTACAGGTCTCAGCCTATTGGGCAAGCTAAAACCTCCAGCACCCTCTCTGTCCGACCAGTGCTTCATGTCCCTGCCCAGGTAGCTGACACACACACTTTGAGATAAGAGTTTATACAACCACACAGACACTCCTGGGGAAGGCTGGCACAGATTCTCCTGCTGTGCCCCTTTTACCCAGACTATACGGTAGAAATCACTGCCACTGCCCAGCTAATATTTATCAGCTACTCAAAGGCCCTTATGAAAGGGTATCCAATTAAACTGTGCAATATTATTATCCAAATGGTAAGTGCAACCAGTCAAGACATATTTAGAGTGACTTAGTACAGTATCACTATATACATGCAATGTACTCTTAGAGCTTAAATTATCCCTACACAAAACAGCCACAGTTGAAAGGTTTAAAAATATTTAATAATAAATAATAGAAACACAAGACAATACTTCTTACTACGCCGTGCTAGTCAATAGTTTAGAGATCACAGAGAAATACTTAAAATAATACAGTAGAAAAGTTCTGACATCACAGAAAAACAAACTAGTCTAATCTTCCTATTTCCTAGCTATATCTAAAAGAAAACACAATTCTAAAATCCTACTTACATAATATAGAGCAAGACAATGCTGGTGATGTTGGATGTTCTCAAGACAAATGCTCTCATGCTCTCATCCTTTCTGTCCTTAAATTGATAACACAGAACCACTGATTCATTTCAGATTACCTCATTTCATTCTGGTTCCCAGACTAACAGGCTCTCAGAGGTTAATAGCCCCTTTGATCTTGCAGCTGGTCATGAACCAGAGCAATAAAAAAAATTATACATGCAAATTCTAGCCATTAACTCTGGCCTCAAAACAATAGGCAGAATTCCTTCATCCAGACATACTGGCTCTGAGTTTTGACATAAAATAATTGACTTGTCAGCTTTATTACAGCAGAGTGCACTGTTGTTACATTTTTGCAGTTCCACATTTAACACGATTTTTCCCATTTAAGAGAACAAGCCTGTGGCTTATATTAATCTTTACAAATGACAGAATCATCTACAAAATTCTATCTGGCTAGGCTGGCAGCCTTTACCTATCTTCACAACCATGAACTGCAAAATGATGTTTCATCTTAGCAATGAGAGTATTGGATGCTAAATTAGGAAGTAGGTCAATCTCAAACCAATTGGAATAAGAGTCTACTAACATCAAGTAGTGTTGACCATTACACTCAAAAATATCTGTAGCTACTGTCAACCAAGGTAGTTCAGGAATCTGGTTCAGCTGAAGTGGTTCTGTTGGGTATGGCTAGTTCCATGCATTTATGTACATGTTCGTACAGTGCATCGGTGTATGATTTGGCAGTCATGCATCTATTTTCCATTGACATGGGTGCCATGAAGTTAGCCATCTCTGTTTTTAGGAGTCCAATGTCAGCTTTGGAGAAGTTTTTCATGGTGGTTACCTTTGTGGGGGGTGGGGTGAGTGAGATGTGGATTTCCATGGTGATTAGTTTGTGGTCAGATCTAACCAGGGAGGAATTTACTATTGGTGTAGAGCAATGGTTGCCCATGTTAGTAATAACCAGGTCAAGGATGTTGCTTCTTCTAGTGGGAGTAAGAAGGAGCTGGTCCAGGGCATTGGAAATTATGAATTCCAGGAAGCATTGGGCTAGTGTAATTGGTGCATGAGTAGTTTTCCCAGTTGATGGCGGGGTAGTTGAAGTCACCTAGTATGAGAGTGTTGTGTTGGATCCTAATAGTTTCCAGGGTGTTTAGGAATGTGGAGCGAGAGTCTTGGGACATGGTTGAGGACCTATATCAGGCTATGACCTGAATGGCCAGATTACCCAATGTTAGTTGTACCTGAAGTATCTCAGATGCATTATGCTGGGCTACTAGTCTGGAGGTGTGCATATCCCTTTATGAATATGGAGACACCACTGCCTTTGGAGCTTCGGTACATGTTATGGGTCTGAAAAGTGTGGAATGAGTTATAGCCTGGTAGTGCAGGGGTGCTTTCTACTGCTTTAAACCAGGTCTCCATTATAGCACAAATGTCGATGTTCTCCATTTTGAGGAGTGCTTCGCGCAAGTTCATCTTGAGATTTAGACTTCTAGCGCTGAGCAGCATGACCCACAGATTGCATTTATTTATAGCTGTTACGGGGGTAAATTGGTCTTTGGAACATTGCCTAAAAAAGGCACTGTCAGGGTGGCAAAAAACTTAGCCACTATCCAGAAACCCAGGGGTGACAGATGCAGGCCATCTCTGGCAAAGCATCGAGGTCTGTCAATCATGTCATCCCAAGCATACAGATACTGGATCCCCTTGGAATGACACCAGAAACTTAGCCAATTGTTGAAGTCAATCATTTTCTGCTTGTACTGCAGTATCATTCTGGGCAATGGTAGGATGCTGCTCAGGGCTAGAGTCATACCTGCCTGGGCCACATAATCCAAGAGCTCCTCCATGTCTCTTTTCATGTAGTCCAGGGAGGTGCATCTCAGGTCATTCACATCTACATGGACAATGACAGCATCATACTTGTACTTGTGGAGTGACCTGAGTGTGTGTGTTATGTCCCAGATTCTGGCACCTGATAGACAGCTGACTGTTACCTTCTCCTTGTTCAACCAAGTGAGTCAGACATCAGTGTGCCTCACTATTGAGTCATCTATGGTTAGTGTATTGGGCAAGCTTTTTTGCCTTAGGGGCTTAGGTTGAGGGGCAAACTGTGTAGGTGAGCTATGTGTCTTGTGGTTTGTGCTGTGTTGTGGTGGTCAAGTGCTTTTCTGCCTTGGAGGTCTTGGCTGTTTGGGTAGATTTCTGTTGAGCACCTCCTTGAAAGTGGGTGTGTGGTTTGTGTTTTTATGTGACAGCTGTGATGGTGGGTGTTCTGGAGGGCTATGTGTTGTATGTGGTGTGGTGCAGGTGTTGACCTTCTCCTCTTGACCAGCTATCCTGGTCTTAGCTTGAGAGTGCATGGCTTCCAATTTGGATATATAAGTGCATCTCTCACAAGTCTGAATGCTGGGAGGTAAGAGGAGAGGGTTGTCCGTGTACATGAGGCAGTTGCTACAATGCTTCAGAATGCCCAAGTTCACCAGGTTAATAGGAGAAAGCACAGGAAACTGACCTTTAAACTTGCCAGGAGGGATGGTCATTATTACTAAGTACTGGAGCTGTTTCCTTATCTATTCCTTTTACAGGACAAATGTCACTCAAGGTGTCTTGAGTCTGTACAGAGCACTGCCAAACACTTGAGGGGGAACTAATAGATAGACCCTGAAATTTTAAGGATAAAGTATTTAGGCAGATATTCTGAAGTTTGAAAGAAATCAAGGAGTACTTACTGAAAAATAAAGAATTAGCTTGTCAAGAATAATGAAAAGAGGGGAGTTGCATAAATGGCTACTGCCTGGCTACTACAAATGCTGGTCTCAGCACAGCTTCAGTCAGATGGGATATAATACTCCTTTGCTTCTTCTCTCACCAGAAACAAAATGTTCACACCAATCCCAAGAAGAGAAGCAGGCCACGTCTCTTTGGTGAACCAGAGTCTTGTCCCAGATGACATAAAATAATAAGTCGTAGCTTCTTCCAGCATAGTAACATGAAAGCATCACTGAGCCTTTGGTTTGAATTTTTTCACTACCATAAGCAACAAGCTTCACACACTTTGCCAAATCCATCCTTTCACCAGCACTTACTCTAGCAAAAGTTTCTGCAGACATAATATTGCACTTTGACCCAGTGTCGGCTTTGAGCTCTATGGGTTTGCCATTTATCCAAATAGTGCAAAATACTTCATTCTTTTCCCATAAATCTACTACATTGACTGTTCTATTAAGCACTGACACACCATCCACATGAAAAGTATGAGACCTTGGGTCATGGCTTTCTAATTGATCAACTCATTTTTTTAAATGTTCCCTTTTAATAAAATAATGTGTGACCTTTGATTTACAAAATCTTTTGAAATGGTTCCATTTATTACATTTTGTGGCTTTGCTGACCAAATGTTAAACATTTCTCTCTTTTAGATTAATGATTTCCACCATAATTATGACAGATGGCAATGAAATTGGGTAAGCACACACCCTCACCCTTATGTCTGTTTGCTGACTCACTCTTATGCTTCACTGGGACTATGCGAACTCTGGAACTTGCTAGAAAGCTCTGGGGTTTACCAGTGAGTGTTGCAGGGCTCACAGTTGCTGCCATGTGTCTGGGTCTGTTTCTTTTAGCCATGTGCTGCATACTATCAATGTGAGCCTTAGAAGTTACTGGAAACATGCCTCTCTCATTTGTAAGCATATTTGTATTCTTTTCTGTGAGCTCATATATCTTACATATCTCAATGGCCTTATTCAAAGTTAAATCACTGTCAAGAAGCAAAATCTTTTTCACAGCATCATCTTTAATACCACACACGTCTGTCCTTTATCAGCGTATCCCTTAAATCACCAAACCTGCATGTTTTAGCCTTATTTCTCAAGTTGGTTATATATGCTGCAAAAGCTTCACCAGGCTTTTGATCCCTTATATAAAATAAGTGCCTCTCCATTGTAATGTTTGTCTGGGGGATTACACATTTCTCTAAATTTACATTTTAAGCATTCAGTAGCCTCCCTTGACTCAGCCAGTACAACAATATGATGGTTTTCCCCCTCTCCAGAAATATACCAGGTGCATACACAAATGAACATTCCCTTTTAATGGCTTCTGGCCCAGCTAAATTAAGTAGAATAAATGCCATTGTATGGTCATCTTTATCGAAAATGCAGCCTGTATGCAGCCTGTATGAAAATGCTGTACTCTTGCTCAAACACTCTCCAGTTCTCTGCAATATTATTATCAAATACAAGTGCACTTGGTTTTCAAAAACCATCTGTCATGTCAACAAATAATGTGTCCAAACACACTGAAAATATAGCCCTTGTAATTATATACAAATAAGTTGCCTCTCTGCAGCTTGCAGTAACACTCAAATGCACAATAAACTCTTCAAAATACTGTACTTTGTGAAATATGCTCTGAAATAGCTGTATTTGTAAAATAATTTTATTGTAACACTGCACAAACATGTAAACACTTCATACACTTCTGATAACTCAGATAGCCTCAGTTAATACAAAAATATGTGCTTTGTGAAAACTGCAGTTGTTTCTTTCATTTTATTCATTTTATGCAATTTGAACTTTATTTCAAACATTTTCTGTAGTAATTTGAATATTTCTATCAATATCAAACATTTCAGCTTATTTTAATATCATTTAGAGTGTTCTGAATGATTTGTTTCATATTTTGTGAGTAAGAAATAGTTTGAGCAAGTTTTAACATTTGAAATTCGTATCTGATCTGTTTTGCGAATTATAAACGCAGCAGGGATGGTCTACTTTTCCATATTCCACTAACCATAGTTAGATGCCACTTGAATTCAAAATGGAGAAACTGGAGCGCTTTCTGGTCACAAGTCATTTCAACCATGCCTCTTCTGACATTGTGTCCTTTAGACATGCCACTTCTGCCACCATGTTGCTCATCCTTCTATACACAGAAGACGAAGCAGGTGGGGAAGTTCATTTAAGATGCTTTATCACACAGAAATACATCAGGATGGACAGCAACATCATTAAATACAAATAAACTGATTAACAGACAGACCTTACATACATACATGCTTACATCTCAACAGCTTACTACAAAATGACAATCAGACTTGCACATGCTCAATATTTATACACTTGTACAAGCCCTTGGATAGCTTCTTAAAGAGACATACATGCATTGATCTACAGCCCCCTTGCTATATGTCTTACAAACAAATAAAAAGTACTTATTTTAATTAATTTACATTATATATTTTACTTTCTATTTTATTCTTTTTATTCCTTTTTATTCTTGGTGGAAATGTGGAGTCTCCATTAAGTGTGCAATGGAGAGTTCCCCTCTTAAAAAAATATAGGAATGTGGCTATACTTTTATGAAAGCATTAGCAAGTATAGCAGGTCACGCAATTAATTAAAATGAAAATGTCTGTTAAAGTGGGATAGGGTGGGGGGTTTGAAGATTAGAATGCCTGATATAATATCCTCAGCACATTGAATCATGTAGAGGGACCAAACTCCACTTTCCATTCTGCCTGGACCCTAAAGTAATTCTGAAGCCAGGGGGATTAGTGCTTCAATAACAATGATTCAATAAGACCATCTCTGAAGCAATACAGCAAAATCCCTGGAATAAAAATGTCACTGGCAGTGTATGTGGGGACAGCTCCATGTAGAATAAGTCACCAGAGTTATATACCAACAAAGAAAAAAAAGAGGGGTTATATAAAATATTGTGGGTTTCGGAGGACTGGTTAAACATATTGAAAGCATTATTATAAGTATATAGAGTTAGATGTACTAGGGAAAGTCATGACAAATGGTGAGAGTCGAGTCAAAAGAATGAGTCAACTCAAAGCAGAAATTCCCAATAGGAATTGCCAACTGTATTACTGTTTGTGGGGACAATTCCATGCCAATTCAGTCAGCCATGTTGAATTAAATGTCTGTTATAGTAGGGAGGGGATGAGGGAGAATAGAAAATTGGGATGCCTGAGATAAAAGGTCCAGAGCAACAGTCCATCCATGTTTGTAGAGGGACAAAAATCAGCTTGCCATTCTGCTTGGCCCCCAGAAAAATCAAACACCAATGGGATCAGTGCTTCAGTAACAAAATTGCATAAAGTTATGTCGGAACTGATACCGCAAACAACCATGATAGAAAAAGTCATGGTCAGTGCATGTGGGTTAGCACCATGTCAAAAAAATCTGCAGAAGTATACATCACCAAAACATTAAGGATTATTACAAAGTTAGATGTACCAGGGAGAGTCATAACAGATGGTAAGGGTCGAATCAAAGAAAAGGGTTAAAACATGGAAGGCTAACGCATTTTTGGGTGTGCAACATGGGAAGTTATATTAACAGAAAGCAATGCAGGGTTTACTATTATAATTATTATGATCTTGCCAGTAGTTAATTTCAGATGGGGGCGGTTACTGTTACCATAGAATAGTAGGGATAGTGTCTGCATTTTACGGTAAGCTCCAACAAAGGCCATAATAATTCATAATCAAAGTTTTCTGCAAAACTTGAATTGAAGTATTAAGTAAAGGGAATGAGTGCAAGATAAAAAATGGCAGGAGAGTTAAAATAGAATTCTAAGATTATAGGGAATGCAGCTCTCCTTGATTAAGGAGTCGCTATAAATGGAAAAAAAAGCGATGTGACATCTCACATTGATCACCAGCAGTATGCCAAACGCTAAATATTTAGATATAACAGAGTCTAATTAAAGCAGATGGTCATGGTGAGGGTATATTAAAAAAAAATGTAAAACTTAATAAAGAATTTCCAATTAACACAAATGCTATTCCAACAGAGAATATAAAAAATTATATGTAGCATGCGTTATAATAAAAAAAAATAATAATAACATTTACAATCTCAATTTTCAGTCCAAAATCAATAAAATTTGTGGTGGTTGAGTTTTCTAATGTTAAGAATGCATTTAATGGACATTGTGGCATTGTGTCTAGGAGGTTTGCTAGCTAAGAGTTGAATCGGCTATTCCAGTTTCTTCTTTTCAAGTTTATCATTGATGTTGCCTTGAAAAGGTTGGTCATTGATCTTGGCAATGATAAGAAAATGAAATATGTTGTGCCTGAGTTTTTCAATGGCTTATTTGGCCATGGGATTGGAGGAGATTCTATACCATATATCTGTAAGGTGTTGAACCATCCTGGTTTTTAATTTGTTAATTTTTTTTTTGCATGCATAGAACACTTTAAATTTATGACATTGAGCCCTATAAACAACATCGCCTGTGCACCAGTTGCCATACCAGGTGATCTTGAATGTTTTCTTTTTGTTTGGGCAGTCAAAGTAATTTTTCCCATCCACGTATCTGCAGTTGGGTGTGCCACAAAAAAGGTACCTGGGGGTTGTTGATTCACAATTAATGACTGATTGTTTTGTTCTATGTAGTCACGGATGTTTTGTTTCTCTGGATGGTGAAGGATGGTCTTGGTGAGAGTATCTTGTTTAGGGTGTTGTTTTTGCTGATAATATACTAGTTGTCTGTTATAGCTTTTTTTAGGTTTTTGGTGGTCTGTTGAGAAGGTTAATGTCATACGGTTCCATTTGCTGTTTGCTTTCTGTTGAATGATTCTTTAAATGTGCCACGAGGGATTGTCATTAATCATCAGGAGATCAATTTTTTTTTGTTTGCTCTTGATAATAGGGTCAAAGATTTACATTATTAGTCTGTTGTTGTAGCCCCTAGCTAAAAAGCATTTTCTAGTTTGATGATATTTCTCATGAAAGTGGAAAGGTCCTTTGAGACCCTTGTGATCCTGAGGCCTTGGGATGTGATGGCATTTCTTTTAGTTTGAAAGGGATGCATGCTGCTTCTGTGGAGCAGAAGGTATACTCTAGTGGGTTTGCAGTATAGATCATTTGAAAGAAATCCACCCATTGAAGGTCTGACAATGGTAAGGGCTAAGAAATTGATCTAAGTTTGGCTTGGGAAGTTGTGAATTTCAGGAAGCTGGTAGATTTATCTATATAATCATAAAATTCTTCAAGTTTTTGGAGATCACTGTTCCAAATGATAAGGTTGTCTGATAAATCTGTAATAGCATTCCATGTATTGTTAGTTTACAGAGGTGTAGATGGTATTTTCTTCCCATTTCCTGAGTGCTGTGTCAGCTAGACTTAGGGCCATAGCTGCTCCCATTGCAATGCCTCTGGCATGGTGAAAAATGTAGTCATCAGACTTAAAGTAGTTGTTGTTGAGAAGAAGTTAGTTTGGAGCAATCTCCTAATGGTTTTGAGCTCTTCCAGTAAGGCCTCTCACTCTTTTTTGTAGGCTGCTATGATGGCCTTAATGCAGTAGTCATGTGGTAAAACTGTTTAAAGGGCTTTGAAGTCTACCTTTACTAACCAGGCATTTTTGCTGATGTGAAGATTACAAATCTTCTTAAGTAGATCAGAGGTGCCCAGTATGAATGATGTATTGCTTTCAGCTAGAGGTTTGATTTGAACGTCCAGGTAGATCGACATGGCTTCAGTAATGCTACCTCAGCTTGTAATAACAAGTCTGTATGGTGGATCCAGGTTTTTTTTTTGTGATTTAAGGATTCTGAAGAAGGTTGGGATCCTTGGGTGTTTGACAGTAAGACATTTGCAAAGCTTGTTGCTAATCAGCCCTTCTTCTTGGAGGTTAGCAATTCCTGTGATTGGTTCCTTATAGGCAAGCTTACTTTTGCTGTAGTCACTGGTTTTGTAAAAGGTGGGATTGTTGAGCATTGTGAGGATTTTAGAATTGTAGGTGGCAAGTATCAATGACTAGAATACCACCTCATTTGTTCACTTTCATAATCCTCCTAGATTTCTCTTTGCTGAGGTTCCTCAATGCACTGAGTTCATTCTTGCTGATGTAAAATGTTCTCTTGGTGGGTTCTTGGAGGATTCTGAAATCTGCTTCACAGCAATTTTTGAAGGCAGCAATGTGTAATGGAGGGCAAAATTGTTGGGTTTCTTCCATTTGCATATGGGAACCATGTTATTTGTGGTGAGGTCTATTGGTTTATTATGGGAATATCTTTTAAGGTTTAATTTTCTGGTAAATAATTTCAGATCAATAATAGCTTGGGTCCTTTGTTGCTTTATAAAAGTGAGGCCTTTTTCAAGTATGCTGATTTCAACTTCTTGGAGTGGTTTACTCGAGTGGTTCCAGATGATGTTCATTTGTGGTTGTTGTTTCTTCTGTCATACTGTTATGTTGTGTGGGCTTGCTGGAGGTATCCATAGATGTTTCAAGCCTCTTTTGCCTTGCCATGTTCTGTCTGTCTGGTATGGGTTACGTTTTGGGAATCTAGGATTCTGAGTTGCCATGCTTCTGCCGCATAGTATGGTTGTGGTGTCCTTTGGGTGGCTTGTTTGTTTCTGTATGAAGTAGCGGGTGTTGGGGCTGAAGAAGATGGCATTAGTCCTGGAGTGCAAATGGAGTGATCCATGTAAAAATCCTGTTTTTGTTGTCGCTGGATGGATGGAGGGGTTAGTACATGTCCTGTTTCCTGGTCTTGGACTTGGTGGTGGAAATGAAGTGTAGGATCAACTGAGTCATGTTGTCTTTCATGTGCAGGAACCAGTATGTTTTGGGTATTATGGTGATGCTTGTAGATTCCTTTTCCTGTAGAATGGTAATACAAATTTATCAATTGTGGTAACACCCTTGCCATTCTTTTAGCTAATATAGACATAAATACTCTATAACCATGGTTTAAAATTAAAATGGGTATATATGAAGATGGGTCTAATGGGTCATTACCATCTTTAGGTATTACAGTCAATACTGCTTTCTTCCAATATGTTGGTGCTTCCTCTCGTTTTAAAGTACTGTTAAATAAAACCTTCCAGATCTCTTTCACTTTCTTCTCCTAACTTCAAAACTTCCATAGGACTATCATCTGTCTGTGAAGACTTTACTGCAGATTTATTTTACATCACTGCTTTTATCTCATCTCCTCCTATCTTAACTGTTAATTTGCAAGCCTCGTCTATCTCTCACTTCGTCATAAGTCTATCACAAATATTTCCATTTGTGCTCTCTTGATTTCCACATTTCTCTGCCTTATAGAAATGTTCATATAATTTCTGAAATGTCTCTTGTACCTTTACAAGATCTCTAGATATTTTTGCTGTTATAGGTTCCCTAATTTTGGTAACAGCCCTTTCTACTTTCTGTTGCCTAATTCACTGTACTAAAAGTTTATGTGCTCTGGAGTTATTGTCAAAAACAGTTGCTTAACAGTAATCTCTCTCAACCTATGCATATTATCCAGATACGCCCTTATTTTCTATTTAGCACTCTGCAGTTGCACCTCTTCTTGTTTTGTGAGATTCCCCTTATTCTGCAGTATTTTAATTTTTGTTAGCCTCTCTAAATAATTCCTGTTACTTCTTAACATTTGTGTTATATATACACATTAATGTTTGTCAGGTTGTTCTTTTATGCAGTTGTTTCTTGTCATATCCATTTCAACCTATGCCACAATTTAAAAATCTTTGGTTTTCATCGGTTCATAGGTTCATAGGAGATTACTAGGCTAATGGCTTAGGGACCCTTACAAGCCTAGCCAGTATAACCCAATTTTACCCAATATATAACCCCTAGGGGCATGAGGATGGCATGGATTTGTGCTTGTGCAATGAGTATCTTACAGACTGCCCCTGTCCATAAGGGAATATAGGCTGTGCCCCAGGTGTAAATTTGTGATTCCCCATCCATTGATCTAAATTGTGTTTGAAGAGGGTCAGGGAAGGGCTCTGCTTAATGTGAACAGAAAGCCTGTTAAAAGAATCTCTTATACACATATCTGTCTCTCCAGTATGGTTTTTTTTCTAGTCACGGACTAAATTTAGATCCCTAGATTTGGTGACATTCATGCTGTTTGACTTGCAGATGTGTAGCAGCTCCATCATGGCTGTATTTGTGAGTGCCTTGTAGGTTAGGCATAGGTCACCTCTTAATAGTCGGTATGAGACAGAGTAAAGGGATTTTAGTGTAACCGCATAGCTCATGTTGTTTACACTCTATATTTTCTTTGTGAGGAACCTCTAAGGTCACTCCAACCGCTGTAAGTGCCTAGTCAAGTACATGACAAATGGTATACTGTACTCAATTATTGGTCTAATGAAGACTGAGTACAGTGAGACTATAATTTCCTTGGATCTGTATGCCATACCTTTATAAGTTATGCCACATAAAAGGATTTCCTCACCAGTTGACACATGGCAGTCAAAGTTCAGGGTACTATCTATCAGTGTTCCTAGATCTCTCAGCTCTGAGTTTACTCTTAGGGGTGTGCTATTGAAATTATAATTTGCAGGGGTATTTGACTTCTCAAAGGGTATCATAATGCATTTTTTTGCATTTAGTTTTAGGCCATGGTTCTGGCAGCAATCATTGGTCTGCTTTAGACCCTCCTGAAGGATATCTACATCACTGGGGGATTCAGTGATTGCCCCCAGCTTGCAGTCATCAGTAGATTTTTTCATCCAGGGGCATCAGAGGCCTTTCACATTTGCCTTGACTTCAGAGAAGTATATTCCAAACAGGAGTGGTCCCAGTACTGAGGCCTGTGGCACACCACTAGTAAATGGCCTTTCGCTGGATCTGGATTCACCCACTTTAACCACATATATCTTGTCTGTGAGCCAGCTGGCTATCCATCTGGTGACATAGGGATTTATGTCCAGTTTTGTGAGTTTATTTATAATACCTGAGTGGAGAATTGTGTTGAATGCCTTGGCCAGATCGAGGTAGTTGGTATGTACTGTTTTACCATCATCCATGGACTTAGTGACTTTCTCAAAGAAATCCATCAGATTCAGAAGGCATGACTTTCCCTTGACAAAGCCGAATTGGGTTGGGTCCAGTGTTTGGAGGTCTCCTTTGTCATTATTTGTCAGGTCCATGATTATTCTTTCCATGGACTTACATGTAAGACCAGTCAAACTTATGGGTCTGTGATTTCCAGTGTCAGTACATGGTCCTTCTTTTTGCAGAGGGATGACTATTCTGTCCTCCACTCTATCAGTACAAAGGCAGTCATAAGTCTGTGCTAAACTCATTACTGCCGAGTGCACCTCCAGGCATTTCTGCAGTTAACTCCTACTGATGCCTCTAGGCGTCACATATTGCTTGTTCATATTTGCATTAATAATTCCAAAACCATGCTACATACAAGGTATCATAAGATTTCATTTTAAAGCATACATGATGACACAAACACAATTGTATTGATACTTGACCTCATTCTAATGCAGTTAAAGTGATATTGAATATTATTTGTTTATTGTTTATTTGGATTGTAATAATTTTTGTATTTTTCTAAATATCTCAACATTCAGATAACACAGACAGAACTGCATAGCCCCATATGAAAGCTCACAGCTGTATGAAGAAAATCCTGCTGGCAGTATGTGTCTTGCTTGAATAGTTACTGAGATATCATAAGCTGTTTATACAACATTACAAAATTAATAGTCACTGTCTTTATTTTGGCTTATAAAATCTAGCTTTAAAGCATCAAACTGAAGGAATGTCAATAATATAAAGGTTAATTTATCCTGAATAGTTTATCATTTACAGTTTTCTAGTAGCTATTCTGGTTCCAGAGATATGAATATTTGTTTGA
This sequence comes from Protopterus annectens, assembly GCF_019279795.1. Lineage (NCBI taxonomy): Eukaryota > Metazoa > Chordata > Ceratodontiformes > Protopteridae > Protopterus > Protopterus annectens. The sequence goes on from NC_056750.1 coordinate 142,165,502, forward strand.
ACTGTAAGGTGATAACCTTATTTTTTTAAAGTATCAAGCCACACCCACTGGGAGTTAAAGGTACACACTCAAAAGAGCTGTGCTGGATGAGTTATAAATGTAGATCCTAATGGGCCTGATAAGTCCTGATTCAAGCTGTTTAAGAGGCAACTTTGTATACTGTCAGCCCCCATTAAAGCCATGCTTTTAGCTTTAGAGAGCACAGTGGCAAACTTTTTTTTGGTAATAACTTTTGATGGAGTGGTGGTGGGTATTTTTTGGGGGGAGAACTGGGGGTGATGTGTAGGTGAAATCTGAGCCGAATTTGTTGGCCAGCAGATTTGCTATATCTTCCGGCTGAGTATAAGTGATGCCATCAAAACTAATTCTGCACAATGTTGGGTATTACCCTTAAGATTTTAAAATTGCAGACATAACTAAAAATTACCTTATGGTTATCCGTAGCTTAGACTAATGAGTGACTTATTTCGCTATTGTGCACATTCCCTCTTACCTCTTAACAGGATTTTCTTTCTTTTGTTGTACAACCTACTAATACTAGGGGTTCACCAAGGTGGTTTGTTTTTGTGGTTTGACCTGGGTTTATTTCAGTCTGGTACTGCCATTTTTATGTAGTTGTTTATATGGTCATACAGGGCCTTTGTGTTTTCCTCTGCATAGGTTTCTGTGTTTTCTGGGTTTGGGGGAGCTTGAAAACTAGCTACCATGTCCCTTAATATGAAGTAATTTACATTAGAGAAGTTCTTAAGCTTTTTGGGGTTATGTGGGGGACTACTTTTACCCTTATTTTATGGGAGACCACTTTATGACCTTATCTAACTAGTGAGGATATAACACCGGGGGGGGGGGTGCAGCACTCTCCCATATTTGTGAGTACCAGATCTAGGATATTTGTTCCCCTTGTGGGAATGCAGGTCAGCTGCTCCAGGGCATTTGAATTTGCAAAGTCAGTAAATCTTTGGGCCTGCATTTTAGCGATTACATATACCTCCCACTTAATGAAGAGGTAGTTAAAATCACATGGTATTGGGCTGGATGGTGAGTGATTCTAGTAACTTCAGGTATGATGTATGGGGTTCCTGGTTCATAGTGGGAGACCTGTAGCTAGCAAGAATATGTTAATGGATTTTTTCCATGGTTAGTTGGACATGGAGTAACTGAAGCATGTCATATTGTTTGACTAGCCTTGATGTGTGCTTATCCTTTATGTAGATAGATGCACCTCCACCTTTAGTTCTTTCTTGTTCAGTGCATGGTCAGAATGTTTAAAAGGCATTATAGCCATGCACTGACTGAGTGCTTTCCTTGGCTTTGAACCATGTTTCAGTAACTGCACAGACATCAGTATTCTCCAAGGTGAGGAGAGCTTCCAGAGAGTGCAGTTTCTTGTTAGGGGTCCTAGCATTGAGCAGTAACACATTTAACTTGTCTTTAGTAGCTTTTGTTATTTTGGAAGGTTTGCCTGTTTGTCAATGCCTAAAAAGGCACTATAGAGGTGGATAATGTTTAGGCTAATTTCCAGAAGCCAAGAGGTGACAGATAAAGACAATCCCTGTCAAAGCAGCATGGCCTATCAACCATGTCATCCCAGGCTGACAAGTATTGGACCCCTTTTTAATGACACCAGTAGCTAAGCCAATTCCTAAAGTTGATAATTTTCTGCTGGTATTTTGGCATCATCCTTAGAGACTGTAGAATGCTGCTCAATGCTAGGGTCATACCTGCCTGTGACACATATTCTGAAAGCTCAATTATGTCCCTCTTCATATAGTCCAAGAAGGTATGTCTCAGGTCATTCACACCCATATGGACTATGACTGAGTCATACTGGTACTTAGGAGTAAGTGACCTGAGTGCTTGTGTGATCTGGCAGATCCTGGTCCCTAACAGGCATCTAACTGTAACCTTCTCCTTTTCCAGCCTGGTAAGAGGAACATAAGTGTGTCTCACAATGGAGTCTCCTATGACCAGAATATTGGGTCATGTGAAGTGTTTTGCTTTATGGGCTTGTTAGATGAGGTGCAATGAGATGTGGCTTTATGTGTTGTGATAGGATTTGTCATGTTTGTGTACATGCGGAGTTTCTGAGGACTACACCTAAGAGGCCTTTGAGATTTTGGTAAGTTATATGTGAGCACCTCCGCATATATGGGTCTATGTGTGTTGTCCTTTGTGAGTATGATGAGTGTTGTGTGTAAGTCACTGACAACCTAGTTGTTGCTTTTGTTGTCTGTATGTGAGAGTCTAGCCTTCAATGTCAATGTGTAGCTACATCAATCACATACTGTACTTGTCTGTTCAAGAATTAAGTGCTTGTCATTGGACATAACTCAATTGTTACATTGCCTCAGGATACCCATGTCCACCAAACTGGATGCAAAGACAGCAGGAAACTGCCCATCTATGGCTGCAGGTCCTGATGTGTACTTGGAAGGATAGGAGTGGAGGGTGTTTGTAACTGGTTGAGGGAAGCATGCTTACATGGTGCAATCTGCAGCTAACCTAACCAGCAATACCACCCAGCACCACATCAAATGCTGCCTGTATCTATATATAATCTATAATAAGGTAGCTAGCACCATAAACTTTCACAGTATAATGAACATAAGCAGTGCTTCCAGATGTTTGTTTCTGATCAGGGCACTGGCACAGCGAACAGCTCCATGTAAATGTGCCAAATTTATACCAGCACTGGAAATACAGAAAACAGACTGAGACCTCTGGCCAATACAATGACTACACTTAGAGCCATTTTGTGTGCTTTGCAGCTCAGATAGACCAGGTAAATACCTACTGCCACTAGATAAATAATCATAGGACTAAATAATCATAGTCCTCCTTATGTGAAAGCACGATAAAGGAGTGACCAGAGTGAAATGCTACCCCAAACAAACTTAGAGATATAGATACAGCAGTGTACTTTAAACAGCTTATAAAAGTGTGATTATTCAATAAAAGTACATTGCTTTCTAGAAATGAGCCAAGAGTCACTCAATTGTTTAGAATTTATAAAGGCACTAAACAAGATACGCTGATTAATAAGCCCTCCAGCCAATAAAACTACATGCAGAAATGTCAAGTATGTTTCCCCAACCTAAACACACCAGGCTACCACAATCTTGATGTAAAAATCACAGAAATGTGCTTGCTAGAGTTTAAAAATACACTACTTTATCCAACAACTAGCTAGATAATGAATTCAGAGCAAGTAAATCAGTAGAACGAGAGGCAGAGTACACTTTTTCAAAATAAGCACAAGGAAAGGCAAATACATATTTCAAGATATCAACAGAAGTGTAAAAGGGGAGGAGCTTATAAAGCTCAATTTACAGTAAGGGCAGGCTGCTAAAAATCACTAGGCTTAAAAAAACAGATTAAGGAATGGGAAGATGAGTAGGAAAATAACTAGCAAGGAATCACCACTAGTGCTTGTAGTTTATATAGGCTTAAAGTCTTATCAGAAAGGACAAAGACCCAGAAATTTATTGTGCATTTAAATATCACTCAAAAAATTTAACCAATGAAAAAACATATGAAATGAGCAGCCAATATAAATTTGTCTATCTTTCACATAGAAATAAAGCACCAGGCCAAGCAGATTTCTTGAAACAGAAAACAAAATGGAGCAGGTAAATCAGAAAGCAGCTCTATCAGATTAACCAGCTCACAGACAAAAAATATAGGTTTTCTTTCCTCTCCCAGCAGGGAATCACCACCAGTGCTTGTAACTTACCAGAAAACCTACAAAAAATAAATACATTTTCAGAATACCTCCATATCTTATTAACTTTAAAAAACACACAAAACTATATATATCTTTAAAAGTTGAAGTTTAATCCTCCTGATGGAAACAATTGCCCCAAATCAACACCTGGACCCACAGGCATTATCTAACTTAAAATTAAGGTTACCCATGTTAAAGCACATATTACTGCCAGTGCTCCCACTTACACTGATTGCTCTCTGTTCTTTTCTTATCTCTATTCCCCTCCCAGATGTGAAAAACAGTGTGTATGCTTTCAAAAAAAACATTAACTTTTAGCTATAAGAAAAAGTGCACTCACTATCTTTAAATATAATTAAATTAAATGCTTTGAAGTATTATGGCTGCTAGGGAAGCTGCTATCTCTTATTCAGTCTTGCACCTTTAAATTTTATATTTCTGTCAGCAAACGATGCTCAGAACTCTTAAGATTAAGCTTGTACCTGTAGGCATTTCATCTCTATGTTAACATAAGAGCAGATTGCACAACTCCTTTCAGTTGCAGACTTTTTAAATCTGACTGAACATTTGCGAAAGGAAAAATAAAGCTAATATTATTGTTCATGCATGGCATTCATCATTCTGTCTTATGTTTCAACCCTACTTACTTAAAGAAAACATTTGTTTTTAGATTAAGCCAAGGGCATTAATCCAGGCATTCACCTATGCAAAAATAAGTGATGACATCACAACTCTACATATAATGCAATCAGCGCACTTTTACACCACACCATCCACTTCAACAGTCCAAGATTACAGCATATGCTTTTGTCCAACCTTTCTTCTCTTTTTAAATTGTAATATTTATATTTCTTAAAACTAAAAAAGTACTTGTTTACTTTAATAACTTTATCACCTACAATAATCACTGAAAACATTCACCTTTACCCTCATTTTTAAGATATCCCTGACTACATACTTCACAAATCTGATTTACTAAATAACGTGAAGTTTATATCATGAAATGTTTTATACACATATTATTAAGCACAAAAAATGTTTTACTTACAGTTACTTTATTTTTCTTTTAGTGTCCTTCTAAACATTAATGACATAAAGTGTGGTTATATGCACTAGAGTTCACCCACAAGTTTAAGGCAACAAACGTCCAATCTTTCTCAGCTACTTTTTCCTGCAAAGCAATATTTCCCAAACATGATCAATGCTTTATAATCTTACATTTATTCACTAATTTCAGTGTTGCTGGTCTTCTTCCTGTTCATTTCCATCTCAACACCAAACTCTGGTACAAGTCCAAGGTACTCCATATTCTTCTAGTCAAGTACTGTTTTTTTCTGCCACTCAAGTATTTTCCTTTGGAATATTAGAAAAAGGTTTCACTGGAAAAGTAACTCTATGAGCTTTCTTATCAGAAGAATGAAAAACAGAGTACCCTCCTGTTTGATAGCTCACTTTTTGTTAGATAAACATGTTTTCTTTCCCCTTAGCCTGTTCAGCATCAAAAATGTCTTTGATCCTCCGGAAAAAATATTCTGGAGATACTTGGATACATCAGTTTAAATCTCACACCTGGCTCTCAACATTCCCTGATTGCTGGGATACATTTGTTTTTCTTCTGGCTGGTGTACAGTGAATAATCATTTTCCAAAAATGCTCTGCTGTCTCCAATTTGGAATACTTTTCCCTCCTTCCACAGTTTTGTCAGGATCGACAATTATGCTGGTATAATTGCATCTGTACTAAAACAGGTCTTGGCTAATTTATCATGGACAGGTTTATAGCATACAATCGATGTGCCCTTTCAGTTAACAAATCCTGCTGGGAATACTAGTCCAGTTGCTTATTTGTGCTTTCATAAATAAAATACAGTTTGTTCTTTCCACTTGCTCTGGTAGAGCAGAAAATCTCAGGTTTTCTCTGTGTTCTGTCCTTTAACTCTGACATTTGTTGAAACAGCTATTCTTGGGAAATGTCATACTCAGACAGCCTTTTGTTCTTTTTAGCCTCTGACTTTTGCACTTTTTTATCAGCTGATGTGAATAGTTAATTAAGCTTCTTCTATTTTTTCCAGCCTTTTATTTAAGTTCCTATACCCTTTCAATGTTTCATTTATTTTAATCAGCTCCGAGTACATTTATTTTTTCCTCTAAATTACTGAAAGCTATCTCTTTCACCAAAGCTGGAACTTGAACTGCTTTTTTTGTGAACAGCTGCAGGATCCATTGCAGTTAATATTTTCTCTTTACCTTTTCTAGTTGATTTTTTTCAGGCTCTCTAAATTTCTTCTTTACTAGCATCCAGGCAGTGTACTTACTAGCCAGTAAATTAATTTTACTTAAGCTGACATAATTACTAGCGCTTATTTATCACTTGGGAGAGCTGAAATGAAGCTGTTGATTGTTATGCAGCCATCATGGAAGTCAAAGCACCAGAAAACTCTTAATACTTTGAGATAGTATAACTCTCTATAATTTTATTTCTGAGTTTCAAAAGCATCATCTTCTTCCAATATAAAGACATAACTCAAAGTTCAGGAAAAGATTAATCTCACTTCCTGAAAGTTTTGTTCTGTATTCTTCTCATTGCCATTAGTTGTACATGATGACAAAATAACTAGACAGTCATTTTCTATGCAATTTCCCAGTATAGTTTGTAAATATATGCTATTAGAGGAAAATAAGGATGGCAACCACATCTCCTTCCCTTCACAGGAAGCCTTCTAATGCATACATGTTGTGTATTTTAGTAAGTGTTACCATGCCAGTCTATCCTTTGCACTTGTATTTCAGTAAGTAGCCTTGGAACATTGATGATATAATCTCTATCACTTGTATAACAATCATTGTTTATCATTCTCTCCTTTCTCTGTATTCTTGTCAGGGGTGAGGGGAAGCCACAGTCTATTGCAGCACTCAGTGGGCATAAGGAAGATAGCCAGTCCTGCAAATGATATCAGTCCATCACAGGACACTCACACACACGCACACACACACACACACACACACACACACACACACACACACTTTTATGTACACTTAACAGGACCAGTAATTAGCCCATATCATATCTTTGGAATGTAAGAATAAACTGGTGCATCCAGTTAAAAGCCACTTGGACACAAGGTAGATGTGCAGACTCCATATAGAAGGAACCATAGACAAGAACCAAACCGGTGAACCAAAACCTGTGAGGCAGCAACACTACATGGTACACCACTGTGCCTCTCCAAAGTGGAACACTTCCTTTTTGCAATTTTTGCATAGTTATTTCAGTCATGTAAACCCCTACAGCTCTATGATATAAAGGCTCTCCTTTGGTTACCCATATAAGTTGCCTACAGAACAATGAGTGCAAATGGGGTGGGAGACTATGTCTATATTTCTGATGCAGAGGAGTACCAACAGTGTCTACTTCCTGGGAGACTGAAGCTCAAATGATATCCAAACCACAGGATACAAAGATCACATAGACAAACCGTTCAGTAAAAAGAGCAAGAAAGCTAGAGTCTTCACTGAGTAATGCCTTAAACCTCCTGTAGTAAAGAGTCATGGGCTATATGCAAATGGCCCCTTAAGGATATTGCAGTATTTCAACTACATGGCCTTTTTATGCCCATGACCTTTTACTACCAACATCTTAACCTTTCTAAATTTAACTTATTTATTTTATGCTGTGTGACTGGAGAACTTACATTTCTAAAGAAAGTGAAACGTGTTTGCTGCTGTTCTCTTTAATTCTTTATGGTTATAATCTAAAATTAGTTTAACCTTTGTGAAACAGTCACCCTTAGTCATGGTTTTATAACATAATAAACCAAACACAGTTTACTGGCACAATTGAGGAAACTTGCGTTTCAAAACCACAGGCCTTTGTTTGTGAAGGAAGGAAATGAATGTGAGTGTGTGTGGTAACTACCTAAACACACACACACACACACACACACACACACACACACACACACACACACACACACACACACACATATACATACACACACACACACACACACACACACACACACACACACACACACACACACACATATATCTATATACAAAATAGTAAATAAAATATGAGCCATTGGTATTAACTAAAATAATAACTCATAAAACCAACAACAGTTAACAAAAGGACCAAAAAAAATAAGGTAAATACATCAACAAAGTAAAAATACCACTTACTTATGCAGGATGACAGAAGGGCTTGAGGGACCTCTGAAATCACAGATCAAAATTAAAGAAGCAGCTGTAAAGGATAAAAGAAAGCACACCAGACATGCAAAACATAAATATACCCCTCTGCCAAAATCGTTAACAGCTTTTAATAGCTTTTAACAATAATGTATGTCCCTATTCCTCCAGAATGTATATAGACTAACTCCATAGTTACATAACCTCAAAATAAGGGAAATATCCTGAATTATAGAAGAGTAAATGCCCTGCACTTGTACTGCATCATAATTCAGTGTAATCCACCATTGCTGATATTCACACTAAGATCTTGCTACGATGTATAGACAGATAGATAAAAATATTTGGGGAGCACCAAATATGGTCAAATATGCTTTTAATTGACATCTGTTTACTTGACACAGTTTTGCAGATGGTATGAAATCACACAATTTATAGGGTTAGTGAATATACCCTTTCCCCAGTATTGTACAATATTGGAGTTAGTATATATATTTAGCAGCAGTGGGGGCTTGTAAAAAAACAAAGTTTTTTTCTTTTACTTTTGCATGTGTTGTGGTTATTGCTCAGTGTAAGTGTAGTAAAATGTCAATGTTTGCATTGTCAATGTTTAGAGTTCATTGTTAGGAATGTCAATATTTGGGTCTGTCAATCATATTTATTAGACATATATATATATATATATATATATATATATATATATATATATATATATATATATATGAGTTTCCTACATTAGAACAACAGCTCAGAAGATTGACACTCAAATCACCGCCAGAAGAACGAAACCTCAAAAACACGAAAGTTCACATGCCCAACAAACCACAATCCTGACACTTAACAAAACAAAAAGTTCACTGTTACACACAACACACACACAACACAAGCACACCAGCAACCTAAAAACCTACACTATATCTTACACAAAACTATCTATGCACTAACCTTAACCCAAACCCTAACCCTAAGGTCCGACACTACCGTGCACTTACCCTACCCGCACCCTAACCCTAAGTCCCTCACTATCGCACACTTACCTTACCCGCACCATAACCCTAAGTCCATCACTATTGCACACTTACCTTACCCGCACCCTAACCATAACTTCCTCACTATCGCACACTTACCGGGTCACGCTCACAAGTTACCCCTGTCGATGTTTTCGCTGTTGGGATT
>NC_056750.1:142177091-142307091 GCF_019279795.1 Protopterus annectens
ATCGACACCAGTGGATGAAATAAATGCTTGCCTGAAATGCTCTACTTTGTGGCGACATGTAAAGACATTAAAATTAACTACAAATATGCGTGTCCAGCTACAAAACGATTGATCAGCTGAGATATTCTCACATCAATTGCTTGAAATTGGGAACGGAAAGGTGCCGGTTGATCTGACCTCAGGACGAATTTCATTGCCGCATAACTTCTGCAATTTAGTGACGTCAAAAGACGAACTGGTTGAAAAAGTATTTCCCAATATTCAAACCAATTATAAGAATCATGCTTGGCTGACTGAACAAGCTATTCTTGCGGCCAAGAACAAAGACATCTACGAACTTAACATTATTCAGTCTAACATTCAAAGCGAGGCAGTCACATACAAGTCCGTCAACACTGTTGTGGAAGCAGATGAAGTGGTTAATTATCCAACAGAATTTTTGAATTCACTCGATCTGCCAGGGATGCCACCGTACGTACTGCAATTGAAAATCGGCGTGCCAATTATCATGTTGCGAAATATCAACCAGCCAAAGTTTTGCAACAGCACGCGGCTTGCAGTAAAAAAATTAATGAGCAATGTCATAGAAGCAACAGTCTTGACAGGACCTTTCAAAGGTGAAGATGTCCTCATTCCTCATATTCCTATGATTCCAATGGATATGCCATTTCAATTTAAGAGATTGCAATTCCCAATTCGATTGGCGTTTGCAATCACCATCAACAAAGCTCAGGCCCAATCTTTAGAATTGTGCGGTTAAGATCTACACACGGATTGCTTCTCATATGGACAATTATATGTTGCGTGTTCTAGAGTCGGCAAACCAGACAATCTCTATATCTGCACAGACAATGGAACAACAAAAAATATTGTATACCCACAAGCATTGTGAAATTAAACATATTAGAAACGTGCACTTTCTCTTTTCTTTCTTTTCCATTTAACCAGACTGAGCCACAGCAACGCGTGGCCGGGTACAGCTAGTATATATATAGATTATATATATATATATATATATATATATATATATATATATATATATATATATATATGATTATATTCTTAAATCCTGCATGTGAAAAAAGCTGAAATGCAATATATTTTATTTATTATTTGTTAACCAGGAAAGTCCAACTTGGAAAGAAGCCAATTTTCAGCAGAGGCCCAGGGAGAAACACTTTAGATACATCTTTGTAACATGGGAGGAAACCAGAGCACCCAGAGGAAATGCACACAAACACAGGGGGGACATGCAGACTCCGCACAGAAGGTACCCCAGCCAAGAATCAAACCAGAAAACCTTTTGCTGTGAGGAGCAACTCTACCACTGCACCACTGCACCATCCTCTATCAACCATTTGAGCAAATCAGAAAATAGTGAGCCACCAAAACAGATTGTTACAATGCAGTCTTGCAGGGTAAAGAGGACAAGTAGCTTTATTGCAGCTACTAACAGTCAACTAAATGTGATTCAGTCAAATGCATTGAATCAATTCCATGTTGACCAACTTCTGTTTAACATTTTGCACTAAGCACCACATATATATATAAATACATATACGTGTGGTAGTTTATATTATGATTGATTATAAGATCAGAATATTGAATGCAAAACATCCAACATGATATAGAGAACAATCACTGTATCAAATAATCGCAACACCGAACATGCTGAAAATCGCAAAAAACAGAAAGGAATTTCTTTTTGCAGTCCTTATACTAAAATCCTACCTTAACTTTAGCCTTTAATTTGTCTGATTAGAGGTAGTGCTAGAGATTTTTTTTTTTTTTTTTTTTTAAGGTAAGGTGTAGAGATAGGGTTGGGACAGGTTTAAGGTTAAGGTTAACCTTAAATGTAATAAATAAATTTAATTAATTAATTAATTAATTAATTAATTAAATTACTATGGTGTTGTGGGGGGCAGGGGAGTGAATCCATAATATCTAGACTTTATTGCCATCATTTTTTCAAGATAAATGTTTACGTACATTTCTGTTTACTGTAATAAACATCTTTTAAAGCTTCTGAAAACTATTTTCTAGATAGCACTGTTATAGTTGTTTTGAGTAAGTTTATTATAATGTTATCAGACTATCTGCATTTGAAGCTTGTTTCAACATTTATGTTTGTTCGTGCTCATGTATGTTTTGTCATAGGTAGACATATTTATTAACACTTATTTGTATTACTATCCGTTTAGTTTATGGCTGGTTCTTTGCAAATATGCTAGTGCCTAATGAGTTCCAAGTTTAAATAAAGGGAAGTGAAGTGAAATGAACTGAACTGAAGCTAAAGATCCTCATTTATGCATAAAAATAAACTGCTCCGACAGAAGAGTTTTGCATTTTTAAAGCAGCAGACATGCAAATAATGTAAGTACTTCTACTGCCCAGCAATTTTCCTCAAAACCATAACAACTGTAGAGATGCTATTTCTTTACCACAGTAATACAATTATTTCCATAATTATTCATAGGTTCATAGGTGTGTACTAGGCTAATGGCCCTGGAGCCTCTACAAGCCTAGCCCATAGATATCCCTGGCATTGTGTTGCCCAATGTTAGTTACCAGTTCCTCTATATAGAAGAGCCACTGGAGTGATCCCCAGGGTGTATTTTCTGTTTCCCATCCACTCGTCAAGATTTCTCTTGAAGAAGGCCAGTGAGGAGCTATGCTTGACATGTATGGAGAGTCTATTCTAGAGCATGGGCAGTGTCAGGGTTATAAACCTGTCCCTCCAGCATGTTCTATTGATAGTGGTAATGAGGTTGAGGTCTCTGGAGTGTGTGGTGTGGAGGGATTGGGATTTCTTTTGAAATAGCACTTCAAACAGGGCTGGGTCAGACACAGCTTTGTAAGTCAAGCAGAGATCGCCTCTTAGTAGACGATATGAGACAGAGAATATCTGGAGTTTTTTGAGTCTGTCCATGTAGGACATGTGTTTAAGGCTTAGGATCATCTTTGTGAGGAACTTTTGTGACATCTCCAGCTGTTGCAGGTTTCTAGTGAGGCACATGCCAAATGGGGCATTGTACTTGATGATTGGTCTAATGAGAGTGGAGTAGAGAGAGATGATGACCTCTTTCTTCCTGGATGAAAAACCCTTGGTAATGAGATGTGCCACATAGGAGGACTTTCTGACAACAGTGGCAATGTGGTGGTTGAAGGAGAGGTTGCTGTCAACCTGTGTCCCCAGGTCTCTTATAGCACCTTCAGTGTTCAGTGGGCTGCCATCTATGTGGTAATTAGTGGGAAATGAGATTTTTCCAAAGAGAATGATGATCCATTTTTTGGCATTAAACTTAAGGCCATGGTTTTGACACCAGACATTAGTCTCAGTGAGGCCTTTCTGTAGGATGTCTGTGTCACTTGGGGAGTTAATAATGGCTCCCAGCGTACAGTCATCTGTGAACTTGGTCAGCCAGAGGCCCTTTGTGTTGGCCTGGACTTCTGAGAAGTAGATGCTAAACAGGAGAGGGCCCAGTACTGATCCCTGTGGGACTCCACTCATGACTGGCCAGTAGTCTGATTTGGAGTCTGCTACTTTCACACTGTGGGTTCTATCTGTGAGCCAATTTGCAACCCACCTGATGATATAGAGGTTGGTGCCTAGTTTGGTGAGTTTATCAATAATTCCAGAGTGAGGAATGGTATTAAAGTCCTTGGCCAGATCGAGGTAGGTTGTATGAACTGCCTTACCATCAACCACTGCTTTGGTGACTGCCTCAAAGAAGTCAACCAGGTTGAGCAAGCATGATCCACCTTTTGCAAAACCAGATTGCGTAAGATCTAGAGTCTGGAGATTCTCTATGTCTTTGTTAATTAGGTCCATGATGATGTGTTCAATAGCCTTATATATCAGGCTTGTCAGGCTAATGGGACAATAATTCCCAGGGTCTGTAGTCACTCCCCCCTTATGGAGAGGGATGACTGTAGCAGTGTGTTGGCTGAATAGGGTTGTATATCTATATCTGTCTCGATACACATTGTGACAAAAGGAGGTACTGCTAGCACAGTTAGCTTGTATTTTGTAAATAATTATATGTCATTTGTGAATATCAAACAGATTTATACAAGCGGCTTATGTTACAAATGTATTAGAACTGTGGGTCATACAAGATGCTGTGTTACAAATGTATTAGAACTGTATGTCATGTGTATATCAAACTGATTTGTACAGATGTTTGTGTTGAAAAGGTATGTGTACAGTGCTTGTGTTTGAAATGTATCCATAGCATGCCTTACTGGAGAGAACAGAAATGTGCATGCACTATTGTAACTGTTTAAGTATATACGTTTTAACAGAGGAAAGTGGAGGGTTAACCTCTGTCCAGCAAACTTTAGAAAAGTATTTGAAATTAAATCAGTTTATAGGCTAGGCCATAAAGATGCTATCTCACATGTTTCAAGGCAGCCAGAGATACAAAGTCTGTACTAGGAAGCTTTCTGTATTGTCTTTGGGGTGAACTAATCACTACCCTGGAAGAATGGAGGTATGCAATTGTTTTATGACTTCCAGCAGCTACCAAAGATCTGAGCCCAAGCCCTTGTGTGTGTATTTTTACAGGTAGATGGTAAGTCCTGTCAGCCTCCACCAGTGGGGGTTTTGCATGGAAATTAGAAGTCAGATGACAAGAAGTGATGTCATTCTGCAAGCTCTCCCAGCAGTAATATTTTAGATATTATTTTGAAAAGTCTCTTAGTGAGACAGACCATTCTGTATTCTGTCTTGGGCGTGACAACTACAAGAAGAACCACATCATCTACCTTGCTCTATTAAGTAAATTATTAGGTAATAGTGATTTTCTTAGATTCAATATAGTGAAGCTTAGTTTAGATATTGTTTTTCTTTATTTGTCTGAGCCTGTCCTGCAATGTTGTGTTAAAGATTCCCTGTGATTCTGAACTCTGATGTCACTTTGAATGTATATTTAGTATTGTCTTGTCCTTTTATTATTTATTATTAAATATATTTAAACCTTTCATTGTGGCTAATCTCTGTAGAGATTTTTATGTTTTGAGATAATATGCATATTTATTTTGTGACAGTATGTGGTCCACTCCTAATAGCCTTGCTCTTCGTCAAACTAACATTTGTATTAATATAAACTTCACTCAGTAAAACTGGACACTCTTTGTTAAAAGCCTTAAAGTAGTTGGCAATGGGTTCTGGTGGCAGTGGTTACTACCTTAAAGTCTGGAAAAAAGGGGACATAGCTAGTAAATCTGTGCCAGCCTTTTCCAGGTGTGTGTGTGTGTGTGTGTGTGTGTGTGTGTGTGTGTGTGTGTGTGTGTATGTGTGTGTCTGTATGTGTGCAAATCAAACTCAAAGAGTCTGCATGTCAACTACTTGGGCAGGGACACAAAGCACTGGCTGGACTGAGAGAGTGTTGGAGGACTTGGCTTGGAACCCTGACTAAGGACTCAACTCTATAGCTGTGTCAGTGAGGAGTCTTACTGGAGATCTGCAGTGAAAGCGGAACCAGCCGCCATACTGAATGTGGTCTCTGTGTGCTCTTAAGGGAAATTGCACTTGATGCAGAGAGCTGCATCTGGAAATATTGTGTTTGTACCTGTTATCATCCCAGTGAACATCCCCCACAGGTGCCAGTGGTGAGGACTGAGGCTCCTTGATTACTGGCCCAGAGGTGGGATATCCACATCACATACTGGTTGGCAGTGGTGGGTCGTCAGTCACACACATATATACACGAGTGTGCATTTATATTTTATACAGTTGTTAACATGTAGATTCACTATGCACAAGGACCTTCTTTCAAGGGTGACTTGGGAATACTGTGTGTTTAAGTGACTTGCTCCTAGTTATGAATTAGTTAAATGGAAGCTAAAAATTAAGGACATTATTTTTTCCCATCTAGCATTCAAAATAGTGGTTTATAAATGGGAAGCAGAGGATTGCAGCTCCAACACATGAAATGTACAACATAACAGAAAATACAAAATTGTTTGATCATGGCTATACATGCTAATATTTGTGTTCTTAACATTTACTGAGTAATTCTTCATAATATTTACTTGTGCATACTCTGTACAGTATATTAGTCTGTAACAAAATAGTGGGCAGGAATAGAATATCCATGTTCAGTGGTGATTCCAACCTGTTACAGTCCACAGCGCACTTTTTGCATTATGTACCATGTCTTCACTTGTCCGTCACTAAGAGCACCCCTGTTCTGAAACTGAAGCCAGTGCTGATGATTCATTTATAAATGTACAGGCATGTTTCTAGCTCCACCTGCAGAACCTCCCAGCATTGACAACTTCTGTTCAACATATAGTACCATTTACACAAGAGCTCTGAGTATAACTACAATTAATGATTCCTTGATTACTTTTCCCATTCTTGAGCTGTACTCTTATAATGTATATTAGAATGTAATCTCACAAAACTGCAACCGAGAAAACTGTTCTGATATAGTAACAGAACTATAGGATACTAATAAATATGGATCACTAAACAGCCATCTTGGGGGGTGTTAATTTGACTATGACTAGCGGCCTAATCAAGAATTCACAAAATAAATAAATAAATAAATAAATACTTTTTTTTTTTTTCTGCAAGAGTCGGCCGACCATATCAGCCATACAGGGGGAGATGTCCTATACCATTTCTCTAATATAACAAATGCTGAGGTTGCAGTTTTTCAGTGAATGTCCCATTCAGTCAGGTAGTTTCATATGCACTGGTTACTGATGAATTAAGCAAATAATTTTACTATCTACATCAAATTATAGCACTACAAAGTCATGTCATTTATAGCTTGTCACAGTCAAAATGTTGAATTACTTAGCATATTTAAAGTCAGTATTGGAAAACAGCATCTTATAGAGCAGATAGTTTATTTTTCTCTGAGACTGTGGACTACACAAAATAGTTTATGACCCTTGTGGGATTTTTAAGTAAAGTAGGTGCTGCTTGATTTTTTAGGTTATTTTTCCATCCAAAAGTTTAGCCTCCTTCTATTGGTCTTCAGTCTATTTACTCTCTTGTCACTTTGGAGCCCCAGCATAGCCCTCTATTACATGAGCAGACAGCCATCTTAGCATTTGGACTCTTGGAAGCTTGGAAACAAGCATGCAGACTCCATTTTGCATCCATTTTCATCAGGAGTAGGAAATAGTATATAAATAAAAGATTTAATTGTGCCTCTAAAGGAGTGGTCTATTTGGCCTCCTGCAGACTCTGCCCTTGTTTCTACGTCGATAAGACCAACTGTAGATTTAAGGACAGAGTATATGAACATATTTATAGTATCAGGAAGTCAATTTCATGTGGATTTAAAACTTTTTACACGTAAATTAAATTTGGAAAGTATGTTTAAGAACCAAGCTACAGTTAACAGGGATTGTGGAGTGCCAAGTGTTTTTAACCCAGCTTTGCCTCCTGCTTTGTCAACTTTTGAGCGTGTATGTGAGTTGGATTTACGAGATATATTAGATATTAGTAAATCTGTATCTTTCAGTAAACTTTTAAATTTTAATGAACAAGATTGGGATAGACTGAATTCATTGCATTTCCAGAATGTAAGGATAGTAAAACCTGATAAAGGAGGTGGCCTTGTGTTTTTTTGATGAATTTGATTATAGATGATTATCTCAGTATGCTGAGATTACTTAATACTGATAATTATATGCCAGCCTCATTGAACGAAGTGAATAAAGCACAACAGAAAGTTAAGGTATGTTTAAATGATTTGTTTATAGAATCGAGAATTTCTTTGGACCTGTATAATTATGTGTCATGCTAAGCCCCACTTACGCCCATCATTTTTGGAATTCCGAAGGTCCATAAGAACTTAGAGGATCCACCCCTTCGACCTGTTGTGAATGGGAGAAATTCTATTACCTATCCCATAGCAAAGTATGTTGATACAGTGTTGAAAAAATTAGTAGAATGTGTGGACCATATTTATAAAGATTCTTGGTCCTTTCTTAACAACATAAATGGTCTCGAATACAAGGACCACATTGTCTTCCTGACCATCGATGTAAAGGACCTATACACTGTCATACCTACGGATATTGGCATTGAATGGGTTTCTAACTTTATGTTAGATAAGGGTAGTACAGCAAGGGAAATTGAACTTGTACAAGAATTTCTGGATTTAATTTTGACCAACAATTATTTCATGTTTGAAGGGAGATAGTATTTGCAAAAGAAAGGTGTTGCAATGGGCTCTCCATGTGGGGCAAGCTTTGCCAACCTCGTGATGGCCCATTGGGAGGAACACTTTGCCTTTAACAACAATGAGTTTAGGGTTAACATCTACTACTATACTAGATATTTGGCCAATGTCTTTATTATGTTTGAGGGCAAAATGGAAGACATTCCCAAGTTTATAAACCATCTGAATGATTCCATGAACTTCCTGTCCTTTACATATAGTTCATGCATGGAGAGTATTGCGTATTTGGATGTAGAATTATACAAGGATAGGAAGAACAATGTTTAAAGCCAAGATACAAAGAAAACCCACCTATTCCAATTCCTTCCTCCATTTCACCAGTAGCCATCCTTACCAGCAGAAGAGATCTGTTGTTAAGGGCCAGTTGGTGAGGGCGGCCCGTATGGTGTCTGATGATGAGGAATTTTGGGTAGAATGTCAAACTTTGCAGGGTATGTTCCTGAAACAGGGGTATCCCAGCCAATTACTGGAAGAGATGGTGTTTGAAGTACAACATAAGAGAAATAATAGAGTATTTACCCCAATCCTTACAACCAGGCGCAAAGTTCACAATACCTCGTCACCTTTAGTTGAGCAGAATCAACCTAATAGATCAAATTCATTTAAGGTGACATTTATTACATCATTCAGTATTGATGCTTACACTGTATGACAAATCTTACATAAAAATTGGACTTTACTTAGTTCGGATACGGATCTTGGTTCTATTATTGAACCAAGACCCAAAATTGTTTACAGAAGAGGGTTGAACCTCAAAAATGTATTGGAGACGGGTAAGACACCAGCTGTGAGAGCTCAGGGCATGTATAAATGCGAGAGTTGCTCCCAGTGTAGATTTATGGAGGTGGGTAACACTTTTTCCATCAGGAGTAGGAAATATTATATAAATAAAAGATTTAATTGTGCCACTAAGGGAGTGGTCTACTTGGCCTCCTGCAGACTCTGCCCTTGTTTCTATGTTGGTAAGACCGACCGTAGATTCAAGGACAGAGTATATGAACATATCTATAGTATCAGGAAGTCAGAATTGGAGAATGCATTGGCTAAGCACGTGCATGAATATCCTCAGCACAGTTTCAGTTTCAGGGTGATAGACCAGACAGAGCAAGACCCTAGGGGGGACCTCTCACTCTCAAACTGGAACTGTGCAAATTACTATGGCAAATAAAATTGAATGCCTACAATGTACCAGGGTTAAACGATTTGTGTTTCCTATCTTGTGTATTAAAACTAAGGAGCCTGCAGAGGTAATTCAATGTATTTTTTGTACCTTTACCTTTTGTACTCTTATTCCAGTTTTAGTGAATATATATTTTTTACATTTTCATATTTTCATACGCTATTATAGTTGGTAGTATATATTAGCACCGTTTTGTTTAATTTAAGTGGACAGTTTAAGCGATAGTGGTATCAGGCTTATAGCATGTATTATTTGTTTTAATATGACTTGCTTATGAGATTTAGGTTTCGCAGATTGGCGAATTTCCTGTATAGTTTTTTTAAAATAGGGTAATCCATAATTTGTATGTCTACACCTGGGCAGCATTGCACATAATTATTCAGTATGGATTGTATTTAGCTAATATTTTAATGGATTTTAAATATTTGTAGCTTTTGCTTTTAGAAATTAATTAATGTTAACATGTGACATTTTTAATGGCTGCGCCTTGCACAAGTTTTGTTTGTCTGAAGAAGTCTTACTCACAGAAGCAAGATGAAAGAGCTTGCAATACTGTCTCTGTGGATTAATAAATTTCGTTCTAGGAACTGTGGTGCTGCCTGTAGCCGATTTTTACATTTAAACTAGTGCATAAACGAGCCACGCAAAGCTGGAGTTCTCATTCACTTTATATTTGAATGCATCTGGTACCTCGACATTTCGCCTTCAAGGATAAACTGCAAACAGCACGAGACTCCATTTTATACACCATTGCCCCCTGCTGATAGGTTAGAAAGTTACATGATATTCAGTTACAATATTCCCATTTTTAAAAACACAATCTTATACCCATTCACCATCCATTGTACATTTGAAATGCATAAATGACATTTAAACATATGTTGACACCCTTAATAACAATTTTTAACAACTTCTACAGCAGCAAATAACATTTTAAAATAGTAAATGTTATAATAAAGTGCTTCAGTTCCCACAAATTTTGAAGTTAAATATGCAGTTCACATCTTATAAAATTACACATTCAAGTTAACTTCAAGATTCAAACCCTTAGGGAAAAGTGTGTTGAAATGAATAATCATCCTACTTTATAATTTCAATAGTTTTGCGATTATGTCACCCCCCCATCATACAAGATTGTCTAAATACACAGAAATATAGACTGTAGTCAGAATCCCCGTGGGCTGTATAAAAATGCTCAGCAACAGGACTACTAGCATTTGCGTTTTTGATAACTCTCAAATGTTCTAAAATTCTAACCCTGACCATTCTTTCGGTCTGCCCAATATACCACTTGTTTTTTTTCACATGATGTGAACTGCATATTTAACTTCAAAATGTGAGGGAACTGAAGCACTTTATTATAACATTTACTGTTTTAAAATGTTATTTGTTGCTGTAGAAGTTGTTAAAAATTGTTATTAAGGGTGTCAACATATGTTTAAAAGTCATTTATGCATTTCAGATGTACAATAGCTGGTGAGTGGGTATAAGATTGTGTTTTAAAACATGGGAATATTGTAATTGAATATCATGTAACTTTCTAACCTATCAGCAGGGGGCAATGGTGTATAAAATGGAGTCTTGTGCTGTTTGCAGTTTATCCTTGAAGGCGAGATGCAGAGATACCAGATGCATTCAAATATAAAGTGAATGAGAACTCCAGCTTTGCGTGGATCATTTTTGGTGGTGTTATTCATTCCGTGATACATTTGGAGGATTTTGTTTTCTATCATACATTTAAACTACTGTACTTATCTTACTATTTAAATCAGTTCTATTGCTTCCACCCACCCACCCACCCACCCACTATTTTCTTGGTGTACTTTTAAATTTGGGGACTTTTCAGCTGACATCCCCTAATGTATATTTGGCCTTGGAAGCTTCTCCTAGTTGCAACTTCTGTACACCTGACCTGGGAAGCTCCTCCCAGCTTTATCTCCTCTGCTCATCTTACTGGGCATTGACTGATGAAACTGGGAAAGCCATCTCATTATACTGTTAGAGTTCTTTGAAATTACTTTAAAGTGTGTCTTCCCCACTGCTGGCTTCTCTATCTTTACATCACCTTGTAATAATTTGTAGATAGTTGTTTGATTTGTTTTTGGTACATTTTCACTTTTGTCTAACTAAAGTGTGTTTTACTTTAAGAACAGTGGAACTACAATTTTAGTGGCAGTAAAAAGGAAGTCTGGTCTGTTCAATCTGGAAAACAACAGTAGG
Source organism: Protopterus annectens (assembly GCF_019279795.1). Classification (NCBI taxonomy): domain Eukaryota; kingdom Metazoa; phylum Chordata; order Ceratodontiformes; family Protopteridae; genus Protopterus; species Protopterus annectens. The sequence continues at coordinate 142,188,699 of NC_056750.1, forward strand.
GCCTAAAGTGAGAATTACTTGTAGCTAGTTCTTTGATTTGTTTCTGGTACCTTTTTACTTTTGGCTAACTGAAGTAAAGTGTGTTTTTTACACTAAGAAAACTACAACTGCAGTTCTAGTGGCAGTAGAAAAGTAGCCTGGTCTGTCCAAGTTGCCTAAAACATAGCTTAAAGGTAGATTGTTTCACTTACCAGGAGGCTTTTTAGTTTATTCACTTTTCTTTGAGTGCTTGATCAGCTCTTGGCTTAGATCCATAGAACTCAAATTCTTGGCATCCTTGCCTGTGTTCTCAAAGTTTTTAGCTTGCATCTGGTGTCATCCAGGCTAAGCTAAGCTAAGCTAAGTACTTTAAACTGAAATATCACACTTTTCTAAGCTATTTCTGAAAACTGCTGCTGTATTTTGAAATTACTGTATTGCATTTTCTGCATTTTATCTGTGTATTTGCTTTTCTTTAGTTTAGCTGCTACTAGTGTGCTTTTAAATCACCTTCAAGTATTTGTTCCTCATTGCTGGCTTGTCTGTCATAGAATCACCTTGTATCTATTTTTGTAGCTAGTTGTTTGACTTCTCTCTGGTACATTTTCACTTTTGGCTAATTAAAGTGTGTTTTTACATTAATCTGTTCCTCCCTTATCTGTTCCTCCTTTCTCCCTTTCCACTTTACTAAAAAAATCTACCATTGCTAAAATCTCCTTGTGTTCTGACTGAGTGTGCTTTTCAAACAATCTGGAAATATAGAGCTGATAAGTATATTTTTGGCACTTTTTAACTGTTCAGAGTTGACTAAAACAATAATTGAATTCAGTTCAGAATACCGTTTGAATACATTGCATTTATTTAAACTGTATTTGCTTTAATATTGCTACAACTCTAGCTTGCACTGCATTTGAATTGTTTTTAGTGCTGTTTTAGCTGCTTTTCTTTAAAAAAAAAAAAGGTTCTATGCTTGTTTCCTGCCTTTCCTGTAACTAGTCTAGTCCAGATACAGATTTGCTGTATCCAGGACTGTTTGTAAGCTTTTGAGCACCCCCCAGCCTTTCTGTGTGGAGGGAAGCCTTCTAGCTTATCAGTGGGAGTGATAAGCACTAGGTAGCCTATCTACCACAAGATGAGTGGTTTCTGGCCCAGAAATTGTAGTTTATTGGCTGTTTGGGCAGTTTTTCCATCTCTTTCAACTTTCTGGTGTAAAACCCCATGTTTGTGCTTGTTTCCCATCTTTCCTGTAACTAGTCTAGTCCAGATACAGATTTGCAGACTCTGAGCGATGCCAAAAAGTCTGCTCTTCAATTTTTCCCTTAGATCTGCTAGTTCTCTCCTCTTCTGCACTTTTGCTAGCTTATTAGTCTAGCACTTTACCATCCAGACTTCTTGTAGCAATTATTGTATCACACAAAAGTGCTACAAGCATGAAACGTTCTACAAGGAACACCTCCAGGCATGTCTAAAGGTCAGTTCCCTGTGCTTTTTCCTACTAACCTGGTGAGCTTAGTCATCCTGAAGCAATGTAGCAACTGCTGCATGTACACTGACAACCCTCTCCTCTTACCTCCCAACACTCAGACTTGCGTGAGACGCACTTATATATCCAAATTGGAATCCACACACTCTCCAGGCAAGACTGGAGTAGCTAGTCATGAGAAGAAGGTCATCACTTGCACCACACCACATGGAACACATAGCCCTCCAAAACACTCACCAGCACTACCTTCACATAAAAACATAGACCACACACCCACATTCGTGGAGGCTCTCAATAACAATCTACCCAAACAACAGAGGCCTCTAAAGTAGAAAAGTACTCGACCACCATAACACAACACTAATCACAAGACACATAACTCTACTAAACAGTGTACCACTCAACCAAAGCCCCTAAGGCAAAACAGCATGCCCAACACACTAGTCATAGGTGACTCGATAGTGAGGCATGCTGATGTCCCACTCACTAGGTTGAATAAGGAGAAAGTAACAGCCAGCTGCCTGACAGGTGCCCGGATCCACCACATAAAGGACACACTCAGGTCCCTCAACAACAGGTACAAATATGACTCTGTAATTGTACATGTGGGTGTGAATGACCTGAGATGTACCTCCCTGGACTACATGAAAAGAGACATGGAGGAGCTCTCAGATTATGTAGCCCAGGTGGGTATGACCTTAACCCTGAGCAGCATCTTACCATCACCCAGAAAGATATCACAGTACAAGAAGAAATTTATTGATTTCAACAATTGGCAAAGTTTCTGGTGTAATTCCAAGGGGATCCAGTATACGTCTGCCTGGGATTACATGATTGACAGACCTCGATGCTCTGCCAGAGATGGCCTGCATCTGTCACCCCTGGGCTTCCAGATACTGACCAAGGCTCTTGCCACCACTATAGTGCCTTTTTTAGGCTGTGTTCCAAAGACCAAATTACCACCATAACAGCTACAAACAAATGCAATCTGAGGGTCATGCTGCTTAATGCTAGAAGTCTAAATCTCAAAATCCACTTGATCGAAGCACTCCTTAAAATGGAGAACATCAACATTTGTACTGTAACAGAGACCTGGTTCAAAGCAGCAGAAAGCACCCCCTGCACTACCAGGCTATAACTCATTCCACACCTTTCGGCCCCAGCACTTGAACCGAAGCGCCAAAGGTGGTGGTGTTTCCATATTCATAAAGGATTCACACACCTCCAGACTGGTAGTCCAATATAACACATCAGAGATACTTCATGTGCAGCTAACAATGGGTAAGACAGTGATTCAGGTCATAGCCTGCTAAAGGTCCCCAACTATGTCCTAAGACTCACACTCCACATTCCTAAGCACCCTGGAGAATATTAGGGTCCAACTTAACACTGTCATGCTGAGCAACTTCAACCACCCCTCCATTAACTGGGAAAACTACTCATGTACCAATACACTTGCCCAACGTTTCCTTTAGTTCATTAATTCCAGTACCCCCACTAGAGGTAGCAACATTCTTGATCTGGTCATTACTAACATGGGTGACCATTGCCCAACTCCTCCCTGTTTAGATCTGACCACAAACTAATCACCTTGGAAATCCACATCCCTCCCACCCCCCTGCAAAGGTAACCACCATGAAAAACTTCTCCAAAGCTAAGTTTGGGCTCCTAAAAACAGAGATAGCTAACTTCACAGCACCCATGCAAATGGAGGATAGTTGCATGACCGCCAAGTCATACACCAGTGTACTATATGAACATGTACACAAATGCATGGATCTCACCATACCCAATAGAACCAAGAGGCTCTCCTCCAAAAAAAGGAAGCCAATCTGGTGGTCCCCTGCCATAAACAAATTCTACAACAGAAGGAAAAAACTGATGCGGAATAAGGTGAAGTCCCAAGAATGGAAAAACTCCCTTATCAGCCTCAACAAAAAGTTGAGATCCCTCATCAAATCCTCTAAAGCTAGCTATGAAAACAGAATTGCAGCAGATAGTAAAGACAACCATAAGGCTTTCTATAGTTATGTAAAGAATCTGCATGTCAATACAAAGATTTGCTCTGAGCTACTGCACAATGGTACCTCCTATACCGAGCCAACAGATATTGCCAATATACTGGCCGACAGATTCAGTGCCAGCTTTTCCCCTCTCCCCCACAAAGGACCAATCACAATACCAGTAAATAACCAGGTACCCAGTATTACTGCTGCACAGGTTAAAACAGCACTGTCCAAGGCCAAGAATACAGCTTCTATGAGACCTGACAATATCCCTGGTTATGTTCTACATGAACCACAGAGTGAACTGGCACTACACCTGTGTGTCCTGTTCAATCACAGCCTCACCTCAGGGTTTGTCCCAACCAAATGACACACTGCTACAGTCATCCCTCTCCAGAAAGGAGGAGCGACAACAGACCCTGGGAACTATCACCCCATTAGCTTGATGAGTCTGATATGCAAAGCTATGGAACACATCATCATGGATTTAATAAACAAGGATATAGGGGATCTCCAGTCTCTGGATCCCACACAGTTTGGATTTGTGAAAGGGGATCTCCAATCTCTGGATCCCACACAGTTTTGATTTGTGAAGTGTAGATCATGCCTACTCAACCTGGTCAACATCTCTGAGTCAGTCACCAGAGCTGTGGATGAAGGCAAGGTGGTTCATGCAGCCTATCTTGATCTGGCCAAGGCCTTTGATACCATTCCCCACTCAGGAATCATAGAAAAACTCACTAAGCTATGCATCAACCCCTATATCACTAGGTGAGTTGGAAACTAGCTCACAGATAGAACCCACAGTGTGAAAGTAGCTGACTCCAAGTCAGACTGCCGACTAGTCATGAGTGGAGTCCCACAGGGTTCAGTCCTGGGTCCTCTCCTGTTTGGTATCTACTTCTTTCAAGTCCAGGCCAACACAAAGGGACTCTGGCTGACAAGGTTCACAGATGATTGCAAGTTAGGAGCTATTATTAACTCCCCAAGTGATGTTGACATCCTGCAGAAAGGCCTCACTGAGACCAACGACTGGTGTCAGAACTACGGCCTTAAGCTCAATGCCAAAAAATGTGTCATCATCCCCTTTGGGAAAAACTCAGTTCACATGAATTACCACATTGATGGCAGTCCACTGAACACAGAAGGCATTATAAGAGATCTGGGAACACAGATTGACAGCAACCTCTCTTTTGACCACCACATTGCCACTGTCAGAAAGCCCTTCTATGTGGCACATCTCATTACTAAGGGTTTTGCATTCATGAAGAAAGAAGTCATTGTCTCCCTCTACTCTTCCATCATTAGGCCAATCGAGAACAATGTCCCATTTGGCATGTACCTCACTAGACAACTGCAACAACTGGAGAGGCTGCAAAAGTACCTCACAAAGATGATCCTAGGCCTTAAACAGTTGTCCTATAGAGACAGACTCAAAAAAATTTCAACTATTCTCTCTCGCATATCGCCTACTTAGAGGCATTCTCTGCTTGACTTACAAAGCCATGTCTGACCCAGCTCTGTTAGAAATGCTACATCTAAAGAACTCCCAATCTCTCCACACTACATGCTCCAGAGACCTCAACCTCATTACCACAATCAACAGAACATGCTGGAGGAACACGTTTATAACCCAGAGACTTCCCATGTTATGGAATAGACTTCCCATACATGTCAAACAGAGCACCTCACTGGCCCTCTTCAAGAGAAATCTTGATGAGTGGATGGGAAATAGAAAATTCACCCTGGGGATCACTCCAGTGGCTCTACTCGACAGAGACACTGGGAACTAATGTCAGGTGGCACGGTGCCAGGGTAATTCTATGGGCTAGGCTTGTAAAGGCTCCAGAGCCATTAGCCTAGTACACACATATGAACCTAAGAAGACTGCAACTGCTATTCTAGTGGCAGTAGAAAGGTGGCCTGGTCTGTCTGAGTTGGGAAAAAACAGAGAGACTTAAAGCAGGATCTTTTCTTTTGCCCCAGGGCTTTTTACTTAGTTTTATAACTTTTTCAGTTTATAAATTCTGCTGTTCATCATGCATGTAGCAGTGCCTTGTGTAGATGCAGGCACTTAGAAACAAAATTTCCCTATAAATCTTCCCATGTAACTTTACTAAGATGTTTGCACACTGAAGACCACTGCTATACCACTTCAGTAACACATAGTCTAGTTGTAGTTTCTACCCTCATAGCTCCCAAGTTAACCTGCTGTACCATCCCTTTGTAGTTCACCTAAAAGAGACCTGACACTATGGATGGGTATTTTCCCAATTTCTCAGCCAGCAGCGTGGTAGATATGGGCATCCTGAGACAATGTAGGAATTGTCTCATGTTCTTTGACAACCAAAAAATCTGTAGCAAAACAAATACAATTTGTGAAAGGTGTACTTGCACAATGTCACTGGAGGCAAGACTCCAGTTTTGAGTAAACAAAACAGCAGTTAGGTTGATAGTAACATAAGCATTTACACCAACCACACACATAATACTGACCAAACACAGATCAACATATGCTAAGGCACTTAAAAGCAATTTTCCTAAACCTCAAAGACCTGCTAGACATTCACCCAGAAGAATCCTCGGCAACCCCAAAAACACTACACCAAAATAACATCCAACATAACACATATGACCACGTACTTTGAAGCCTCAACTACAAAGCTTTAAGGCAAACTAACACACTTCCCAGTATTTTAATTATAGGAGACCCCATTGTTAGACATAGAGATGTCCTGCTTACAAGGTTGCTCAAAAGCATGGGCAGTTGTCTATCAAGGGCCAGGATCTGGCAAATCACCCATGCATTCTTGTCATTAGACCACAAGTACTAGTATGACTCGGTTCTGTCAGGGTATGAATGCTTTTACTGTAACAGACATTCTAACAAAAAATCAGGTGGCGGTGTTATGATAAGGATTAAAGATAATTATCAGACCTGTGATTATTACATGTTCAGTGATAACGCCAATACTATAGACTGTGTAACTGTAGTAATAAAGACAACCCTGGAACATAAAACAATTGTTGGAGTGTATAGACTCCAAAGTCCAATGCAGATGACCTAGAGGAATTCATACATTTCTTGCATGAAACACAGGAGGGAAGAATGATATTAGCTGGGGGCTTAAATTTACCAGAAACAGACTGGAATAATATTGGTTCAACAACATTAGTAAGGAAATTATTGACAATGCATATTCAGGAACAATTGCTTCAGACTGTAAAAGAACATACCTGGGGACAGAATATACTAGGCATTGTTTGTGCTCCTAAAGAAATTGCTGTTACTTCAAGTTAAGTTTTACCACCATTGATGTGCAGTGATCATGGGGTTATAAAGGTTAATTTGTTGCTAGATAATTCTGCCAAGCTGAAATCTAAACCATGCACAGAAGGTTAATTACAGATTATAATGAAGCAAAACACTCACTATGTAAAACTAACTGAAGTGAGGTGTTCAGTGGAAAACTGCAGATGGAATGTAGAAAGTTTTGAAAGAGAAACAGAGTGCAAAAAAATCAAAAAAATGCTTAACATCAGGATCTAGCCATACAACATTAGGGGGATATATTTCCATAAGAACAAGCTATCTGATTAAGATGAGAGACAAAAAAAATATATAAGAAATGGAAGAGAGGTTGAACTACAACTTTGAAAACTGAAATAAACAAGCTGGACAAACAGATCAAGCATAGTGTGAGACAAGGTCAAGAAAAATTTGAAGAAAATGTATATAAAAATATTGAGCATAATAGGAAACCTTTTTATAGATACATAAGATCTGGAAGGAGTAAAGACACACAAATTGATAAACTGTGTGCAGATTCTAAAATTTATTCTCAGACACAACAGATTATAGATATATTGACAAAATCTTATGCAAAACAGTTTTGCTTCACAAAAGGGGTAGTAAGTTGTCCTAGTGACATCCAAGTAACCCCAGATACTGGAACCAAATTCAATTATATTGAAAAAGAACTGCACAAACTGGATCCAAACAAAGCACAGGGAGGAGATGGAATTAGTAAGAATGACCTGAGAACACTTCAGCAAGAACTTACAGTACCATTACATATATTATTCACTAGGTCATATAAATATGGGGAGATTCCTCAAGATTGGAAACATGTGCTTATTAAACCTGTCTTCAAGGGAAATGGGAGCAGGGCAAACCCCGAGTCATATAAACCCTTAAGTCTAACTTTCATTTTGTGGAAAAATAATGGAGAAGGCAATATTGGATAAGTTATTGCCAGAACTGGATAGGTTGGGACTTGAAACCATATATCAGCATGCATACGTTGAAAACAGATCTATTACCACCTGTAACATGATGTCCTATAACAATATAATAACAGCTAGGGATGAAAATTTGTGCTGTGATGTAATTTATGTAGATTTAACTTCAGGATTTGACAGGGTCATGCACAAAACACTAATCAATAAAAGAGTACAATTAGGTATTGATGTACTCTTGATAAGATGGATAGCTGCATGCTTACAAATAGGACATGGCAAGTGTCATACAGCAACTGGACAGGCAAAATCCTTGGTTACAGACAGGGTGTCACACAGGGCTCTGTCCTAGGCCCTTACTTGTTTAGATTCTATCTGTCAGACCTAACTTTTCCATCTGAGGTGTTCTACAGTCTATATGCAGGCGACCTGAAATTGGGTAAACTAATTACATGTGTTACAGATAAGGCATGTCTGCAAAATAACTTGACTAAATTGACCATTTGGGCACAGGAGAATAATATGCTGATAAATACATCAAAAACTAAGCATATGGGATTTGGGAGACATAAACTGAAAGGTGAATATCTAATACAGCAGACAGTGATTGAAGCTGTAGACTCATTTATGGACCTGGGTATATGGGTAGATTCAGCTATGAGTTTTTCTAATTATATCAACCAATAGGTTAAATATAGTTATAGAATTATAGGGTGTATAAAAAGATTTATAAAGTCTAGGAAATCAAAAATGATGAAGTCATTGTTTGCTAGTTTCATTAGACCCAAACGTAAGTACGGAATAACAATATGGAAACCCTATAAAAAACAAGCATGAGTAAACTGGAAAGAGTACACCGAAAATATACCAAGAGCATCCATGGATGAGAAAATTTAAATTATTATGAGAGAGAAAATATCTGAACTTGTATAGTGTCTCTTATAGATATCTAAGAGGAGATCTTATTCAAGTATATAGGGCATTTAGGGACAACTACCTCTGAGAAGTTTGTGGTTATCAAAAAGTACTAGAGAATCATCAGGCAACTTATGTATAAGATTCCAGATGAATGAGAAGTGTACTAATTGGTTCTCTGACAGAATAGCTGATGCATGGAACAGACTACCAAATTACATTAAAGCAAGTATTTATTTTTATTTTTTATTTTATTTTTATTTTACATTTGTTGACTGGGCTAGTCTAGCTGGATACATGTCCATTTTCAGTAGATGCCCAGGGAGATAAGCTCCAAGCAGGTAAAAAGAGAAAATACAATACTTAAACAATACTATACATACATTTCAATGTTTGGACTTTTAAAAATTCAAATTAAGTCTAGAGGTATAGACTCAAAACATGGTTTAAGATACAACAATTTTAGATACACACAAGGTCAGAAGATAATAATATTCAGGCCTAAGAAAGGGAGATGGAGGCATAAAAAGGTTATGGAAGAATAGAATAGGAAAAAATAATACACTGGCTAGTATGTGATTGGTTTGCATAGAAAAAAATGATGTAGAGGGCACATGGAACAGGAATAAGGGTTAAAAGCAAGATGAGAGAAATAAAGAGAGGAAGTAGGATTCAGTCTGGTTTAGAGCAGGGACAAAGCCAGAGAATTTTCAGATGTTCTTTAAGGTTTTTTTGAAGAGAGATGTAGATGAGAGAGATGTGAGTGTTTTAGGGAGCTGGTTCCAGATTTTGTCCACCACATTAGTAAAGAGTGAGTCGCCTGCTTTGTTGTTAGATTTAACATTGGAAATGAGTAACTTATTAGCTGAGCGAAGTGTTTCCAGATTTTTATAAGGGGAGATCAGGTTAGTAAGGATAGGGGTATTATTTGGGTGGTAGAGAATTTTTTGTATGATCACTAGTTGATTATACAGAAGATGGTTTTGAAGTTCGAACCATCCAAGTTGTTTGAGATTAAGACAGTGATGGGTTCTGAAAGGAGTGCCTGTGGCAAATGTGGCTATGTTGTTATAACTGGTTTCAAGCTTGCTTAGATTGTGCCTTGATAGATTGGTGTATATAGCTGTAGAATAGGGTGGAAGCGAGGTGAGTCTGGGTAATGGAGGTTCTAGCTTGTGGAGTGAGGAAGGGTTTGACTCTATACAGGGAGCCTAGTTTTTTATTAACAGATTGAATAGTATTGTTGATATGGTCATCAAAGTTGAGTTTATCTATGGTAATGCCCAGGAGACGTGTAGTAGTATCAGGGGAAATAGTAGTTCCATTATTAGAGGTAATTATGAAGTCGATCTCTGGTGACTTTAGGGTAGGAGCAAAAAGCAGAAGTTTTTTGGGGGGGGATTTAGGAGAAGGCAATGATGGGTAAACCAATTTTCAACAGTGTTAAATACTGTTTGAGTGAGGGTTTGAAGAGAGGTTGCTGATTTAGCAGTACATAGTTTAGATATTTTTAAGAACAGCTTGGACACTTATTATGGGAACAAGTGTTATGGTATATTGTCAAGCTAGAAAGGCTTTTAATGCCAATGCTTGAATTATTTGTATGTATGTATTTATGTATGTATAGTCCATGTGGGTGTAAATGACCTGGGCTGTGCCTCCCTAGACTATATGAAGAGAAACATTATGGAGCTCTCAGACTGGTATGTGTCTAGCACTGGGCATCATTCTACCATCACCAAGGATGATGCCACAATGTGACCAAAAGATGACTGACTTCAATATTTGGCTTAGATTCTGTCATTCCAATGGGGTACAATCTTTGTTGACCACTTTGCTTGCTAAGGATGGTCTGCATCTCTCCAATCAAGGCTTTCAAATATAATGGCTAAAACATTGTCCTTGTCCATAGTACCTTTTTAGGCAACATAAAACCAAAGCTTCTGACATAGTAAAAACCAACTCAATGGAAACTAAAGGTGTTACTTCTCATTGCCAGAAGCCTAAACAAGAAGCTCCACTTCCTCCAAGCTCTCCTTGTCCTAGAGAATGTAGAAATCTGTGCAGTTACTGATAGTTTAAAACTGTGCGGAGCACCCTGGTAATGCAGGGCTGCAATATCTTCCGTACATTCAAGCCAACTACTGCACAGGTAGGGACCAAAGGTGGAGGAGTCTCAGTCTATTTCAGCAACAACCCCACCTCAATACAAGTCAAACAGGATGATGCTCTTGAGTTCCTACCTGTCCAGATTCCCAAAGGCAAAGTCCCTTATCATATCCTTGCAAACTATAGGTCACACTCTATGACCCCAGAAACCTATAACTCATACTTAGACTTATTGGTGGCTCTCACTATTCAACCCAATTCCATATTCATGGGTGACTTCAACTAGCCCATTATAAATTGGGATACTTATATGACCATCAATTTTACAGGCCCAGAGACTCCTAGACTTTGTAAATACAATAACCTTGGACCAGATAGTCCATATGTCCAATAGGGTGCAAAGATACTTGACCTGGTACTCACAGACATGGAAGGAAGCTCTACCCCCAATTTAGTGTCCCCTCTGGTAAGGTCAGACCACAAAGCTGTCTCCTTTATAATAAAAATCAATTCTGTAACCCTTGTCTACCCCATAACATTTAGGAATTGTTCTAAGGCAAACTTCCTACTATTAAAATTTCAAGCCAGAGTGCCCCCACCAAAAAAAACCCCTGAGAACACAGCTGTCTGTGAGGAGTTGTTCACAGAAACCCTGTATAATCACATCAATAAATGCACAGAAACAGCTGTGACTACCAGAAATAATCCCATAACTAACTCAGAAAATAAACCACACTGGTGTATTCCAAACATAAACAGGATATACTATAAAAGAAAAAAGTCTCAGCCAAGATTAGGAAGTGCAACACCTAGCTTTATAAAAAAAAATTTCATAAATCTAAACATACAACTAAGATGGCAAATTAAGTCTACTAAAGCCAAATTAGAGGTAAAGATAGCATCCTAGGTAAAGGAAAACCACAAGGTTTCTTTAGTTATGTCCAAAACCTCAAAGGTGGCACACAACAGAGTGCAAAACTGATTGTAAAGGGAGCCATCTACATGGTGCCAGAAGATATAGCAAATGTGCTGGCTGACAAATTCAGCTGCAATTTTACCTGCCCTCTCCCTTGGCTACACCTTAGGACATTAAATAACCCTACAACTACCACTAGGGAGCAGGTCCTAGATGTGCTTTATAAGGCTAAAAGCACTGCATAGATGGGTCCCAGTAATATCCCAGGATGCCTTTTAATAGCCTGAAACATGAACTATCAGGGCCATTGGAGTCACTGTTTAACCATATCCTCCAGATAAGCTTTGTGTCTCATGACTAGAGAACATCAATGGCATTCCCTCTGCACAACGGTGGGCCATCAATGGACCCTGGGAACCACAGATCCATAAGTCTGACTAGCCTTACATACAAAGCAGTGGATAGAATTATGAAAATGATTAATAAAGACATAGAAAACCTTCAAACACTGACTCCACCCCAGTTTGGTTTTGTCAAGTGCAGCTCATGTTAACTCAATAAGAGTCATCAGTCAATGGATGACAGCAAAATGATGCATACTGCCATCTTGACCTGACTCTAACATTATAAACAAACTCATGGATATAGGCATAAACCACCCTATCTTATGTGCTAGATAGCCAGCTGGCTGACAGATAGGACCCAAGAAGTTTGGATAGGGAAGACCACCTCCACAAAGAGGACAGTCACTAGTAAAGTCTTACAGACTGTCGAGAGGCAATTTATGGCTAGCATACAAGACATCCCTGGATCCTACTCTGATGGACCTTTTGCATATCTGCAAAATGAACAGCATCAGAATTACTTGATCTAGGGATTTAAACTTTGCTTGTGACATAAATAGGACACATTGGAGGGACAGGTATATGTCTCAGAGAACTCCCTTTCTCTGCAACAGGCTTCCCAGCTATGTGAATCAGAGCTCTCCCCTTACCCTATTCAAGAGAAATCTGGATAAGTGAATGGGAAATCAGAAGTACACCCCAGGTCTAGCACCTATGTCTCTAATGGACACAGGCAGCCTATAAATCTTGCCATAACTTACATATACCCTTTAAAATAACTTCTAAGGGACATAAACTGATCCATTTAGAGACTCTCCCCAAATATGTAAGTGTTCCCATACACATATTAATAAGGTCTATCATCACTGGCTTGTTAAGCCAAGACTGTGCCCCTGGTAATGGCAGTAATTTTGCTATTTGCAGGCCTGCACCAGCATGCGGTGAAAAACAATGAACCGCCATTCTTTTCTTCCGCAGTAGGAGAGTTGGCACGCACTGCTAACTCCCATCCTGACGCATCTGTTTCCTCCAGCATCTGAGCCACTGTTCAGACTTTGGGTATCTGGGTTACCATCAGGGATTTATCCTTCTGTGACAAAGAGCAGAGTAGATCTCTCAGGTTTTGCTCCATTAAAGCTTAATCATCCTGAAAACAGGATGATAGAGCAGCTTTGTCTGACTAGGTAACTGCACTCTTGACTTTAGTTATGGCATTCTTTATGACAAAGAAAGCAGAAAATGCTTAGTTTTTAATAAAAGAAAGGACATAAGACAACAGAGCTTGATTTTTGGGAATTTAATAACACTTCATGTAGTATAATTGTAAGGTACAGCCAAATGATTTTACCACATAAAAGTAGGTAAATGTCAGTGGATTGTTCATAGGTTAGTACTAAGCTAACTGCTCTTACAAGCCATTTTAAACTTAGCCAATTATCCCTTGTGAGACTCAAACCCTGCTCCTTGTGTTTGAAAGGCAAACACCTTAACCATTAGGCCACCCTCCGCCTCCCAAAATGTTGACATTTTTCTAAATATCTTCCACAGCCAGACATTATAGGCCTTTCATAGGATGTGGTTATAGTATTGACCCCATGGAACAAGGGGCTAAAGTTCGAACTATGCATGAGATGAACCAAGGTCAATTAGTGACTCAGACACTGGGTAAGCCAGCCAGAGAGGCTGTAGTGAGGGACCATTGTCAGTTCAGCTATCCTGGAAAAGAGAAGGTAGCTCAGTCCAGTGCCCTGCTTACACCCAGCTGAGTCATATCAACCAGCATGAAAGACAGAAACATGTGGACCCACCAAGCAGTGTTTTCACTCCTTGCAGGCAGACTGGGATTTTGGAGAAACACCCGCATGTGTCAGTTGGCTGTTATTCTTTGAATGGATGTATCAGGCTACACGTGGGGAGTGGGGGTTAGGCCAGGAAAAACTTGGTGATTGCTGTCTAGATCAGGGCTTCTGCCAATGGCTGGGTCACAGGGAAAAAAGAGGGAGCCAACAGTAGGCAGAAGCAAGGAGATAAAACTGCCTAGAATAAATGAACGAATGAATGATGAATGAATAAACAAATAAATAAATTAAATATACTGGATGTATGAGACCCTTTTCCTCTAGGAAGTAGGCCCAAGACAGCAGATGAAAAACAAGAGTAACTTCTTAGACATCATCACAGTTTTCTTAGTAAGATTGCATAGTGGAATATACCTATGATAAGAATTTTGCAGACTCGTAGGAAGAGCATTAACATAAACAGAAGATAGAATACATTTACACTATTATGGAGAATATTGTATGCATAAAGTAAAGTAAGAATATTAGTGATATATGTACAAAAATAAATAACTCTATATGGTTTGTTTACAGTGTGGTGAGTTATTGCCTGAAGATGCTGGCAGATCATGTTTTTGCATTAATTTATGTTTAGTGCATGGACCACACTGTTTACATGATAGCTGGAAAAAGACAAACCAGTTAAATGCCAGTGTGCACACGACCTGACATTAACAATTGTTAAGCACCCCCTACTTATGTTATTAAGGTAGAGTCTACTGCTCAGTAGTAAAATCTGCCTGTACTGACTAGCACATGACAGTAGCAGAGCAAAAGATTTGTTTCTGCCTGCTGTCCGTACCCTTAATGTGTCCCTAACTTCCTATCACAAACATTGGAAGATTGCTAGAATAACAGCATGTGTTCGTCTGCATAATGTGAAGGATATGAACTTTGAAACTGAAGTGTATGTCATAACTTAGTGACTTCAGACCTTGGTGGTTTGTCTGAAAACCACACATTTTATGAGGAACATACCAAAATATGAAGCAATAATCTGGAAGTTCTGCGAAAATCAGTACAGACAGTAGAGAGGCATTAAAGGTAAGTGTAAACATAACAAGCAGCATTATACTGCCTTTCTGACAGCATCCGCTAAGTGTTTGACAGCTTAGAAAGCCAACAAAACACTTAGCGATTTCTTTCCCTCTGACTAATAGTACATGGACCAGATAAAGCTTCATGCATTACAAAGAATTATGGCCATGGCCAAACTAGCATAAGTATAATAAAGTATACAAGATAAAACTATCCAGACTAATGAATTAATACCAGAAACAATACATTATAGATCTAGACTAATGAATTAATACCAGAAACAATACATTATAGATCCAGACTAATGAATTAATACCAGAAACAATGCATTATAGATCCAGACTAATGAATTAATAGCAGAAACAATACATTATAGTAAAACATGAATGAAGTTCACACAGAATTAGTATAGTAGCACTTCTCCCACAGTGGAATGAAAGAGAAGACTGTGTAGTATTTACAGTTTGTCAGTAGTAGTCACAGGAATCATATTAGAGCAACAGTTTGTCCTTAATGCAGGAGCTTAGCATGGTAATGTGATGGTGATATCACCCAGTGTCTAAATTATACTGGCATTTGTTTTCTTTCTCAGTACTTCAGTGATTGAGATTTAGACAATAGCTTTGAAACAGCAAAAATGAGATTTTTTATTTTTTTTTTATTTTTTTTTAATATTTGTTATATGCTCTTATATGTTACTATTTGTGTATTATTGTGTATTTAAAGCATTTAATTGTTATGAAGTGTAATAATATTTGAGAATGAATGATTAGTTGTTGGTCTGTTTCTATTGGCTGTGCTTAATAGGTTGATGTATTTAAACACACTCTAACTGACTGTTTTATTCTGGACTGATGAAGGTTTTTTTTACCTGAAAGCTTTGCTTTTTTTTTATTAAATGTTTCACAGTATGTTCTGTGGTTGTTGTTTTCTATTGAGCTTTGAAACAGTAGCAGCCATGGTTTCTGTAGAAGTTATCTGGCAGGCTGATTCTGTATCAAGAATAATTAATCTCATTTTTGATATGCAGTGATAGAATTTAACAGTAGGCTGCAGTCACCTTGGGGAAACAATTTTTTGTACAGCTAAGCAGATGCCTGGCCTTGAACCACTAATGCCTGAGGCCCTGATGGTGTACTTACTGGTTCTGTTAGTTTGATAAATGCCAGCAAATTTCTCCTAGGGGAGACTAAAGGTGTGGCATAATAAATTGAAAGTGCTTTCACTATTAATAACAATAACAGGAAACCAAACCCAACAAAAACATACAACTCTGCTTCAACATCCCATTGCCCGGCTACCATATTTACAACCACACCAATGGTCCTACCATAATCTCCAATGCTTACAAGCACAACTGTGTTCATCTAGTTATCTAACACCACTGTGCTATATAAGATCCAACAGTAAATATATTAAAATATATATATATATATATATATATATATATATATATATATATATATATATATATCATAAATTTCTCTCCACGCCTCCCACGTCCACATCAACTGCATTCACCATAACATATCACTTTTTTTCCTCAATAACATCGTCTAAAGTCTTATCATCAACTCCAGTACATTTCCTCCTCCTCCAAATCTCAATTTCTTCTCTGAAAATGAGCATTCCACAGGATACCTGAAACTTACAGAGTAGTAATGCATCACAAAATCTTCCTTATCAATTAACCACAACCATCTAACCGGTGCACTTATTAACTCAAAAATATGTAATGTTCAAAACAGAATGGATCAAATAATACCTTTCTTGACTCCCACACCCCTGATATACTTGCTGTAACTGAGTATTGACTCTAAAATGACCACTACCACTTACTTGCACCATTGTTTTCTCGGTTATAACTAAAGATCTAATACTGGTGGGGGAGTTGTTTTACTGCACAGATCTACACTCAGCATTTCCTTGCCCGGCCAACTCCACCATGTAACATGAGCCCAACTGAATTATCACTAAACTGTCAACAAAGTTGTAAACTCACATATAGATTGCAGTTGTTTACCTACACACACACACACACACACACACACACACACACACACTCACCCACACACACACTTCACTGTCTTAGAAAAAATTACTGCTGCCTTTTTTTTTTTTTTTTTTTTTTATTATACCTTGTGCTGACTACCCATAGATCTTTGGGATCACCCCTTTTATTGATATTTTTCTTTATGTTCCTGCTCACTGAGTTTTTTACTGACTTGTATATTCTACAATTTGCTGTCTATTCATCTGGGACATCAGGTTGTAATGAGAAGATGCCGGCCAACATGTGCTGTGAAGTTTACCTCTGTGACTGTGTGATGTAGGAGTTAGTACATATAAGTAACAGAGGCAAGATTGATTGGACTGCCCAGGGGTTACATGGTATGACTCCCTTGCAAAAAAAAAATGTCAATGTTATTTTGCTTTTTGTTTTACTCAGTTTACTTTGCTTGAGTTTGCCAGCTGTTTGATGATATTCAAGGAAAACTAGCTTTCATTCTTATGAGTTGTAATGAAATATGAGGACCTAACATGTTTTTCCATGTAGCAAAGCTTGACAAAGGGTCCCTCAATGGCATGATGTAGACTTGTGTATTTATTGGCAATACATAAATATCAACAGGGACTTCCATTTGTTTACAGATGGAACCAGTGCTAATCATTGCTCTACACCAACAGCTGCAACAACATCCTGTAACCTAGTGAGACATTGTCTTAAAAAAATAAATAAATAAATAATAGATCCTGGCTTTCTTTCAGTCTTTGTATCACCATACAGCCCCTTGCATGAGGTATCATCTATACTATGAAGAGATCCAAAGTGGGAGGGGGTGAATGGAGAGATAAAATCAGCAAAAAAGGAGAGTAGTATTGCTGGAAACTAATTCATTTTTAAGTCTTGGAGAGTACCTTCATGTTGTGGACCCTGTTTTCATAAAATCTCACAAAGGTAGCATTGATATACAGACTGTATTTTATGCAGCATATATCATGCAGAATGCTAGGTTAAAAAAACATCTGGGCACACAGGTTAAAGGTTAAAAAAGTGCCCAATCCTGGTATATGCACTGGTGCCAGTACTGGACAAAAAGTCAGTATAGAATCCTCAGGTTATAGAAACATTCCTACAACAGGGTAAGGCCAGGCAAAGGGTGAAGACCCCCCCCCCATTTTAAAAGGATGAAGTAGTCCACAAAAAACACAAAAACTGACAGGCCAAAAAAAAGCCATAAAGACAAATGAGTGGACTATTGTGAATATGGAAGAGATTACACAAGAAGCCTAGAATTTCCCGATATAAGATATTTGGAAAGGTTAGGAGAGGAATTAGAGAAAAGAATACTTTCACAAGAAACACTGTCAAATGCTTCAAACAAAAATTGTATTCATTAATACAACAGATTTAGGAAAAAACATGTCATAGTTGAAGGAACATTGGGAAGCCTGGAAAAAGAATTGAGAAAGAAAGTGCGAAAATACAAAGAAACAAACCTAGATATTTTTGAACGATATAAAAAAGAAATTTGGACATGAGAAAGAAAAATAAATTTAGTATGGTATAATATTTATGCAAAGGAGAAAACCAATGTAATCACTACAAAAATAGCAGCTCCAAAGATATTGGAAGAAAAATACAGGCAAAGGCACCCAGAATTTGAATAATTCACAACACAAAATAAATAAAAGAAAACAAAGAGAAAATGTAGAAAATAGGATTGGTCAAGCAGAAATTAAACAAACAGAAAGTGAAATGATGGATTGTCTGTAAAGTGAAGGATTTAGTGTGGAGAATCCAATGCAGGCAATGTTTCTGCATGATGGAATTGCAGGTCCCCAGATTATGGAACAACAGGTGAAGCAGAAGGCATCTGAAGAAAATTTACAATATGATGATGCGCTGGAGAATTTGGTAGGAAACCAGTATGAAAGTCCAGTTGAAGTTGCACAACAAGGAAAGGAGTAGGAAACAGTGACAACTCTGACACAGGTAATGTTGCAGAGTGTTGGTCAAAGCATTCCCATATGAAGAAGCAGCAGATGAAGCTGGGAAAATCTGAGGAAGATAAGCCACAGCAGGATGTTCTGGAGCATTCTGTAGATTACTAATAGGAAACAGAGAGCAAAGAAGACACTTTCAATCCAGAAGAAAATGATTTAAGGAAAGACCTGCTTGATTTAATAGAGATAGATAGACATACTAAAATAGATGAAAGAAATAAACTACAGAAAATAAATAAGACTCAAATGCGAGAAGACTGGTAAAAAATTAACACAGTTATCAACACTATTAAGAAAAATTCATGTGATATAACAGAAATAAATAGAATATAGTACTGTGCAGCTAAACTAATAACGGCTAAAGTGCAGCCACATAAAACAAAGTTCATCCCTGTCAATATTTAAGTGCAACTATGTTCTGTGGATGGGAAACAGAAAATTTACCTCAGGACTGTCCCCGTAATACTAATGGACAGAGGCAGCTTTATACTGTGCCTGAGTCCCCTTAAACCATCTATGGTACTATCCCAGTTATTCTCATTAGGGTTAATATATAATGGGTTCCTGTCAGAAGAATGAAGACGCATTATGTCGAATGCGCCTTCATCAAACTGTAAATGCCAAAAACGCAAAACGGCAAAGCGGCTTTTAAGCGGATTCTTTCCCTGGGAAAGAAGTCACTTGGCCACTTCCATCACTTTGCCGTTTTCGGCACTGTAGTGTGATCTCGGAGTTGGTATATTTAAGTGGTGGGGGGGCGCAGCAGTGTTTAGTGTGTGTTTATTTTTTGGGAACAGCAAATTTTTTCCCTGGGAAAAAATTTGCTGTTCTGGCTGTTCGCTCTTTTTTGTTTTCGTTCTTTTGTGGTCGATATAACAGCGTTCGATCTTTTGATCATTCGCTGTTATAACATAGACCGTATATAATTATCAACAATGGAATGGGTAAGGCCAATCTCTGACCAAATGGGACAGGTTAATTCGAGCACAAAAAGGGAAACTGGCTAAGGTTAAACTGGCTCACAGGGGCAACTAGCCTAGTGGTTGTTATGAACCTATCAAACTAAACGACTAAAGCAGCAAAGGAAAGGAAGGAAACAAGTAAAATGCCACCATGGAAGCATCCAATATGGACAACTATAAAGCACTTAAGACAAGAAGAAACAGTTAAAAGAATATAGAAAAGGGAACAGATCATCAAAAATACTTAGAAAGACAGATGTATTAAAAGCAACACACAGGGTGAGGATTCATTAACAGCTGCTCAAAGTGTAGCAGTCATTGTGTGCAGAGCTGTAAAATAGTGAGAAATGGCAAAATATGCTAAGTAAAGCATTAAGAGCCAAATATGTGCTAATTGACCAATCCAATATGGCAGAGCTATTCAGGAAGTTATATAACAGTCATATACACTTGGTGTAGGCTTTTGCTATGTACACAAAAACCTTTTGGAATACAGGCACAATTACACTTAGAAAAAAACATGTTGGGGTCAGTGGTGCTATTATTATACTGTATGTGCAACAGGCTTTAAATCAGGGTGCTGCTGCTGCTGGACCTCAGGCAAGAAGAAGAAGAAGGATGTTTAGACCCTGTTTGAGTTATGATGGACTGCATGAAACAGAAATTGTTGACAGATACAGTTGGACATGGAAATACTGGAGGAAATATGCAACCTCTGCCACCCCTACCTCTGGCCCCAGGGAAATCATGGAGAACCCATCCCAGTGGCAACAAATGTATATTTAGCATTATGTATACTAGCCACTGGTACCTTCCAGAGACCCACAGGGAATATCTTAGGGGTGTCACAGGCATTAGCCTCTAGAATATTACATCATTTTTTCAAATGATACTACTTGCATGGAAGCTTATCTGTTTCTGAAGAACACCACAGGAGAGTGCAAGAACCATGCAGGAATTTTATGCAATAGTACACTTTCCTGAAGTGTCGGTGACCATAGACTGCACAGATATAGAAATAAAAGTTCAACATGGGGAACAGGGACGAAAGTATATCAACAGAAAAGATTTCCACTCTATAAACTGCCAGGTTGTCTGTAATGCCCAAGGTATCATCTACAATGTATGTGCAGGGCAGGCAGTTTCCACAATTCACACATACGACACACTTGTGAGCTCTACACCAGGTTTGCTAGCGGTGACATTCCTCAAGGGCATCTAGTCGGGGCTGCAGGTTACGCACTGGAGCCCTGGTTCATGATACGCATGAGAAACACACACAAACACACTGAGCAAGGATACAATGAGGCCCATGGCCAAACTAGAAATATCATACAACATATGTTTGGTTTGCTTAAATCAAAGCTCTGGTGTCTAAACACATCGGGAAGTGCAATGTAGTGTGACCTGGCACCTGTGCTGACATACTTACAGTGTGTGCCATGTTACACAATATTATTCTGAGGAAATATTCCATCAAGGATAGGAAGGGGAAGGGCACCAATTTCAAGGATCAGAGGCAGGGCCAGCAGCAGCAACAGATACAGATGAGGAACCTAAGGGAGAACCACCAGCTGCAGATGGCACTGGCAGAAGGAGGTGTGCACAGTATGCCCTGGCTCTGGCTGAGAGGCAAAGGACAACACACATAGTCACTTGCTAGGCCAAAGCCTAAGATCCCATTACCTACAAATAGGAAAACTGATGCCTGCCAGACTCCACACTCTTACTTAACCATGTAATGGCTGTGGTCTGATAGCATCAGACAGGGGCAGCCCCCAAAGACACAATTCATACCTGCACTAATAAAAAGGAGTATGAAAACTGTAAATAAAAAAGCGATATCATTGATTACTGTTATATAGAAATATGTATATGCCCTATGACTGCACACAAGTTAACCCCCAATCCAACCCACCCCAAGACAAATAAAAAATGTTATATCACTGATTACTGTCATATAGAAATATGTATGTGCCCTATGACTGCACACAAGTTAACCCCCCCCAATCCAACCCACCCCAAGATAAATAAAAAAGTTATATCACTGATTACTGTCATATGTATATGCCCTATGACTACACACAAGTTAACCCCCCAATCTAACCCACCCCAAGACAAATAAAAAAGTTATATCACTTATTACTGTCATATAGAAATATGTATATGCCCTATGACTACACACAAGTTAACCCCCAATCCAACTGACCACAAGACAAATAAAAAAGTATATTTTGAACTCAGTTATGAAAACAGATCATATAACACCTCTGTAACACGGGTTTAAATTTTATAATACATTTATGCATTAACAATTTAGCAATTATCAATGCAGCTTTAGAAAAATAACACCAAACTGTTATATCTTCCTTATCCAGTGCTATAGCATTTAGTTTGGTAGAAATACACAAACATAACACATTTTCCTTTTCTTTATAACACAAATAATGACACCAGACCTCCTTCATACTTACCAGCAAAAGTGTAAGCATGACATAAAACTGAATAATTACATTTGTCATTCGGCATTCAGTAGCATAACTGTGGGAATGCAGAAATGGCTATGGCAAAAGTAAAGGATAAACATAAATACATTTAAATCACTTTCCATCAGTCACTGTATTTCTCCTATTAAGGCTAAAATAAAAGCATTATTTAAGAAATGACAACATACCTTGACAATACAGCACTGCAGAAAATGTTAACTCTCCCTAAGTCCTGCTATTCTACTAGTATTTAGCTGGATAGTAATCATTCCAGAAAATACACTTGTTAGGTAACTTTGTGGCACAAGGTGTAACTGAGATTAAATGACAGAAATAAGGTACACAAAGCTTTGTTTGAATCCTGTTTACAGAACACCTTGCCATAATTCACATTATACAACGACCCCCCATTAAATATTCAAAAACGAGCACGCTGATTGGTCAGCGTGCATGTTGTAAATCAGAGTTATAGTAATGGAAAAAGGTCCGGTCGCCCGGACTTTTTCCATTACTATAACGTTTTTTTACAGCAACGGAGAATGCAAGATCTCCATTGCTTCACACTGTCTCGCTATGTTAAACGAGTTTAACATAGCGAAACAGTTTTTAAAAAGCAAAGGAGATCTTGCTTTCTCCATTGCTTTTTTCTAAACTGTCTCGCTATGTTAAATGGGTTTAACATAGCCAGACAGCTTTAAAAAAGCAACGGATACTCTCCGTTGCTTATTTTACAGCTGTCTCGCTATGTTAAACCCATTTAACATAGCGAGACAGTTTTTAAAAAGCAACGAAGATCTTGCTTTCTCCGTTGCTTTTGCCCACAACTCTGATGTACTACGTAGGTATACGCATGCGCAGTACATCAGAACTGCCGCAGAATATCAGACAGCTGCAGAAGGGCAGCAAGGAGGCATTACACAATGCCATTATTTAAGAAAAGTAATTATTTTTTTTCTTAAATAATGTCACTGTATAATAGCAATAACCCACTTCTGTGTGTGGGTAATGCTGGATTTACCCACGGTTGGCTTTGTTTGGCCACTCGGGCTTCGCCCTCGTGACCAAACCACACCAACCGTGGGTAAATCCAGCATTACCCACACCCAGGCGTGGGTTATTGCTATAATATTTACTTTCCAATCGTAATCTATTTTAAGGTGCATTTTTCTCCACTTGGCATCATGCAAACAGGGTGCACTATCTAAGGAAAAAAGTGAAAAAAAATAGTTTAGCCTCCCTTAGATAGTTCAAAGACACGTGGTGTTGTTGCTCAGTCCCCCACAACAGGGAGAGTACTGACTTCAGTAAATGCACCTGACAGATGTCAAATTCTGTGCTACAAGGTGTAACTGAAGTAAATCAAGAGAAATAAGTCACACAAAGAAAAGCTTGAATCCTGTTTATAGAACAGTTTGTCATTATCCACAATATTTATTGTCCATTTTCTCCATTGTAAGGTACATTTGCTCTCTGTTTGGCAGCATGCAAACACAGTTCACTACCTAAAGAAAAATGTGAAAATTTTAGTTTAGGCTGCTTTAGGTAGCTCAACCACACTTGGTAACAATGCACTGCCTTCAGTACTCTGAACAGTACTAAGAGGAGAAATCATAGCTGTCAAAGAGCTATCTCTGTGGCACAAGATGTAACAGTAATGACTTTTAAGAAATAATGCAGGCTATTAAGGGTTTGATTCCAGCTATAAAATACTTTTTAAAAATTGTATAAGAAGTATATATTTCAGAAATTTTTTAATAAGACTGTAACAGTACAGACAATTAGTAATGTTAAACCTGTTTCTTGCAAGCACTATATCAGTAAGCCTTGCAGAATAAAAAACTATTTTTATGCTTCGCATATTTATTTATTTATTTGACATTTGTTTACCAGGAAACTCCGACTCGACCAGAAAGTGTCCATTTTCTGTGGAGACCCAGGGGATAAAAGCTCCACAATCACAATATTTCAAAAATCAAGTAGAGAAATGTTCAATTACAAAATATCATGTTACATTACAAAACATCAAGTACAAATATTTTAAATCACAAAGTATCATATTACACTACAAAACATGGGTGAAAAAATGTTATAATGAGAAAAACATAGAACATATGTTTTGTAGTAGACTGCAATGAAAAACAGTAACATGAGCTGAAGAGAATATGTGAGGAAAAATTCAATAGTCATATTATGTTACATAGATTAGTATGTGCTAAATGAGACCTGAGACAATTCTAATAAGATATTTAAAGAGACGTCAGAGATTACATTATTAGAGACAGTGAGGTGAAACTGAGTGATGTCTTAGCATGAGAGAGGTGTTTATATTATGGTTATAGAAGGAAAAATGAAGAAGGGTGGAGAGGGAGATTATAAGAACAGTATCTTCAGGTAGCTCAGGTGAGTAGGAAGAAAAAAGAAAAGGGTAGAGAAAGGGTGTGCAGAGATGAATTAAATAATGTAAGGCAGTATGGACAACAAAAAGGAGTGGAATAGGAGGCTGGACAGGATTGGGAAGTGTGATGAAGGTTGAAGGGGGTGAGTGAAGTATAGTAAGTTCAGCCAGGACTGGCACAGGAGCAGGTCCAAGATTTTGTTAGGTATTCTTTTAGAAAGTATTGAGATGTGGGTAGGTTAGAAGTGGTTCTGGTGGTCAGTGGTAAGAAGTTCCTTTTTTGCTATTGAGTACAATTATAGGCTTTGTCCAAGGGGTTTATTCAGTTTTTTATGGTGAGAAGTTGTTTGCCTTCTGATATGAGTTCTTTTTGGAAAATGCATGTTTATAAAAGGGGTAAGAGCTGGAAAGGTTAATGATTTGTGTATGATTTTATGTATTCTTATAAAGGTGAATGTAGGAGAGGTGGAGGGGGTATTCCAGCCAACTAAGGGTATACAGTGCTTTACACTGATGGGTAAAGGAAGACAAATTAGTAGCAAATTCAGAAATTTTGTTGTAGCAGTTTTCATGTTTGTACATATACACACAACCTAATGTACGTCCACCTTCCCAGACATGACAATGAATATATGACATATCAAATATACTTGCATATGTATGATGCACAGAATACTT
Source organism: Protopterus annectens (assembly GCF_019279795.1). Classification (NCBI taxonomy): domain Eukaryota; kingdom Metazoa; phylum Chordata; order Ceratodontiformes; family Protopteridae; genus Protopterus; species Protopterus annectens. Next base: position 142,214,095 of record NC_056750.1, read on the forward strand.
TTGTTGTAATCATTATGTCTCATCACATATCCCAGCTATACGTTTAGGACTCCTATGATGTCTGACGTATGCCTGTAACATAAATCAACCTTCCTTGATCATTACATTCAGCTGCATCCATGTGAGCCATACTTACTAGCAATAAGAATGACTTTTAAATAGGAATGCATTCCAAGACCGTATTACAGCCACACACATATATGCCTCTCTGAAGTATACCTCCATTCATTCAGATATCAATAAATGTCAAATTTCTGTTCTGAAGTATATCTCTATTCATTCAGATATCAATAAATGTTAAATTTCTGTTGCATAACACTAGCTCTTCTGTGGCAACGTCAGTTAATACATTAAGATGTACTTTTTGCCTCCTTTATCTCATGGGCTCAATTCCCAGCTATTACAATACTATTTTAACACTGGGTAATAACCGGGAAAAGCCGAAAGACACAAACAAACAAATCCCCAAACTGATAATATGCTGTGTTTCACATCTTTACTGCTATCTGTTGTAGGTAACGCCAATGTGTCTGCCAAGGGGTGCATCTGCTTGCAGTCATGCAAATGCAGTTGTCAAGGCTGTACATGTTTGCGTAATACCAGTAGCAAGCAAGGTCTGAATTAGGCACCAGTTCAGACATAGTTTGTAAGCTTGAGTTTTGCAGACATGGCTGATGATGGAGAGAATGGGGCTATATTTAGAGCACAAAGGTGTTGTGTTGAGCAGACCAGCATATTTCTGGCATTTCTTATGAAGTGCTACAGCCATAGGCTGCTGCAGAGAGACTATACCAGGTCTAAGTATAAGGCTGAGGCTTGCAATAGCTTAGCCAAGGCTGTCTCCACTGCAACTGGCATTCCACACAGTGGGTAACAATGTTGTTACACTATAGTAACCTTAAAAAGCACAAGCAGGACCTCCTAAGCTGAGGGATGGTAGAATCTAGGACTGGAAAAAACCCTCAGTTGTGTAAGTATTCCACCCCATAACCTGCCCACAATGTGGCAGTAATTGTCTAGTCAGCCAACGCAGTTACTCAATATGCTTTCGTATATATTTGTCTTATTTTTGTTCTTTACAGCTGCAGAGGAAATTCCTGCAAACCGAGAGGTGCACCAAGAGAGATTAATTCACCTCAGAAAGGCACAGAGTTTCTCCAAAGCTAATTGTGAGCTTCTATGGACAGAAGTGGCAAACTTCACATCATCCATAGAAATGGGGAATGAGAGGATGGCTGCTGAATCATATACTAAGGCACTGTAGGAGCACTTACACAGTTGCATAGACAAGGCCATACCAAACAGAACCAAGACGCTCTCCTCTAAAAAAAGGAAGCCAATCATTTGGAGCCCTGCCATTAACAAACTCTACAACAGAAGGAAAAAACTGTTGCAGAAAAGGGTATAGTCCAATCACTGGGAAAATTCCCTTGGAAAACTCATTAAGAAACTGAGATCCCTCAACAAATCCACCAAAGCTAGTTACAAAAGCAAAATTGCTACAGATACTAAGGACAACTACGAGGCATCCTTTAGTTATGTCAAGAATATGCATAATAATACACAGATTTGCTCGGAGCTACAGCACAACGGCACAACTTATACTGAACCAACTGATATTGCCAATATCTTGGCAGACAGGTTTAGTATGAACTTTACCCCCCCTTCGCCCCCCCCAAAGAGCCCATCCACATACCCGAGGAATGCCATCTCCCTATTATCGTGACTAAACAAGTAGAAACTGCACTGACTAAAGCTAGGAATACAGCTTCCATGGGACCAGATAATATACCGGGTTGCATCCTACATGATCTACAAAAAGAACTGGAACCACATTTGAGTGCCATGTTCAACTACAGCTTCAGTTCTGGCTTTGTCCCAATTGAATGGAGCACTGCTACAGTCATCCCACTCCACTAAAGGGGTACGACTACTGGCCCTGGTAACTATTGCCCCATCAGCTTGACGAGCCTGATCTGTAAGGCTACAGAATGTATTATTATGGATCTTATAAATAAGGATATAGGGAACCTTCAAACCCTGGACCCCACGCAGTTTGGGTCTGTGAAAGGCAGATTATGTCACCTCAATCTGATAGACTTCTTTGAAGCTGTCACCAGAGCGGTGGATGAAGGCAAGGCTGTCCACACAGCCTACCTCAATCCAGCCAAAGCCTTCAACACCATCCCACACTCTGGAATCATTGATAGGCTCACTGATCTGGGCATTAACCCATAGATGACTAGATGAGTTCCCAACTAGCTCACTCACAGAACCCACACGGTGAAAGTAGCTGACTCCAAATCTGACTACTGGGCAGTTACAAGTGGAGTCCAACAGGGATTGGTTCTGGGTCCTCTCCTGTTTGGTATCTACTTCTCTGAAGTTCAAGCCAACACCAAGGAACTCTGGTTAATCAAATTCTTGGAAGACTGCAAACTGGGAGCTATTATTGATTATCAAGCTGATGTGGACATCCTACAAAAAGGCCTAACGGAAACCAATGACTGGTGCCAAAACCATGGCCTTAGGTTCAACTCAAAAAAATGCATCGTCATTCCCTTCAGGAAAAACACAGTGCCCACAAACTACCATATCAAAGGGAACCCACTTAACTCTGAAGGTGTTATAAGGGATCTAGGGACTCAGGCAGATAGCAATCTCTCCTTCGGCAACCACATTGCCACTGTAGTTAGGAAGTCCTTCTATGTAGCACATCTCATCACAAAAGGTTTCTCATCCAGGAAAAAAGAAGTCATTATCTCTCTCTACTCGGCCCTCATCAGACCCGTTACACAGTACAATGTCCCATTTGGCATGTACCTCACTAGACACCTCCAATAACTGGAAAGGCCACAGATGTTCCTCACAAAGAGGATCTTAGGACTCAAACATGTGTCCTATGCAGACAGACTAAAAAAGTTAAACTTTACTCCATCTCATTTCGCCTACTAAGAGGCGATCTCTGCTTGACATACAGAGCCATGTCTGACTCAGTTTTGCTAGACATGCTTCATCTGAAAAAATCCCACTCCCTCCGTGCTACTCATTCCAAAGACCTCAACCTTATCACCACATTAAACAGAACCAGCTAGAGGGATAGGTTCTTAACCCAGAGACTTTCAATACTCTGGAATAAACTCCCTATTCACGTCAAGCAGAGTACCTCACTGGCCCTCTTCAAGAGAAATCTTGATGAGTGGATGGGAAATAGGAAATTCACCCCGGGGATCCCTTCAATCGCATTGCTAGATAGGGACGCAGGGAAATAATGTCTGGTAAGCCAGATGATTGGGAACACTATTGGGCTAGGCTTGCAGTGGCTCCAGGGCCGTTAGCCTAGTACTTACCTATGAACCTACGAATCAAGTCAAAATGAAAGCCACCGTATTATTTTCATTCCCACAAGCATTAGCATCTTGAATAGGTACCTCGTCATTCATCTCAAGCACGCATGCCTTCCCCAATAAGTGTCGCTGCTTGCATTAGGCAATTAGAATACCAGCTTTAATGTGTGTGAGCTCAGGACCCATTAATAGTTATTTATAATATCTTAACAGCTCTCTGTCAGGAAGAATTGCATTATGATCATTGTAATTATTTAGTCTGAATGCATAATTCCAGTCCTCCATAGTGAAATAAAGGCAGCTGTTTCTTACATCAGAGCAGTAACATTTGTTTATTTAATAACACATAAATACCTTCCCATCATATATGGATGTTTCAAAGATGCACAGCAGCAGTAAATTATCATAATTGTTTATGTATTGCCAAATAAAAGTTTGTTTAAAATATGCAGTATTATTACATGACGTGTGTTTAATTATCTCTTAATTTTTTTGTCCCCTCTATCCTTGTGTTTTTTGGGTGGAGGGGGTTTATAATTTATTAACAATACAGTGTTTTTATAACTTGCTGATGAATATTAATCATCAACAGCAGAGAGAGGTGCACAACCCACTGTGGCTCTGTTTGCAATACATCCACAGATGGCAGCACAGACACCCAGCACTTCAGGGTCACAACCTGTCAATGCTGCCTCCACACTCCCTGCCCTACCTGTTCCAAGTATGTCAGGTAAGTCTGCCCCGGCTACTGGTGCCGTGGTACCCTCAGGGGCAGTACTAGTGGAGGTGGAAATGTTGTTACCTGGCAGGAGCTGACAGAGCTGGTGGAGGATATTATTGGAGAGGGGCCTCAGTGCACATACCTACAAGGGTCCTGCATTGCATTGCAAAGATGATGTCATGTCTGACACTGACCCAGGGATCTGCTGCAAAAGAAAATTATAACATTTCTGAGGGTGAGGACTAGATTCTGAATGTTGTTATGCTGGATGTGGGTGCAACCTTGATGCCCCCTACATATCCCCAATCATGGTGTCCCTCAGCCTTTTCCTTTCATCACCATTCCTGTCTGTCTTGTATGCCCTGTATGTCTGCACCTGCTTCCTAACCTACCCCACCTATCTGACCCTCTCATTTATAAGCACCTTTCCCAATATTCCACTCCCTCCCCCCAAAAATGGGCACCTGCCCCACAAAAAATATAACACCCCATACATAGCTCTCCACTTTGCCTGTGTGTCATCCTGACACAGTTGATTCAGTCCAAATGCCTATGCAACACTATTCCATTGTTGTCATCCATCACTGATGTGGTGACTCTGCAAAGTCATGAAAGTGAGTGTGCAATTGTACATTAACATTGTGAAGAAGTGGATAGCTATGGTGTGTTCCCAAAACCCTCCTGAAAAATCCTGTATTCTTTTCCTTGTGTGTTATCCTCTGCTTGACAACCCCATTTCTCCACTGTCCTCTCCATACCTTTTTCACACATTTAATCTGGTCAAAAAATATATTAACACACAACACACACATGGCCAGAAATGGCCCATTAAAAAGCCTTCACTTTACATACTCGGCATTTGCACAGAGTTTAGCATAGTACAGTAATGCTGAATGACAGTGAAGAATGTTTAACTTCTTATTGCAAAAGCTGAAGATATCACTTTAATCTGCAGTGGTCTGGTTACCGTCGCACAAAAGAGCTTAAATTTTCACTATGGGAATAAAGAGTAAAGTCATACTAAAGACAGTACTATGGAATGGTTAATGTAACATTTACTAAGCTGCTGAAAGCATCAAGCTATGAGTTCCTATGTGGCTTGTTGAGATAATAGCCCTGTTTGTAGATTAGTGTTTTAGCACAGTGTCATGGGTTTGATTACAGCTGTATGTCAGTTTGTTACTTCATGACAGTTCATATTCCTATCATATATTTACAAACATCTGTGTGTCTGTACATGTAACACATTTCCTTGACATAATATTGAACTAGTACAGCAAAACATCATTTTCAAAGACATTGTAGCCCCAACAGGGAGACCTAGTAAGCTAACCATATCCTGGTTAAGTATTCATGTTTATTGCACTCTCCCCACCCTTATTTGAAACTACAGCAATCAGTTTATTGTACAGAGCATGACAGATTAATCATGATTTAATAAGAGTAAAACACCATAGAGCTGTTGCTACATGTCCTATAAAGCATATTTTTGCTATTCCTCTCTGCATTAGTCTCTAAATCTCTCTGTTGACCCTTAAATAAGTTTTCTGTGGTGTGTGTTTTTAGTAATGGGAAGCAGTAATTCCTTTGAGATGTGATGAGTTAAGGCTCCAATGTATCAAAAGATTTTTTTAATAATGTCATGGGTTCTATTCCAGCCATTAGCTAAGTGTTAATGAGTGCTTCTGGTTCAGTAATTTAGGTGTACCTGTCGCTACATATCATTGTGAGTCACCATTACCCTTCTTCACTGATAATTTACTTTGTCCCTGCCTCCATGTCACCCTGACAATTGTCTTCTCCCTTCTGAATCATAATTCTTACACCTCTGCATTTGCACAATGATTGGCACTGGGCAACAAATGTCGGTAACACTAAATGGAAATGCAATGCTTATAGCAATATATTTGGATTTGATTGATTTCATCTGCACTGCTCTGTCTCACTTCGTGCCACTGTGATAAGCTATCTTTATTCAGCTTACTGTAATTTTAAACAAAATAAAGACGTACAGATTACAGTGCTCAGTAGGGTAATAAAAAATTATTACATACATTCATGTTTGCTGAAATCCACTGTCAACTCAACTTTCACAAATATGAATGTCTACATTTGTGCTAAGATAAGACTCGGATTTAAATTACCTATTGGCATGCTGAAAATTTTTCAATACATATAGATGATAACATGTTTCATGATGGTTTGTGTCACTAGTGTTTCTGTACATATAGGTTACCCCTTTACATAGCACAAGGGTGGCTTAATGGCTAAGGTGTTTGCCGGTGCAGGGTTTGAGTCTCACAAGGGATAATTGGCTAGGCTTAAAATGGCTCGCAAGGGCAGGTAGCTTAGTAGTAAACTATGAACATCATTATCTTCTTGCTGAGCTAAACTGTCTGCAACCTGTTGTAAATGCTGTGTTGTAAAGGTCTTTGCATGGAAGTCGGCAAAAATCTAGACAGAGTACCGCTAACTACTGTTGTAAGTTCAACACCTCAGGGTGTGATTACTCACGTGCTAACACTTTGCCATCACAGCATAAATCAGCTTAGCGATGCTGCACTTAAATAGCAAAAGAAGAGATTAAAAAAAGCATACTTTTCTGCTGCATAAAGTTTGTATGTCTGTATTACTGTTGCCCAAAGATAATCATGAGTTTTGAATGATGTTAACTTGTCTAATTAATTTGTGTGAACTAATGTGTCTGATCTTCACTGTTTACAGTTGCAAAGTGTTACCAGCTTGGTTAACCTATTCTCACCACATCATCCACCACTGTCATTCTGCAGTGCACTATCCTATGTAAGTCTTCCATGTTTGTCTTGCCAATGTACATAGTGCAAGCATGAGGCAATACAAGTGTACACCCATTCTAACATGATGTCATAAGAATTTTTGATTGATAATCCAGTGGTGTGCAACAGTCAATGTGTATGTCATCCCATTAGGTGGAACAAGTCAATGTCCCTCATAGTATTACAATGTACAGTAAGGACAGTATCTACATTGCTTTATAAAAGTATATTGTTATATGCGGTAATCATAGTGATGTGACATTGTCCGGGGCACACATATGCATTTGTTGCATGACCTGGGATGCACAGTACTGTCTCTTCCAAGCACTGATTTTTTCAAATATTCTAATATGGAATTCCTTCTGTGTGGAGTCTGCATGTCCTCCCTGCATTCATGTGGATTTCTTCAGGGTGCTCAGGTTTCCTCCCACGTCCCAAAGACATGCAGCAGGTGGATTGGACACTCTAAATTGGCCATAGGTGTGCATGTGTGTGTGAGTGTTATGAATGAAATACCACAGCAGGGCTAGCCACCCAGCAGTGTAAACCGTGGCTCAAGATGATTGCTGCTGGTGCAGCAACACCCAGATCCCATGTGCAAAATGGGAAAAGGGCTTGAGGATGCATGGATGGATGAATTATAGATAGGTATTGTGTGTCTTCCTCGTGGTGCTTGTCACTAGTGTATTGCTCTCTAGATTCTGATAAGTAGGAGATTCAATACTCAGCATAGAAGTGTGTGTGTGTGTGTGTGTGTGTGTGTGTGTGTGTGTGTGTGTGTGTGTGTGTGTGTGTGTGTGTGTGTGTGTGTGTGTGTGTGTCTTGTGGTGGTACATACACTTCCTCTGAGAATAATACATTTAACTATTCTCACAGCTCCCTTATCCCTAACTTTACAGTAACATCCTCTCTGAAACACACTGGTAAGGTCAACTTGACAAAGTGTAGTCTGTCGACTATAAGTCAGACTATTGCTGTGGGACCTTCAAGTGTGCTCTCTACATAGGTAGGAGGTTCAATACCCGGAATGAAAGGTATGTGGGATATGTGTGTGTGTGTGTGTGTGTGTGTGTGTGTGTGTGTGTGTGTGTGTGTGTGTGTGTGTGTGTGGGATCACCCATTACCAGCAGTTCAAAAGATAGATGCTAGAAACCCAGAGATAGTGGTCCAAGAAAAGAAGACAAAAGTAGCACTGATCATTAAAGTCATCATACCCAGTGACTACAGTGTCCTGCATACAGAGAGACACAAAGTCATAAAATATCAGGATTTGCAAGCAGAAATGAGAGCAATGTGGACGAAAGATACCCTGACAGTTCCAATAGTAGTAGGAGCAACCAGTCTTATAAAAAAGAATCTGCAATCATATTTAGATACATTACCAATGCATGTAACTCTACGAATTGCAGAAGGCGTCATTACTGAGCACATTGCAGGTGCTGCGAAGAGCACTTTTGGCTGACATAATAGAGTGAAACAATACTAATTTTATGATATTTAATTGTACTTTGACTTAGGAATGGGGTCCATTCTTGTCATGGTATTAGAAGCTGAAAAGATTTGGAGAAATTTAAAAAAGGCAGAAACAAATGGAGAGATGAAAAGTCAGCAAGCAAAGGAGAGTTGTAGTGCTGATATTGAATTCATCCTCAAGTCTTGGTGAGTACCATCATGAGGTGGACCCTGTTTTTCACAAAATCTCACCAACGCAACACTGATATATATATATATATATATATATATATATATAGAGAGAGAGAGAGAGAGAGAGACTGTATTTATATAGTATATATCACGGACAGAAGTAAGTCAAAAACTAAAAAACATAGCTGGGTGCACAAGACCCAGAATAAAAAAGTGCCCAATCCTGGTAGGCACACTGAAGCCAGGACTGGAAAAAATGACAGTGTAGAATCCTCAAAATACAGAAAAGATTCCTACAATGGGGTCAGGCCAGGCCCAGGGGAAGATGGGCCCCCTGCTGTAGAAGGAAGTTGTAGACCACAAAAAATGCAAAAACTGATATGCCCAAGAAGAGCCATAAATATGACAGAGTGGACTATTGGGGTTAAGAAAGAAATTATGTATTGTTATTATTATGCAAAAAAAAAACAGAATTTCCAGACACAGGATATACAAAAAGACTAAGAAATAAATTAGAGGAAAGAAAAATACTTCCACAGGAAAAACTGTCAGAAGCTTCAAATAAAAATTTGTGTTTATTAATACAACAGATTTTTGAAAAACAGTATATAGATCAAGAAACTTTGATCTGTTTGGAAAAAGAAGCATCTGAGGAAGTGCGAAAATGTAAACAACAAAACCTAGATATTTTTGAAAAGTATAAAAAAGAAATATGGACATGGGAAAGAAAGAAAGATTTGATATAGTGCAATATTTATGCCAAGGAGAAAGCCAAATTAAGCAATATAAAGAAGACAGCCCCAAAGATATTTGAAGAGAAATACAGGCAAAGGCATCCAGATATGGAAAATTTTACAATAAAAAAAATATCACAAAGATGGAATGTGGAAAAGAAGATTAGAGAAGCAGAAGTTAAAAATATAGAAGTTGAAGTTATGGAGTCCCTGCAAAGTGAAGGATTTAATGTAGAAGGTCTAACACAGGTTACATCACAGCATGATGGAGTGAGTCTCCAAAGTAAGGAGAAGCAGGAAGATCAGGAGACATGTGAAGAAGTAATATGGACATGGGAAAGAAAAAGAGATTTAATATGGTGTAATATTTATGCAAAGGAGACAGCAAAACTAACCGATACAAAAAGAGCAGCACCAAAGATATTTGAAGAGAAATACAGGCAAAGGAATCCAGATATGAAAAACTTTACAATACAAAAAATAAGGAGATTAAGGGGAAAAGTAGAAAAAGAGATCAGTAATGGAGAAGAAAAAGAAATCGAAACTGAGGTTATGGAACAGCTGCATAGTGAAGGATTCAGTGTAGAAATTCTAATGCAGAAAGCACCACAACAGGATAGATAGATTAATAGATATCCAAATTAAGGGGAAACCAGTGGAACTGGAAGCAATTGGTCAGGTGCCATATCAAGATTTAGTAGCCTTCCACAGGTAACCAGTATAAATGTTCACTTGAAGCTAGACAGCAAGGGAAGGGACAGGAAATTGTGGAAACACTGATGCAGTCAATGTTGAGGAGTGATAAGCCAGTGGGTTCCCATGTGATAGAGCAATGGATGGCACAGGATGAAGTTGAAGAGAATGTGCCACAGGAAGGTGCTATAGAACTTTCTGTAGAATGCCCGCAGGAAATGGAAAACAAGGGATGTGCCTTCAGTTTGGAAGAAAATGAGTTAAGAGAAGAGTTGCTTGATTTAATAGACAAAGATAGATATATCAAGATCAATGAGAGAAATAGACTGCAAAAGGTTAATAAAACCCCAAAAGGCTTGATAAAACAAATTAACACAGTAATTAGGACTGTCCATAGAGACCCACGTGATATAACAGAAGTAAACAGGATATATTACTGTGCAGCTAAATTAATAACTGATAAAGTTCTACTGCAAGAACACAGGGTAGTGAGGGAAAGGAAGAGGAGAAATCGAATGCCATCATGGAAGCATCGAATAGAGAAAACTATAAAGCAATTAAGACAAGAAGTATCACTGTTAGAAGAATATACAAGAGGGAACAGATCAACAAAAATACTAAGAAAGATAGCTGTGATAAAAGCAATGCACAGTATTAGAACATACCTGGATCTATCATGCACTATCGCAAATAAACTAAAAATTTCAGCACAGGCGGAAAAACTTAAAAGATATGAAAATAAATATAAAGGAAAAGTACAAAATAAGCAATTTATTAATGACCCAAAAAAGTTTTATAAAGAATTGGGAAACAAGGTAAAACGAATTGAAAGACCGGCAGAAAAAGAAGAAATAGGTGCATTTTGGAGAAGTATCTATGAAAATCCTGTGGAACATAACAAAGATGCTAAATTGATAAAATAAGTAAAACAAGAATAAGAAGTTTAAAGGTACAGGATATGAAATGGGATGAAGCAACACCCAGAGAGATTGAAACAAAGTTAAGAAAAGCCTCTAATTGGAAAACACCATGCCCAGATGCAGTACTTAACTTTTGGTTAAAAGTACTAACATCTTTGCATGATGATTTAGCCATGAGTAAGAACTATTTATATGCATACCCTGAACAGGCACCGACCTGGCTAACAACAGGTAAAACAATGCTCCTACTTAAGAGTGAACCTGCAAGCTACCCCAAAAATTATAGACCAATAACTTGCCTTCCAATGACATATAAATTATACACAGGAATTGATGATGACAGAGTTTATAGTCATTTAGAAGAAAACTCAATTATGGCAGTAGAACAAAAGGGCAATAAAAGAAAGTCATATGGAACACAATATAATTTGTTGTTAAATAAAGTCATAGTGGAGAACTGAAAAAAGGGGAAGAATCTAAGTATGGTATGGCTTGACTATAAAAAAGCATTTGATAGTATTCCACGTTCATGGATAAGAGTGCTTAGAATGTATAAGATACACTCTACACTGATCGACTACATTACAGTGACCATGAAACAATGGCAGACCATGTTGCAATTAAGCCATGATAACGGACAAATTATTATCCCAGGGATAAACATTCAAAGGGGGATATTCCAGGGTGACTCTCTTGTCACCATTGCTATTCTGCCTTAGCCTTAACCCATTAAGCTGTCTACTTAACAGCTTAGACCATGGCTATAATTTGGCTCCTAGAAAAGAACAAAGTCTAAAGACTTCTCATGTTCTCTTTGTCGATGATTTAAAACTGTATAGCTCATCGAATGAGTAACTGAAAGCACAGCTGCAGGTTGTCAAAACTTTTTCAGATGATATTAGAATGTCATTTGCCCTTGATAAATGCACAAAAGCAACTTTTAAAGCAGGAAAACTGCAGCACCATGAAAACAGTTTGGGACAATAATGTGATATTATGATTCATCACCCAAAGACTCCCTATGCTGTGGAATAAAATCCCGGTATATGTGAGGCAGAGCACCTCGCTGGCCTTGTTCAAGAGAAATCTTGACCAATGGATGGGAGATCGCAGATATACCCCAGGGATTACCTCAGTGTCACTGCTCAACAGAGGCACAGCAAAATAATGGGTATAGTTCCCCATACTAAAGGGGTGGCGTAAGCCACAAAACTATGGGCTAGGCTTGTAAATGCCCTCGGGCAGATAGCCTAGTATGAACCTATGAACCTATGAACCTATGATATAAAAGAACTTGAGCAAGAGGGAGTGTATAAATATTTGGGAATTGATGAAGGATCAACAATAAAACATTAACAAATTTGAATAAGACTTAATAAGGAATATTTTAGAAGACTTAAATTAACCCTGAAACCAGCATTGACATCTAAGAACAAAATCCAAGCTATAAATCAGTTTGCTCTTCCTGTCCTAATTTACAGTTTTGGAGTGACTGACTGGCCCCAAAACATATTGGATAGATTAGATAGGAAAACAAGAAGGATGCATCATGCTCACCAAATTATTTATAAAAATAAGTGCATACCAACATTATATATTCCCCATTCCGAAGGAGGGATGGGCCTCCTTGAAATTAACTACATGTATAGATCTGCAATCATGGGGCTCCACACATATCTGCTGATCTCATGAGACCCAAACGTAGTGAAAATTTTGAAAAATTAGGAGAAAAAAATATAAGATGACTTCCCTGGTTAGTCTATAAAAGCATATCGGCATCAAGCAGGAGTGGAACTCAAACTAGTAGTAGATAAAAATCAGGCAGCAACTGAATGTGCCAAAAAAACAAAAGAAAGAATATAAGGTGAAGGATCAGATGAGAAGGCAAGAAATGTGGAAAATGCATTAATATAGTTGCAAGTATAGAAAACATCTCAAAGAACCTCATGTTGATCAGGATTAAACACAGGAATGGTTAAGGGGAGGCGAATTCAAACCAAAAGATAAAAGGTTAATACTGGCGGCCCAAGATAGTGGGCTATGTAGATGCTTGTTTACAAAATCCATTGAACATGTGGGAGAAACAGACAAATGTAGGTTTTGTAAAACAGAATTGGAAACAGTCACACACCTCATTGCTAGTTGTGACATACTAATGGCAGAAGGTCTGTATACTGAAAGGCATAATAATGTGGCAAGACTGTTGCACTGGGGATTGTGCAATCATTATGGTATTGAAGTGGCTGAAAAACACTGGAGACATAAGCCACAAAGCATCATAGAAAATGATGAAGTTTATATCACATGGGATCATGCATTACCAACAGTTCATAAGATAAATGTGAGAAAAGCGGATATAGTGGTCCATGAAAAGAAGACAAAAGTAGCATTGATCATTGAGATCACTACACCCAGTGACTACAGCGTTTTACATAAAGAGAGACACAAAGTCATAAAATATCAAGATTTGCAGGCAGAAAAGAGAGCAACGTGAAAGAAAGATACCAAGACAGTTCCAATAGTAAGTAAGAGCAACTGGTCTTATAAAAAAAATCTGCAGTCATATTTAGATATGTTATCAATGCATGTAATTCTGTACAAATTGCAGAAGGCGTCATTAGTGGGCACATTGCGGGTGCTGCAAAGAGCACTTCTGGCTGACATTAAAGAGTGAAACAATACTAATTTCATGAACTTTAATTGGACTTTGACTTAGGAATGGGGTCCATTCCCATCATGGTATTATAAACCCAAAAGACTTGGATAAATTAAAAAAAGTCAGAAACAAAGGTCTGAATGAAGAGATGATAAATCAGCAAGCAAAGGAGAGTAGCATTACCAGAACTGAATTCATCCTCAAGTCTTGATGAGTACCTTTGTGAGGTAGACCCTCTTTTTCACAAAATCTCACCAAGACAACACTGATATATAAACTATATTTTATATAAAATATATCACGGACAGAAGTACATTAAAAATAAAAAAAAAGAGCTAGGTCCACAAGACCCAGGATACAAAAGTGCCCAATCCTGGTAGCTGCACAGGTGCCAGGAATGGAAAAAATGATGGTGTAGAATCCTCAAGTCACAGAAACATTCCTACAGTGGGGTGAGGCCAGGCCCAGGGGGGGGGGGTGGCTCCCTTGTTGTAGAAGGAAGTAGCAGCCCACAAAAATCACAAAAACTAATAGAGCAAAAAAGAGCCATAAAGATGATAGACTGGACTGAGGATAAGAAAGAAATTATGTACAGTTACTATTATGCAAGAAGCCCATAATTTCCAGACAGAAGGCATACAAAAAGATTAAGAGAGAAATTAGAGGAAAGAAAATTTCTTGCACAAGAAAAATTGTCAGAAGCTTGAAATAAAACTTTGTGTCATTAATACAACAGATTTATGAAAAACATTATAAAGACCAAGAAACACTGGGCTGTTTGGAAAAAGAAACGACTGAGAAACAGTGAAAATATAAAGAACAAAATCTAGAGATTTTGGAAAGGTATAAAAAAAGAAATATGAACATGGGAAAGAAAGAGATCTGATATGGTGCAATATTTATGCAAAGGAGAAGGCCAAATTAATCAATACAAATAGAGCAGAAACAAAGATATTTGAAGAGAAATGTAGGCAAAGGCATCCAGATATGGAAAATTTTACAATACAAAAAAATAAGAAAACAAAGGGCAAAAGCAGAAAAGAGGATTAGTAATGGAGAAGTTAAAACATAGGCATCTATATTACATGATTGAAGCTTTAGTTAGTCGAGTAACTAAAGCTCGATCACTAAATATCAAAAACGCAAAACCGTGGACAGCAGTTTCAGGGAAACAATGCCATAGTCCCAACAAAAAAAAAAAACATTAAACACAAATTAAGTGGGGGTGCTTTGCCCCCCCCCCAGACTAAATATGCCAACTCCAAGATCACTCCACATTGCAGAAAGGGTAAAATCCACATAACGGCCAAACAAACTGTTTCCCTACATGGAAACTGCCGTTCATGGTTTTGCATTTTTGACATTTAGTGATCGAGCTTTAGTTACTCAACTAACTAAAGCTGCGATCGTATAATATAGACCCAAAAATAGAAACTAAGGTTATAGATTACTTGTGAAGTGAGGATTTAGTGTAGAAAATCTAACTCTAATACATCACAGCAGGACAGAGTAATGGATACCCAAATTAAGGAGAAACCACTGGAGTGGGAAACATCTGATCAATTGCCATATGAAGATACTTTGGAGACTTCCATAGGACACCAGTACAAGCATTCAGTTTGAGTTACACAACAAGAGAAAGAACAAGAAACTGTGGCAACTCTGACACAGTCAATGTTGAGGAGTGATAGGCCAGTGACTTCCCATATGAAAGAGCAACAGATGACACAGGATGAAACTAAAAAGAATGTGGCATCAGAAGATGCTCTGGAACTTTCTGCAGAATTCCCACAAGAAATGGATAACAAAGAATCCACCATCGGTTTAGAAGAAAATGATCTAAGAGAAGACTTTCTTGATTTAATACAGGTGGGCAGACATATTAAGATCAATGAAAGAAATAGTCTAGAGAAAGTCAATAAAACACAAAAAGTTAGAAGTTTGATAAAACAAATGAACACAGTAATTAGGACTGTTCATAGAGATTCATGCAATATAACAGAAGTAAATAGGATATATTACTGTGCAGTTAAATTAGTAACAGATAAAGTATTACCACAGAAACATAGAGTAGTAATGGAAAGGAAGGGGAGAAATCAAATGCCATCATGGAAGTATCAAATAGAGAACATTATAAAACAATTAAGACAGGAAGTGTTACTGTTAGAAGAGTATAGAAGAGGGAACAGATCAACAAAAATACTCAGAAAGACAGATGTGATAAAAGCAATGCACAGTATCAGAACAGACCAGGATCTATCATGCACTGTTGCAAATAATAAACTAAAAATATCAGCGCAGGCAAAAAAACTTAGAAGATATGCAGATACATATAAAGGAAAAGTACAAAATAAGCAATTTATTGATGACCCAAAAATGTTTTATAGAGAATTGTGAAACAAGGCAAAAGGGATTGAAAAGTTGCTGACTGGATAGAAGAAGTAAAAGAAAGAATAAGAAGTTCAAATATACAGGATATAAAATGGGATGAAATAACAGACAGAGAGATTAAAACAAAGTTAAGAAAAGCTCCTAACTGGAAAACCACAGGCAGTACCTAATGTCTGGCTAAAAGTATTAACATCTTTACATGAAGAGTTAGCCATGAGTAATAGCTATTTATATGCGCAGCCCAAACAGACACCAGCCTGGTTAACAGCAGGAAAAACAACACTCCTACTTAAGAGCGAACCTGCACACTATCCTAAAAATTATAGACCGATAACTTGCCTTCAGATGACGTATAAACTATACACTGGAATTGATGCCAACACAGTTTATAGTCATTTAGAAGAAAACTCAGTCATAGCAATAGAACAAAAGGGTAACAAAAGAATGTCATATGGAACAAAGGATCACTTGTTAGATAAAGTCATTATGGAGAACTGTAAAAAGAGGAAGAATCTAAGTATGGCATGGATAGAGTACAAAAAGCATTTGACAATATCCCACATTCGTGGATAAAAAAGTGCTTAAAAATTTATAAAATACATCTTACATTGATCGATTACATTAGAGCAACTATGAAACAGTGGCAAACCATTTTGCAGTTAAGCCATGATAAAGGGCAAATTATTATTCCAGGGATAAAAATCCAAACTGGGATATTCCAGGGCGACTCTCTGTCATCGCTGCTCTTTTATCTTGCCCTTAACGCATTAAGCTGTCTACTTAACAGATTAGGTCATTGTGGCTACAGTCTGGCTCCAGAAAACAACAAAGTGTACAGACTTTTCATCTTCCTTTTCTGGATGATTTAAAATTGTATAGTTCATCAGATGAGGAACTGAAAGCATAACTGCAAGTGGTCAAAACTTTTTCAGATGATATAAGAATGTCATTTGATCTTGATAAATGTGCAAAAGCAACCTTTAAAGCAGGAAAGCTGCAGCACCAAGAAAAGATCAGCCTGGGACAAGAATGTAATATAAACGAGCTTGAGCAAGAGGGAGTATATAAATATTTGGGATTTGATGAAGGGTCAACAATAAAACATGAACAAATGTGCAAATAAAACTTAGTAAGGAATTTTTTTAGAAGACTAAAATTAATACTGAAAATAGCACTGACATCTAGGAACAAACTCTGAACTATAAATCAATTTGCTCTTCCTGTCCTAATTTACAGTTTTGGAGTGACTGACAGGCCCCAGAAGGTGTTGGATCAGTTGGACTGGAAAACAAGAAGAATTATCAAATGATTTATAAAAATCAGTGTATATCAAGACTATATATTCCCCATTCTGAAGGAGGTGTGGGCCTCCTAGAAATTGATTACAAGTGTAGATCTGCAATCGTAGGACTGCATACATATGTGCTGACCCCATAAAACCCAAACGTGGGGAACGTTTTAAAACATGAGGAAAATAAGTCTAAGATAACTTCCCTGCTTAATTTAGCAGAAGTATATTGGGGTCAAACCGGAATGGAAATCAAACCAGATGTAGATAAAAATCAGGCAGCAACTGAATGTGCCAAAAAGTAAAATAAAGAATATAAGGTGAAGGACCAGATGAGAAGGCAAAAAATGTGGAAAATGCATAAATATAGTTACAAGTGCAAAGACACTCAGAACAACCTCATGTTGATTAGGATCGAACACAGGAATGGTTAAGGAGATGTGAATTTAAACCAAAAGACGAAAGGTTAATATTGGTGGCCCAAGATAGTGGAGTATGTACAAGTTGGCTTACAAAGTCTATCGAACATGTGAGATAGACAAATGTAGGTTTTTTTAAACAGAATCAGAAACAATTGCACATCTTGTTGTGGTTGTGATATACTAATGCAGAAGGACTGTATACTTAAAGGCATAAAATGTGGTAAGACTGTTGCATTGGGGATTGTGCAAACATTATAATACTGAAGTAGCTTAAAAACATTGGAAACATGAGCCACAAAATATTAAAGAAAATCATGAAGTTTATATCACAAGGGATCACCCATTACCAACAGTTCAAAAATAGATGCAAGAAAACTAGATATATTAGTGCATGAAAAGAAGGCAAAAGTAAAATGTATTATTGTACCACCCTATCCAGGTTAACCTTTACCACCATATCCAGGTTACCCTTTACCACCATATCCAGGTTAACCTCTACCACCATATCCAGGTTAACCTTTACCACCATATCCAGGTTAATCTTTACCACCATATCCAGGTTAACCTGTACCACCATATCCAGGTTAACCTTTACCACCATATCCAGGTTACCCTTTACCACCATATCCAAGTTAACCTGTACCACCATATCCAGGTTAACCTTTACCACCTTATCCAGGTTAACCTGTGCCACCTTATCCAGGTTAACCTGTACCACCTTATCCAGGTTAACCTTTACCACCTTATCCAGGTTAACCTGTGCCACCTTATCCAGGTTAACCTGTACCACCTTATCCAGGTTAACCTTTACCACCTTATCCAGGTTAACCTGTACCACCTTATCCAGGTAAACAGAAGTGCCACATATTAGTACTGACCAAGTTTGTGAGGGTATCAGAGCTTTTATTGCTGTCTGGAATGGTAGCCAACAAAATTTACATGAGAAACTTATTCTCTGATCTGAAAAATAATTGTATGATTCTGCCATTTCTTGATCATCAAAGATACGACTTTTCAAGTATATAAACTCGTCCCCTTTAACACCTCACAAGAGACAGTCACAGCAGGGCCGTCTGTAATTCTCTCGCTCTTGCTCTCTCTTTTTTTTGTTTGCTTTATCTCAGCTGTAACGTTTTCTTTATTAGCATCCAAAGTGAAAACATTTATCAGCTAATTGTTTTATAGTCACAATGACATTTTTTTTTAAATAACTAATTGTTTTGACAAGTTAGCAAAGATTAATCACCAGTCAAGCAAACAATATATTCAAAATCACACAGTAATCAAATTAAGATTACACCCATGTCTGCTAGATGTAGTAATTGCATTCTTACACATTCATTGAAAATATGTGCTAGGAGTTTGCAAATGATGAGGTCAGCCTCCCAAAAGAGGCACACACAAATGTGATCAATGACTGCAGTAAAATGTTTAGTTTAGTTTTTTTTTCAACTGTAAGCATGAACTCCAAACACTATTTCTATCAACAGTTTGTATATCTATATATAAAATAGTAATCAGGAAAGCTATTTTAAACAAGTTTGATGGCAAACAGTAAAAGAAGAAAAGTAGATAGGAAAAACAGTACTGTATAAAAAAGGAGAGGAGGTAAAACTATACACAAATTGCTGCCAAGAATTGATAATAAACGTCTCATTTATCAGAAAGTATTACATATTTTCTGCAAATATATTGTAATCTGCAATACCTTTCAAGCAGTGAGTTTGTAGTTCTTTGTTATTGCAGCAAATATAACAACACTGTTTATTACTAAAGTTGATTTTTTCAGACAAATCAGTGAAGGTGCTTTTAGAATACTGTCCTGAAAGCTTTTCCATTTATCTGACGTATAATGCAGACTTCTTACTATTTGCAATCATCAAGGTATAAATATCATTTAGGAGATACTGCAAGAAATGAAGTCACTTCACTAAGCTCTTGGGTCCATACAGAATGTAATGAAAGGGTCTGGGGTGCTATCGATCGGTAATAATATCCAGATTGTCTGATGGTGGCTGAGGACTGGGTGCAAAGACTACATCATGAAAACAACTGTGGCAACTGTTTAAAGGGCACAGTGTTTTCTTAGAAATATGTACAGTGCCTTTAAAAGATGTAAGATAAATGTATGTAGAAACAATAATAGGATTTGTGTTGTACAGTGACCATTTCTAGAGAATCACAATATCTTTATGCTTTGGAACTTGAGGTAGCGTGCAATGAGGCAACTGCCCTTAGGAATTTATAGTCTGAAAATATATATCGGGATTTAACACAGGAGAAGCTTTACAGAATGAAATATTGCTGTAAATTAATTTTTATCTTAATACAGATGAGATCACAAATTAAATACCGGTGGGCTGTAGGATGTTACATACATACAAATCTTTCAAGCACAGGCATTAATGCCTTTCTAGCTTGCCAATATACCAAACCACTTGTTCCCATAAGTATCCAGGCTGTTCTTAAAAATACCTAAACTAGTACTTCCTTTAATTTAATTTGGTACCATGCATCAGCTACTCTGTCAGAGAACCAATTAGTACATTTCTCATTCCTATAGAATCTCCTGCATAGGTTGTCTGATGATTCTCTAGTACTTTTTGTTAGCCCCAAACATTCCCAGAGGTAGTTGTCACTAAATGCCCTATATACCTGAATAAGATCTCCTCTTAGATATCTGTAAGAGACAATGTACAAGTTCAGATATTTTAGTCTTTCATAATAATTTAAATTTTCACATCCATGGATACCCTTGGTATATTTCCATTGTACTCTTTCCAGTTTTCTAATGCTTGTTTTCTTATAGGGTTTTCATATTGTTATTCCATACACAAGTTTAGGTCTAATGTAACTAACAAACAATGACTTCATTATTTTTGATTTCCTAGACTTTATAAATGCTTTTATGCAACCTATAGTTCTATAACTATCATTAACCAATTGGTTGATATAATTAGAAAAACTCATAGCTGAAGATCGCAAAAACTACTACTGCAATCTACAATCCAAACACTCAAACAACTCAAAGAAATTCTGGACCTCCATCTCCTCAATACTCAACCCCGGTAATAATACCATCCCTTGCCCCAACCCTAACCTCTCAAGCCTTGAAACAGCCACTAAATTCAACACATTTTTCATTGATTGCATAGCTAAATTATCCTCCACCTTCCCCAACCCACCCACCAATGCAACCCCCTCACCCCACCCCCCCAAATCCCCCCTCTCACCCTCCTCTTCCCCCCTGTTCTCCCTTAAACCTGTCTCCACCAACACTATAAAAAGACTACTCCAAAAGCTAAAACCATGCCGCAATGCCCCTGACAACCTTTTAGCAAATTTCCTTCAACTATCAGCTGAATCAATAGCCTATTCCATATCCATTCTCATAAATAGATCCATTCAGGAATCCCATGTACCAACCATCTGGTGACAAGCATTCATAACCCCTCTGCACAAAGGCGGTAAAAACACTGACACTACCAACTTCAGACCCATAGCTATACTCTCACCTCTCTCTAAAATTCTAGAAAAAAAACATCCACTCCCAGCTCATGCCCTACCTAACCCAACACAAACTCCTCTCTCCCACCCAGCATGGCTTCCACCCTGGCCACAGCACCATGACAGCCCTCCATTCCTTCCTTGAAACAGTCACCCTAGCACATGATAGCAGCAAATATGTATCTTCCCTATTTCTTGACCTCTCAAAGGCATTCGACACAATCTCCCATCCCCTACTCCTATCCCAGCTCTCTCACTTCCACCTGACTCCCTCAACCTTAGCCTGGTTCTCCAGCTACCTTTCCATGCACCAACAGGCTGTGCAATGGAAAGAATCAACCTCCACTTTCTTACCTACACCAACAGGAGTCCTTCAAGGATTGGTACTAGGCCCACTCCTCTTTAACATATTCATCAACAACTTCCACCACTGCATCCCTGATGCCTCAGTCATCCAATACGCTGATGACTCCACCATCATCTGCTCTACCTCCTGCCCCTCCAAACTTCTACTCACTACCCAAATTGCCTTCTCCAAAACAGAATCATGGATGCAATCCCATCACCTAGCCCTAAATGCTAACAAAACAAAACTAATGATTTTCACTCCCACCAAAACCTCCCAATTCAACAGAGACCAATTTTCCATCATAAGCCACAATAACACTCTTCTGGAAATCTTTCCCATTACCAAGCTACTTGGCATTACCATTGATGATAACATAAAAGTTTACTCCCACATCCTCTCTGCAACCAAAAAAACCCACCAGAAATTTGGTCTCCTCTACAGACATAACTGCTACCTTACTCCCTCCTCCCATCAAAACCTCGCATCTACCTTCCTTCTTCCCTCTCTCTTGTACGGTGCTACACTATTCTCCAACCTACAACTCGGCCTCCGTTCTAAACTCGAAGCTTGTTACAACAAAATCTGCAAATTTGCTACCAATTCTAAGAACTCTTCCCATCACTGCCACTCCCTACACACCCTAAACTGGCTAGAACTTCACAACCACCTAAAATATCTACAACTTACAACTGCCCACAAACTCATCTTCAAACCAACAGAATGCCCCTCTCTTGCCAAATCTCTAACACCCTACACACCTAGCTGCACCCTTAGATCCAAAGGCCAAAACCTCCTACATGTACACAAACCCCTACACCCACCTGGCCAACTATTACTGTCCCACACCATAGCCAAACTATGAAACACTCTCCCCCCACCACTATGTAACATGCCAAACCACAACAACTTCAAATCCATGCTTCTCTCCCATCTATCCTCCAAATGGGAATGTCCTTCACACGCTCCCACCTAAAAAAAAAAAAAAAAAAAAAAAAAAAATCCACCCACACCACTAACTCCACACCTAAATTATCTTTCCTTTGCCAAACTTAACAAAATGTCATAGGTCTTTATCTGTACATCTTTTCAAACTTCTTGCATGCGAGCCTCTGGTCTATCTTATTCATATTTCCCAACTGACATCCTCCTCATTGCTAAACAGTGTATAAACTATTGTAAAACTGTTATTCCTGTACAGACTAATTATGACATATACAACTCACATCATCTACCAGTTATGGGTCAACTTTCTCTAATTCTGTCTTTCATATGTTTGTAAGTTTTGCAAATTTCTGTACTTTATATATTTTTGTAATGTTACAAATGTCTGCATTTTATACTATGTAACGGAGCTTTTTGTATGTTTCTAAGTTTACAAATGTGTGTACTTTAAATATTGTAATGTTGCAAATTTCTGCATTTTATGCTATGTACCGGAGCTTTTCTCCTCGGGTCTCCACTGAAAATGGGCCACAAGCCCAGCTGGACTAACCCGGTTAACAAACAATAATGAATAAATAAATAAATATACCCATAACTCCAGGTCTTTAAATGAGTCTATAGTTTCAATCACTGTGTGCTGTATTAAATATTCACCTTTCAATTTCTGTCTACCAAATCTCATATGCTTAGTTTTTGATGTATTTATCAACATATTATCCTCCTGTGCACAAATGGTCAATTTAGTCAAGTTATTTTGCAGACATGCCTTATCTGTAACACATATAATTAGTTTAACAAATTTCAGGTCATCTGCATATAGACTGTCAAATATCTCAGATGAAAAAGTAAGGTCTAAATGATACAATCTAAACAAGTAAGGGCCTAGGATAAAGGCCTGGGACATCCTGACTGTAACCAAGGATTTTGCCTGTCCAGTTGCTGTATGATACTTGCCATGTCCTATTTGTAAGCCATGCAGCTATTCATCTTATCAAGAGTACATCAATACCTAATTGTACTAATTTATTCATCAGTGTTCTGTGTATGACCCTGTCAAATGCTGAAGTTAAATCTATATAAATTGCATTACAGCACAATTTTTCATTCATAGCTGTCATTATATTGTTATAGAAAATCATGTTACAGGTGGTAATAGATCTGTTTTCAGCATATGCATGCTGATATCTGGTTTCAAGTCCCAACCTATCCAGTTCTGACAGTAACTTATTCAGTAATGCCTTCTCCATTATTTTTCCACAACATGAAAGTAGACTTAAGGATCTATATGATTCTGGGTTTGTCCTACTCCCCTTTCCCTTAAAACAGGTTTAATAAGTGCATGTCTCCAATCTTGAGGAATCTCTCCATATTTATATGACCTAGTGAATAATAAATATAATGGTACTGTAAGTTGTTGCTGAAATGTTCTCAGGTCATTGTTACTAATTCTGTCTCCTCCCTGTGCTTTGTTTGGATCCAGTTTGCGCAGTTCTTTTTCAATATAATCAAATTTGATTCCAGTATCTGGGATTACCTGGATGTCACTAGGACAACTTACCACCCCATTTGTGGAACCAAACTGTTTTGCATAAGATTTTGCAAATATATCTATAGTCTGTTGCGTCTGAGAATAAA
The DNA here is from genome assembly GCF_019279795.1 of Protopterus annectens. Taxonomy (NCBI): domain Eukaryota; kingdom Metazoa; phylum Chordata; order Ceratodontiformes; family Protopteridae; genus Protopterus; species Protopterus annectens. The sequence continues at coordinate 142,238,139 of NC_056750.1, forward strand.
TTTTAGAATCTGCTCACAGTTTATCAATTTATGTGGCTTTACTCCTTCCACAACTTATATGTCTATAAAAAGGTTTCCAATTATGCTCAATAACTTTATATAAATTTTCTTCAAATTTTCTTGATCTTGTCTCACACTATGCTTAATCTGTTTGTCCAGCGTGTTATTTCAGTTTTCAAATTTGTAGTTTGATCTCCCTTCCATTTCTTATATTTTTTGTCTCTCACCTTAATCAGATATCTTGTTCTTATGGAAAGATATCTGCCTGATGTTATATGCCTAGATCCTGATGTTAAACATTTTTTTTTAATTTTTTGCACTCAGACAATTTCTCTTTCAAAACTTTCCATAGTACATATCCAGTTTTTCCACTGAACACCTCGACCCATTTAGTTTTACATAGTGACTGTTTTGTTCCATATAATTTGCAATTAAACTTATGTGCACTGGCTTAGATTTCAGTTTGGCAGAATTATCTAGCAACAAGTTAACCTTTATAACCCCATGATCACTGCACATCAATGGTGGTAAAACTTGACTTGAAGTTACAGTAATTTCTTTGGGAACACAAACAATGTCTAGTATATGCCGTCCCCTGGTAGTTTTTTTTTTTTTTTACAATATGAAGCAATTGTTATTCCTGAATATACACTGTGAATAAATTACTTACTAATGTTGAACCAATATTATTCCAGTCTGTTTCTGTTAAACTTAAGTCCCCAGCTAATATTATTCTTTCCTCCTGTGTTTCATGTAAGAAATGTATGAATTCCTCTATGTCATCTGCACTTAACTTTGGTGGTCTATACACTCCAACAATTGTTATATGTTCCATGGTTGTCTTTATTGTCACAGTTACACAGTCTATAGTATTGATGTTATCATTGAACATGTAATAATCACAAGTCTCATAACTATTTTTAATCCCTATCATAACACCTCCACCTGATTTTTTGTTAGAATGTCTGTTACAGTAAAAACATTTATACCCTGACAGAACTGGTTTCCAGTCATTGTTCTTTAACCATGTTTCACAAACAATAATAACATTAAACTTGTGGGAATGTAGCAAATTTTCCAAAAGAAAAACTTTATTATTAATGCTCCTAGCATTAACAACCATCAGAGATTCATTAAATGTTGCTATCTGAGGGCTGTTAAATTTTTGACATGGCAAAAATCCTGCCTGGTGTTTGCGAAATATTGCAAAATATCTGCTGCAGAAATTCTCTTCCTTGATCTAGATAAATGCACACCATCCTGTCTGAAAACGTGTGCCCAAAACTAGGCTTGGATTCTCTACACATTTCCATTTTTTTAAATTTTTTCATTGTAGATATTTACCCAAAAAATATTTTCATTCACGGTGACCTGACTATCCTTTCTATAGGTGGTTTGTGAAAAATACGTCCTAACACCAGTACAAGCTATACTATCTAAGAAGGCTGTCAGTTTCCTATTAACAGTCAGCGAGTCCTTGTGAACCAGATAATTTGTAGCGACATGAATAAAAACAGATCCATTCCTCCTTACATTAAGGCATTCCAAGGCTTGTCTCACATCTTCTATTTTTGCTCCTGGCAAACATAACACTATTCAGTGTTCATTATCATATCTGCAAATGAAAGTGTCAGTTCCTCTAATAATTGAATCTCCAATTACAAGAATATGTTTGCTGTCCAGCTCTGAACAACTTTCATCTTCTAATACAGTGATAGCTGCTCTATCAATTGTTATGAAGGATAGATCTTCATCACTATTAGACTTATTAATTCCACTGTTTTCAGTGTATATTAAATTCTCATCCAGCTGGCATTGTAAATCCACAGCTTGAGCCGTGTAGTCATCCTTTTTCTCTTCTCTTTTCTTACAGTAATGTTCTTCAGTCCTTCCACATTCAATTTTGATTTCTTCCTTTTCACCTGCCCCTTGCCTCTTTTTACTACCTTTTCCATTGGAAAGGTGATGCCTTCTTCTGTAGACTGAGGGTTTTCTGATAGACAGATATCTTCATTCCCTGTCACCAGTGTGTTACATAACAAAGCAGAATCCTTTTTACTACGTATTATCTTTCCTTTACAGTCATTAGTCAGTTTCTTTTTCTTTCTTGTTATTTGTTGAGAACTTCTTCCTTTCTTTCTTTTTTTGTTTCCTTATAAACAAACCAGATCCTCAGATAGCTGAGTACTTGCATCCAGAATTCCAAAGTCATCAGGGACATTGTCTTGTTTCATAGGGGTTGAATGATCTTTGCAGACAATAGATGCATCATTTCCTAAATCTGTTCTATTTGTCCTTTGCCTAACATTATTTACCTCACCAGTCCAGTCATTAATATATGAAACAACAGTTCTCCAAGCCATGCCAATTGCACAAGTGCAATCATCATCGGTAAGTCTAAATTTACTTCTAACAATGGTAAGCAAATCATCCAGCCTTAGGCATGAGGAGCACAGATCACCAGTGTTGGCTGCTATCTTTAAATATGCATAGCATTTGTCACACTGTACAAGATATCTGTGCATTAGCAAATCGTTAATTGCATACTCATTTAAGGAATCCATATTCAGCTTCAAATGAATACAATATTACAAAAGGAAAGAACAATCAAAATCAAAAATTCAAAGAGAACTTAAATCAACAACTATGACCAAAAAAAAAAAAAAATCACACCAGCAATATACAACTAAATAAAGTACAGTACGTTGTTCTGAACATACAAGTTCTACAAGCCAGACAAAATTTGTAATTCCTTTACGTCTCACTATCGTTCGCAGTAGCACTTCTTTTTGACCATAAAGATAAATAAGTCACAAACCAAGATGTTGTGATATATCTATGTAAGATATGGAGTTAACATAAAGGGGATGCCTATCATGTGATTATCAGACTGAGAGCACCTACAGTAAAGATCTTAAAGTGAGCACACCTTGTACCTTTTGCCCTTTCAATTAGGTATTTCTAAACCACTTCAACAGAAGTGTATTAGTTGGTGTCAGAAAAAAAACTGAATATGCAACACCAAGAACACACACACACACACACACACACACACACACACACACACACACACACACACACACACACACACACATATATATATATATTGAGAAAGCAAAAGAAGATAAAAGACTTATTTGGTATGGATACACTGTTATGGTCATGGGGTAATGAGCAGAAAGTATTTTATTACTCACATTTCAATAAAGTAGTCAACAAATATTTTTGTTTTATATTTCAACAGTATAGAAGCCAGAACGATTTTATTTTTCAAATGTCTTAAAAGTTAGTTTTTTTGCAAATCACATTTTGTTTGTTTATACTTTATGGACTGGGGTAGTCATCCTAGTCAAATGGCCTTTTTTCAGAGGAGACATCATTTGATATTCATACTGACTAGAGGCAATTTAGCCATGACATCATGGAACTTCCCCTACTCTTTGGATTAAAATTTGGATAAAAGACATAATAATTTGCATAAATGAGTGTCTAGAGGTGATAATAGTGTTTTTAAATAAGGAGAAAAGGAAATGTTTAGGTGATGGATATGCATTTACAATGAATGAAATGTCTGTGTTAGGTATAAAATTGGAGAATGAAGATATAAGTGGGTGGTGGCCAAGACAGTGACAGGCTAGCAGCACTGTTTCACTTCTCCGCTAGAAGAATTATATTTCTGACAGGAATTTATAAGTTTAAGTCATCCTACTCTCCTTATTTTTGTGGAATTTTCATCCCTTTTTCATTTGAGAAGATTTTATCTTATTTTTATATCAATCTTCAGTTTTCCCTGTCATTATCTAAGCAAAACGTTATATGTTCAATACCTTAAGATGAGTTATTCCATAATCAACTCACAAGATATGTCAGTTAAGAAGGAGTTGCAGTCAGTTCTTGCAAATAACAAGAACTATTGATAAAAATGGACAAGATGGGCAATAAACTGAACAACTTTAAAGAGAAATGTTCTGAGTAATTAATGAACTACATGAAATAATGAAACAACACGCAGCACAACTCCCGGGCATGGAGGATGCTTTAAATAATATTGAGGGAAGTGTAACAGAAGATGAACATAACATTGAGTTTCTGTTAAAACAAAATACCCTATTGCTAAACAAAGTAGGCAATCTTGAAAATAGGTCCAGGAGAAACAATATTCAGATGTATGGGCTACCAGAAAAAACTGAGGGCATCAACATAATTAATTTCTTACCTCCTGGCTTTCTAAGACCTTAAATCTACCAGAAGCATTGTCTTTCGGCATTGAAAAGGCTCACGGGTTACTGGTGGTTTCTTCATCGACAAAGAAGACAAATCCAGTGTCTATAATTGTTAAAGTTCTTTCTAGTTAAGACAACGAACTACTGAAGAATTCAATAAACTCCATATAGGCTAATGTACAGCCTACATGGAGTGCATCCATGTACATGGCCACAATGTGCTCTTAGCAATGCCAATGCATATTAATGTTGCGTTACGTGTCTAAGTGATGTTTCATGGCTCGCACCAGTAGTGTTGGCAGTAAAACCTCATAGAACAACATGGATAATGAATCCAAGCAAAGGAGAGTACACAAAACCATCTGTCTGTATTCATTGTTGTCCATTATGAATGATTATTTCAAAATCAATAATTTTATAATGAACACTGTAAAAATAACATCCCAAACCATGGAAAGACGGTCAGAACTAGTTATAGCTATATAGTGTGATTTTCCTCCTTATTTCTTTTTTTTTTTTTTAATTTAGATCATGTTTGCATGCCACACAGTAGCATTTGGCAATGCTTACCTCATTTGCTCATCGGGACCACCCATGTATCAAACATGACCCAGGCATCCAAAAATAGAAACTGGATGCCTTCAGTTGCTATTGATCAGCACTGCAGAGTATTGTGCAAACCCAGTAAGTGGAGCTGCACTACACCCATACCATCAACTTAATAATGAATACTAAGATACGTGACTACATGTAACAAATCTTGTGGTGACGTGTAGAGTGTTGGACTGCAGTGTAGATGATCCTGGGTTCTAGTCCAGGGTATGCAAACTTTATTTATACTGTTGTGACATTGCAACTTATACAATTAAAGTGTTAGTGTAACAAAATAACCGTGGAATAGCATTGGCTGTAAGTTATTTTTGGATACACTTGAAAAAGGTGCACACCGCTTAGCATCGTGCAAACCCAATGCACTTATTTTATTGTGTTTGTGTGATGGTAAGCAGCATCACTTTTTTCAAATGTATCAAAATGTAGGCAGTGCGCACTCTCAGTAACTGCAATTGGCAGAAAAACATGCTATATAAAAGTGAATAAGTGAGAATTTTGCTAAAGGCATTTTGAGCTCAACCTTGTGCAGCAATGGCAGACGTTGGTGAGGGAATGCATTTTAGTCTTTACTGAGCTCCTGGTTAAGGACCATAGGTGCTGGTTGCTGCAGAATAACTTCACTGGCTCCCAATATAAGTCAGAAACATAGGATATTTTGGCCAGGGCTCTTACCAGTGTGGCTGGTATCCCCTCCACTGGGGAACAATGTTATCACCACTACGACAACCTACAAAGCAAAAAAACTATACCCTTGATCACTGGATCAGGAAGTGTTGGGCAGGGAACACCCCAGACATCTGCATATGTGCTTTCCATGTATTACTTGTAAATATTCAAGCTGAGTACGGTAGAAATTGGTATTCATAATGCTTTTCTTTTTCACTTTTTCCACAGCTGCAGAACAGAGGGCCTCAAATGTGAGGTCCCATACCAGGCAATTGGCCAGGATGTGACAAGCAAGTGGTAAGTAAGCATAATTATATAAAGTACTGTTATTGCAACATTAGCAGTGATAGATTAGTTGCTATATCATACAGTTGCATGAACTTGGGAATGCACAGCTGAACTGTAAAAGCAAGTATGCATGCATTACTCTGTAGCATAGCTTTCCAACTGTACTTATTTCTTATGAATACTCTGAATTCAAGATAAAATATGTAAAATAAGTGATTTAAGAATCACTGTTTTGATCTGTTCATTGTAAGATTCATGGTTGTCTGCTAAGCAATTTATATTGAAGTCAATAAATAATGAGTGTCAAAATGTATGTTAAAACAAATCCTGTGCAACTATCCATGTGTGTAACAGAAATATTTGAAATATGTTTCTAGTCATGGGTCATTGTACACCCATTCATTTATGGAATGTCAAGAGATCCTGCTCTAAAAGGTGGTGAGGTATGTTCTATAACACAAAGCAGCAGATGCATATTCTCAGATAATAGTGAACATGAGTCTAAAGTGTAAAAGGAAAGCGTGTTTGTATTATATTGTATTCCAAAGTAAAAATACAGTATTACAGTAGTCACTGCTTGTGGGTTCTAATACCACACTCCCCAGATGTAAAGCTCAGCTGAATGCAATACTGTTTTAGCCTGTCATCAATAAAAACTACAGTAATATTAAGTAATCATTATAGTATTTGAATGGCATACCCCTAGACCTCTGTCTTGAATGGCCTGCTGTCAGGTGTAATCCCTGTACATGTATTCCAGGAAATAAAGAAATGTTCTTAGCAGATGGTATGTTAACATTAGAATGTAAAATAATAGAAAACCTCAATTGTAGAAAGCACTGTATATCAGCTGTGAGGTTGCTACTGTTCCTCTTTCTTTCTCTCACCCCCACCCCTTCTCTTCTTTAATTTATTAATATTTGTTTATATTTTTTAAATGTTATTGTTGTATTATATATAAAATCAAATTACTTATTATTATATTAATTTCTTTTACATCTTATTTTTGTTTATTATGTATGATTTCATAATTTTTGGTTTTGAAATATACTTTTTCATTTTTATGATTTATCATTTTTTCATATTTAAATTATTTAAAACATTTTATACTGCTTTGTAATTGTTTCTTTATGTTTTATAATTTTAATTTAATTTGTTTTGTTTTACTTACTGTTTGGTTTAAATATTCTTTTTGTTATTATTACAGCACAGTAGGCTGGTCCCTTGTGATCTGCCTACACTTGCTCTACCCAGCTGAAGCACTGAGACCCAACACTTCTGGTGGCACCCCTCCTGCTGCCCCTGCCCTACCTGGACCTTCAGGTAGTTCTGCCCATGGGTCCAGGCCTGTGGTCTCCTCTGGAAGCAGAGATAGAGGGGGTGCGTATATCACTCATGCGGGGTTGCCAGCTGTGATGTGTAGGACTGTGCACCAGACCATAAGCACATGCCTACAGCAGATGGGGAGCCTGCTTTCCATCCTGGTATGGCAAACCAGCCTTAGGTGCAGTCCAATGGGTGAGGACTTGAGTTACACTGTTACCATACTGACATCCATAAGACCTCAAAACCCCACCCCCACTCCATCCAAGGTGTTTAACCCGCTTGTGTCCTTCACCGACCCTGTCTCTTGTCTTGTATGTCTTGTCTGTTTGCAAATGATTCCTCTCCTTCCCAACTTGCCTGCTCCAGACTTGCCTGTGTCCCTTTCCCAATATTCCACTCTCTCCTTAAAAAAAGTGCATTTGTCCCAAATAAAAATGTTGTCCCATACATAGCTCTCCATTTCGCACAAGTGTTTACTTGACACACTAAATTCAGTCCATTTGGCTCCACAATGCAATTATGTTGTTGTCACCCCCTCTGTGGTGGTGACAGTCCAAATTCAGCTAATCAACTGTACATGTGCCCAGTTGTTACTGTTGAAGAAATGGATAGCTATGGATCTTTCCTATACCCTTCCTACATTCTTGCCTTCCTTTCACTTTGTTTTTCCCCCTGTTTGCTCCCCATTTCACCACTTTCCTATCTTCTCCCAGGGTAACTATAATATGAGGTGGGACATCATTGAAAAAATAGAGATGTCTGCTGTAGTAGAACCATGGACCTTATATATAGTAGCCCTACACTCACAGCCATTGCCTGCAGAAGGATTAAATAATATATGAGTATGTTTAATTACATTGAAATATAATGCAAGGACACATTAGTAAAATGCAAGTTGCAATCCTTGTATCAGAACCCAGGACCATGTGAACTTCAAACCAACTCTTAACATCTACAGCCAGAGGAAAAGTTGCATGAAGCTCTACTACATTAGTATTTATCATGAGGTTCTTCACGGTTACATGCAGCACAATGACTCTTAGCAGGTTTGGGCTATGCAGACTGACATTAAATGAATGCATCCCAGGTCTATTTTTAGATGTTAGGGTCCTGTCTGCTACCTGGGTGGTCCATTTCTACAGTCTGTGCACTGCCACTGTGTGTTTAAACCAGCTGCACATAGCTGATGCTGTTTGTCCTACTCACAGCAATGTGCAAACTCCAAATATTGAGATAAAAAGAAGTGATACTAGGAAGAATATAAAAATAGTGTTTCAGATATACTACTAGACTATGTAACTACGCAGGAAATATCCCAACACTGTTCTACAATCCAATTCACCATCTGATGCACATGTCAAGCACAGAATGGATGCCTTAACCCTGTGTTTCACACTTACACCCTTTTTATCAAGCAGTAATAGGCATCCAGCACCATACCTCTCAACCTCTTAGAGCAGGGAATTTGGACAAAGGCACAATTAATGGGGTGGACAAATGCCTATAAATAGGGACACTTTTTAAATATTGCTCGTACATACTTAGGAAGTGGATAAAATAACAGGTTATGCATTAGCATGATTGTTCTGATGGATATGAAGACTGAAACTCATATGCATGCCATCAGTCTCTAACCTCAGTCCTCACTGGTTTGCCAGTGATTTGACAGACAACCACAACTGTATGAAAAACAGACCAGATATACATGCCCACAATCTGGACATACAGTACAAATCTGGACAGCTGAGAGTGATTGCCAGCACACAATCAAATTAAAAATAATGTACAGTCATAATAAAATATTGCAAGTTACCTGTACATTTCATGACATCTTTCACTTTTACAATACTGGAGTAACTGATTACACTCACCATTATGATGTCTGCTTGCAAATATACGGCACTACTTTACATGTCTATGTTTCTTGGTCAGTCATCAGTTATCTGTCCAGTAGTCTGTGACATACACCAATCAATATCATTGCATTTACAATGTCAAAGGATATTATGTGAGACTAATAAACCAGCAACAAAAATCAATTACAGGTACCTAAAACCAGGAACTCTGCTGGAGAAGCTCTCTTCCCCTACTCCATACCAAAATTATAGAATACCCTTCCTCACACTATAACGTCTGTGTCATCACGCACTAACTTCAAAGCTGCTCTAAAATCTCATCTAAAAGAGCACTGGACGTGCCCCTGTAACAAACCTCTCTACATCTCTACCCCAAACTCTCTAATCCCTTTCTTCCACCCCTCTAACTACCTCGGATTGCAGCCAAATACATTGCTTGTAAACCTATATCTCAGCTGTAATCTTAGCCACTGTTATTCAAGCGTAATAGCTGCTAGCTCAGCTATTAAAATACTTGCTAGTCTTTATGGCACCAATGATATAAGTGTTACCATTTAACTAAATAATTTAATTTTGAACTATAACTGTTTGTTACTATTGTTAAACAAAACCTACCTATACTTCTTGTAACTTGTAATTGTTTTTAATTGTTGTTTTTATTATGGAACTTTTCTCCCCGTGCCTCCGCTGAAAAAGGACCTGTGTCCAGTCGGATTTTCCTGGTCAACAAATGTAAATAAAATAAATAATATATAATAATATGATATCCAGCTGCCAACTAAGGAAAGACAGGTTGGATGTCACAAACAAGCATGGACTGCTCTTTTGAGGGTGGGCAAGCAAAGATGTGTGTCTGCTGTGGCACTAAACGGACTGTGTTGGTCTGATTACCCTACAAGTCAGGCATACCACCTGCCATACGATTTAGTTGTGCTTGAGAACTGTCATCTGCAATGCAACCCTAGCACAGATGTATAGTGCTGTCAGAGGATGGTTTTAGCCTCCTAGGTGTTGAGTCAGTGTGCTATGCCTTGTTTCATAACCAATTCAGGGACTTACTGAGAATAGCTATGTCTGACTGCAACCATATCTGCTGCTGGTTCTTCCACTGTGTCATCATTGGCCTGTGGCTATGGTTACCTTGGTATTTTTAGTAGGATTTATTCCCCATCCCATTAATGATCCTGCTGTAGCTGTTTCCACTATATTAACATAGGTACCATAGCACATACTTTGAGCATTGAGGGACATGTTAGTGGATTGTAATGGTGCCCTCACCCAGAGGTATGTAGGCACTGGCACTATGAGTGCAGTAGCTGAACTGCATACTGTATGGCATTACTGGTTGGAATGTGTGCTTCTTTACAGTGTCCCTCTGTGTGTATGCATCTAGGATGGGTTTCCTCTGCCATGTTTCTAGTGCATAGCATGCATCCACACCTAAGTGAGCCTTGGAAATATACCCCATAGCACACATCTGGTGCAGTTGGGGGAATGTAGCGCATATGGAAGTCGTGCCAACTGTGAGGGTTGCCAGCACATGCATACCACATGATTCCCAATGACATTACACATGACTTGGCAGTTGTTCCAGTGGTAGACCTTACATTTAATATAGAACCTACCCTGTTCTTCAGGTGTTGTTCTCTTGTGTACATGACTGAGATGTATGGCACACATTACTGGAAAGCTCATAGGTTCACAGGACAATACTAGGCTATTGGCCTTGAGGCCCTTATAAGCCTAGCCATAAATTTCGCCCATGTTCCCTCAAAGTCAGCACCTATTTCCCCTGTCCAGCAGGAACATAGGTGGGATCCCCAGGGGTGTATCTTCTGTTTCCCATCCAGTCATCCAGATTCCTCTTAAAGAAGGCTAGAGAGGTACTCTGCTTGATATGGAGAGAGAGTATATTCCACAGATGGGGGAGTCTTTGGGACACAAATCTATCCCACCAACAAGTTCTATTAATGTCACAGACCAGGTTAAGGCCTTGCATGTGGGTTGCACGAGTGGAGCTTGTCTTACAGATATGCAGCAACTCCATCAAGGCTGAGTCTAAAAGTAGTGTGATATATGTTACAGTTATAGCATACCTGTGATCCTCACTTCTTAACCTGTGTTAAAATATATTTTCCCTCTGTTGTAGCACAGCATGCAGGAATGTTTGGAAGATCCCAGATGTTGACGCCTATGAAACAACAATCATGTCCCCTGGTAGTCTGTTAAGGGTACCTGTGGTTAACATACTAAGCTAAATACATACCTTATATTCCACTTGGATGGGTTCCCTGCATTTGGCTCTGTATCTGATTCAAGGCTGCCAGAGGTCCCACATTTCCTATACTATGTTGTTGGCCTGAAATTCTTCACCCTTTCTGTCTATGGCTATTGGCAGCAGTAGCTGCATTGGCTTCAGTCTGTAGCATAGACAAATATATGTACGTTGCAGCTGCTACTAACAATCTGTCAGTGCTTATGTTGTATCTGTACTCCACTATTTCATCATTGCACATATAAGAAAGGGCATGATGTCTACACTGATGCCTTATATTTTGTTGAGTAGCTTCACAGGATCAGTTGATTAGCATGCGATTCAGCAGTACATGCTGCAATTAGTATCTCTGAGGCACAGACTAGGTAAGATGCAATCAGTTACTTTTGTACACAGTAATAAAAAGGCAAATGTGTAGCTCTGCAAACCAGTGTGGATGAGAGTTGTTTCAAACTCAGTGACACATTTTTTTTGTGGAAGTATATTTTGACAGAGGAGTATTGCACTCCATCAGGTATGTATGCATTTTGTTACCTAAATAATGCACATGTTGGAATGTACTTTGGAATGATGTGAAGTAAATCAGTATGCATTTGTTAGAACTGTACTCATGACATTGTCTTGTTTCCCAGCCATTTCAGAGGTCCAGAGGATGTAGAGTAGGCTGAGTGTCTAATGCTGTATGATAACTATGTACACATGTTTTATGGATTGCTCCCTTGAGAACACTTTTGAATTTACACTATTGTTTGGTTTGCATGTTTGTTCCTTAGCCTGTTATATTTTTTGTTTGGGTGGGGAGATGAGTCCCCACTATGGTACAAATCTGAATGGACTGTTGTGCTGGTTGTGTGAGCATAAGTGATTCTCTGTTATGGCACAAATAAGTGTATATTTGCCATGCTACTCTCCTTGTTTTGTACAACCCGTGTTATTTGTTGACAACTATTCAATATTTAAATTGTAATCAAATGGTGAATAATGAGAGGCTTCATGTACTGCCTTATCTGTACACAGTTTATTTATACATATGTGATCCTTATATGTATTATCATTATTTTGTCTTTCAGTAAACAATATGCCCACTTGGTGTAGGCCCCCAGAGAATGATCTCATCACTGAAGTGTTAAGGCAATCTCATGGAGTCTTGATGTCCAGGGGGCAGCCCAATATGTCACAACATGCCACCATGTGAGATGAATTGGTCCAAAATGTAAATGCTACTGACCAACAAAACTGCATCTATGAGCAGGTGCGACACAGAGCCACAGACATGATTCATGCTGCAAGGAAGCATGCTGCTGAAGTGGCACGTGATCATCAGGTTACCAGTGATAGACCTGTTGCAGAACAATCCCTCACCACCACCGAGGAATTCCTGGCAAACATTGCCTCACAGAAAAGCTTCCAGCAGTCCATCAGCCAGTATGTCCTGGATGTGGGTGCCACTCCTGCATCTCAAGAGGAGCTTCTAGGTAGGCTTTGTTAGATCATTGTTAGAATACTGTTGCATACATAATATAACAGTGTATATAGCTTTAATGTGTATCAGGTTGCTTTTTTGGAGGGGGTATTTAAGATAGTTGCAGTTTTAAGGTCATTTAGAGGCTGCCAGCCACATTCTTGTTAACATTGCAGTTACTGTAGATATTAATCATTAACAGTGTTACCCCCTGTTATACTGTTAAATGTGGTGTTGTTGCCATTATCTCTCCCTTTGCTTTTTTCAGAACCATCAGGAATCCACAGATCTAGGGCTCCTGCAGTTGGTAAGCAGAGTACATCTATGTCATTAATGTAGAGTTATCCCAACATATCTGCTAAAGTGTCATCTCAGGCCTGCTGTATGGATTGCTGTACTGTCTGCATAATTGTCAATTGTACAGATATTTGCAGAATGTCCAGATGTGTGACTCATACCTCTGGCCCATATTTAAGATCGTAGTGACTTAGTTGCAAACTACTGACAGGTCATTAAAGATTGGAGACATAACATAATGACAGAGATCTCGCATGTGGACTGCATACCCATCATAAATTTCATGGTAAAGCCATACCTGTTATATATCACCTTTCTAGGTTTGCAGGGCAAAATGTCACAATGTTACCTATTCTTGGGCCTTTGTCCACACATTATTCATGGCTTTGTCCACATTCCTTGAACTAAGAGGTTTTGAGGTATGAATGTCTGTAATAGTGGCAGCTGTGTAAATTGCTTAAAATATATTGCAGCATAGTAGTGAAGGTATTAATGTATTCCTGTTTACCTTCCTTTTCTCACAGGTAAACATGGAAATGATTCTGTGCCTCCTACGTTACCTGATGTCAGTTTGTCGTCAAACTCTGATGATGATGGTGGCCAAAGTGAGACAGCCGGGGGTTGCAGAGGCTGATTCTAACACATAGGTTGACATCTAGTGACCCCTCTCATTATCACTAGTCACAGCTAGTATGCCTACACATACCCAGTCCACTCAGGCCATAGATATTGGACAGTTGGAGGGCGAGGACACTGACCAGGGAAATGTGGGTACTACTGTGGCTTCAGTGACTGTTGACACTCTCCATAGCCAAACTATTAGTGAGGTGTCACACAGGCGAATTGGTAGGGGTGCTCAGAGGAAGCCTGTTGTCCCTCGCCAACCTGTTGCAGGTGTCTCAGCATGTATGACTCGATGTATGTTTAGGGCCATCATGGAGGCACAGGCACAGTCAGAAAGGAACTCCAGGAGAATGCTCAGGGTTATAGTTGCAGCAGTTGGACATCCATGACTGCCTCTACCGTGTTGTTGATTCCATGGATCATTTGAATAACACATTGGAACAGGATGTGTCTGTGAAGGTGCGCAGTGTATCTGTTATGGGACACACATTGTCTGTGATGGAACATCTGCTGGGAGGATAGCATCAGCCTCATGGGCATAGGTTAGTAACCACATCTTCTGACAGCCAATGTGGCCATACTGGATCATGCTCCCAGAGTGCCAGTACATCCACTGCTCCAGCAGGGAGTGTGATGTCAATACCCAGATGTAGCAGGCCATGGGGATGTGGTCCTTAGCATCAGCTTCATGTAGTAGCACAGCATCTAAACTTGGGTGTGGAGGTGTCAGTGCAACTTCTGGTGGAGCCAGTTCACGTATCTGGGAGTGGAGGAAATAAGCTTTAAGCTCTACCATGCACAGCTCAAAGCTGTCCAGCATACATACATGTAGAGCAAAACCACACCATTTGTGAACTCAGTGTCAGATACACTCTTCCACTTCTATTTATAGAAATGCACACACACATTTGACTGAAGTGAGGATAGAACTCCTACCTATCTAAGTTTGCATACTACAGATCAGAGTACTTAATGCACACACCATAGCACAAGTCTGAGTTTAATAGGTGTGCAGGTGATCTTATGGTAGATGATATCACCAGGCCACGTGGGGGACAAGAGGTCAGAGGCCTGCCTTGACTAGATGTTTGTGCAAGCATCAAATCAATGAACACCATGCCATTTGGGAAGTTGGAAAGAGATACACACTTCCACTTTTGTTTACACACACACACACACACACACACACACACATGTACACACACACACACATGTACACACACACACACACACACACACACACACACACACACACACACACACAGTTGACTGCAGTAAGATTAGATCACCTATCTACCTACCTAAGCTTATGGACTACAGGTCAGATTACCTAATGCACATGCCACAGCACAAGTCTGATTTATGTAGGACTGCAGGTGAACTTATACTACATGACATAACCAAGTCATGTGTTCAACAACAGTCTGGGAGGCCTGCATAGTCACACTGCTTCATAGTGTTATCTGAGGCTAGTAGCCTAGCAGATGAATACTGTTTAGTAGCCTAGTTGTGTACCAACAATATTTATTTATTTAACATTTGTTGACCAGGAAAGTCCCACTAGTACAGAGCCTATTTTTGGAGGAGGCTCATGGAAAATGCTCCAGATGCATGCCTTTGGAATGGGGGACGAAACTGGAGAACCTAGAGAAACCCACACAAATGCAGGGAGGACATGCAGACTCTGCACAGAAGGCACCTCAGCCAGGAATCAAACAGGAGAACCTCTTACTGTGAGATGACGACATTAACCTCTGCACTGCACTGCACTGTCCAATACCCTAATTGAGCATATTTGTCTGTCTGCATTTGGATAAGCAAGCCTGTGAGCACCATCAGTTAGCCCTATCCATAAGGGAGACCAGATCGTATATTACACCTTGTACTGGGTGTGATATATGTGTGGAAAACTCAAGGTGGCTCAGGGCTGTTGTGCTTGTTGGTGTTATTGCTGGTGGGGAAACAAAGGGATGGCTTATCAATATATGTACATATACTTATACTGTACCCTCAATTTGCAATGTTTCCACATGTATTCTTAGGGGAGACATGGTGTCTGAGAGTGATATCGCACCATACCTCTCAACTGTCCAGACTTCAGCATAATTTCCAGATGTTTGACTCATATTTGTAGTCTGTTTCATACAATATTGTGATTTTCTGGAAGATTTATGGCAAATCATTGAAAAATGAGGTCAGTAAATAATGACAGACATCTGAATTTCACACGTCATATCCTTCAGACAATTCATGGAAATGTATCACCTATTAATCTATCACTTTTCTAAGCTTGTAAGTGTAATATTTGAAAAGTGCCTCTATTTTGGGGCTTTTGTCCCCCCATTATTTGTTGCTTTGTCCTGATTTCCTACTCTAAGTGCTTGATAGGTATGATGGGCACTATGGACAAACACACACATATCTATATTGATCTATATATAAATAAATATATATATATATATATATATAAATATGGATCTACTTTGAAATACCAAAATGCCATAATGCTGACTTGCAGACTATCAAGACAAAAACCATGAAACTTTACATTAATGAACATTCATATCACCATAATTTTTCACTGTGTAAGTAAACCCTTGGCCAACAGTACATAAAAACAAACTGAAGCAAATAAAACCTACCCAGGCAGGGAGCTTCACCCCCACACCTCCCCATGTGGAGAGCTGCACCCCCACAACTCCTCCCAATTAAATATACCAACTCTCAGATCACACTACAGTGGAGAAAAGGGCAATGTTCACCATCTTGGACCAACTGCCTCTTTTTGATATTTTAAAGTAAACCCATATATATATATATATATATATATATATATATATATATATATATATATATATATATATAGCGAGAGAGAGAGAGAGAGAGAGACAGTGCTATAGCATGAGAAGCATCAGATTTGCACTATGGTTAAGTATACACCCATATGCCTTTGCCTTTTTTATATTTTTCTTTGCATCAGTAAGCAGTGAGTAAATGCAAAGTGCATTGCCCACATATGAGTATTACTATTATGTTATATGTACCTGCTACTACAGCCCACTCCAATCCCTAATCCAGGCAGAGATTTCCCAATTACTAACGACATTGATTGAATGTATCCGGTCTGTGTGGTTGGCGGTTAGACATAAATCCTATTTCTTCTTTCACTGTTTCTGCACTTCTGCACTCCATGCAAACCACCTAAGCATTATCAAAAAGGTTCTAAACATGCAGCATATCATGTAACTGTGGAATTAAGACAATACAATTTGATAACAGTATAAGACACAGAGTGACACTCTATAAAATACAACCTGTTGCTAGAACACAAAAACCTCAACCTATGTCAAGATTCAAACCCTCAACAGCATTACAGTTTCATCAGACAGGATGGTTGACTTAGCTATTTTGGCCACAGAAGCAGCTTGCCAGAACAGGAGTCATTCATCATACAACCACCTGAATGATAATGTACACTGCTATAGATAAGTTATCAAACACATACAATGTATGATCAAATCTACAGTATTCTCCTGGAAATGTGGAGATAATAGTTGTGACAATCATGCATTTACCAGTGGTTTCTGGCAGCATAGATGAGTTACTGTCATGCCATTTACAAGGGGACACCCCTATTTTGAGAGGTGCAAGAACAAACCACATTTACTATTAGGATACAGACAAGTCTGAAGTCAGAAACTGCAATGTGTAGCCTCACTTTCTAACTTGTGTCTTAAATTATGTATCAGTAATCTGCTGTAGTTGAACTGTATGAAGGTTTCATGCATGAGGGCCATACCACTCAACTGTACAAATTTTTGTAGAATGTCCAGATTTTGGCCTCATATCTTTGGTCTGTTTTTCATAAAATTGTGGCTTTCTGTCAAATTAGTGGTAAATCATTAAAGACTGAAATTAGAAAATAATGACGAATATTTGAGTTTCAGACTTCATATCCTTCAGGGAAGTCATGCTAATACAAAACCTGTTATTCTATCAAATATCTAAGTTTGTTAGAACAATATTTCAAAATTATCCCTATTCTTGGACCTTTGTCCCACTTTTATTTATGGCTTTGTCCAGATTTCTTGCTGTAAGGGATTGAGAGGTATGATGAGGCCTACTACTTACAAATGGACACATACTAGTAAAACAGCATCACATTACTAAATTTTCTGTACAAATACACCAATATTTACTTGCATACTGTATCAAGTTCATAGATATAAAGGATATGTCATAATACTCCACAATACTACAGTGTAGGTTAAGGACCTACCTGGCAAATGCAGTAGTTGACACAACTGTAGTTCAGGGCTGACTCTGATGCAAGTAGTACACAGCCAGTAAATGGATAGGTACAGATTATGTGAGTTGCCTGGCATCATTTTAATGTATGTATGTGAGTAGGAGAAAGGTATTAGTCCCTATGTCACTAAGTGGTCAGTGAATGGGCTATGCATTTTCTCTTAGCCAAAGCAAGGACATACTGAGCACGTGAGGGGATGAGTGTCCCTTCCCCTTGCTGATCCTGCTGCAACTGTTTCCACAGGATCAGATTGTGGACCACAACACATACTGTAAATATTTATGTACGTGTGTGTGGAGTATACTGCGAGGCTCCCCCAGATATATCTAAGCACCAAAACCATGACTTCAGAAGCCCAAACACATGTTCTATGATGTTCCTAGTTTGTGAGTGTGCCTCATTATGGTGGTGTTCTGTGGGTCTGTTTGCATTTCTGGTGGGTGTCATCATCCATAGTTCTAGGATGTAGCCAGCATCCTCAAGTAAATGGCCCTGAGGGATGTTCCCCATAGCAAACATCTGGTACAGCTGTGATGTGTGCCTGATATGGGAGTTGTGAGAACTGCCTGGGTTGCCAGCCCACATATTCTGGATAATCCCCTGGGCATTGCACACAACTTGGCAGTTGATGGAGTGGTATCCCTTGTAGTTAATGTAGATTCTACCTTGCTCAACATGTGGTGCTTTGATGTGTACATGACTTCAGTCTATGGCACCCAGTAATTTAGGGTAGTGTACTACATGGTAGAACCATTGCATATTTCTGGACCTCTCCTCAGGGACAAGGGGAAATGATATGTGCTCACTGCCATGTAGGAGCATAGCATCCAGGAACTGGTAAGGTATCCTGGATGCAGATGTCTGTGACACCCCCATCTTGTCCCCAGTTGTCCTCGGTTGGCTCTGACTCTGTGTAGAGGTTGGCAGAGCTCACAGAGTTCCAGTAATATGTTCCTGTCCACCCTGTAGCACTCTACAATCTTCAGCTCATATATCACCTGGAAGGTTATCCTAGGCCTGAACACTATTCTCCTTCTTGGCCTAGGCCTATTGTCATCAGCACCAGAAGCACTGACTCCAGGCTCTTGCACATGCAGATGTAGAACAGCTGCAGCAGCCCCTAGCATTATCTCAGTTAAAATTTCAAAGTCTCTACTCCAATAGTCATGAATTATAGAGGGAAAATCAGAATGTTGGCTGTATGCATATTTTATGCATTTCTTGGGTATGTCCACCATGTTGGATTGACTAACTAAGATGAAATTCACCTGCTTAGGATATAATTAACATGATTTAAAGTTCCTGCATCACTGTGCAATAGTACGCTTTGTACACTGGTGTGTGGCAAAGTGCAGTTGTGCATAACTAAGGTAAGGAATGTAAAAATTTTATATTTTCATCCCTGTTGTCATGAAACATACAGAAAATGGTTATTGATGCTACTTACACATCATTTCTATAAGCTGCACTGTCAGAACAGTATGAGAAAAGTTGTCATATGCAGTACATGAACCCAGGACCATCTGCACACCAGTCTAATACATAACACCTGGCTCCACAAAAGTAGCAATGTAAAGTCCTATAACTGGAGGATATGAGCAGAGTGCAGCCCCACTTGCCAGGTTTGCGTGATGCTCAAAAGTGCTCAGCAATATTGACTGAATGCATCTTGTTTCTATGTTTGGATGTCTAGCTCATGTCTAATACGTGGGTGGTCTGGTCATGCATATAACGTATGCATCACCATAACCATTTGTACAAAGCAGTGCACTGTGCTAGCACATGCAATACACTCAAAATAAAAAAAAGTAATAAAATTATCTGACACACCCCCTGATGTCACCGAAATTCATGGGAAACATAAACACTGTGAAGGAGCTTACATGAAGTGAACAACCCTACAAAGTTCCTGTATTTTGTGATTCAACAAATCCACTGATTTTTATACTCATTTGCATAATATCTGTGCTGAAAGCCAGGAAACTATATGATCAGTAGCCATGTAAGCTTGGCAATGGCACAGGAGCACTACTTTAAAGACACAGGGAAGGGTATTATTGTATCTATTGTGACACTACATTATGCTTCTCTTTTCAATGATGTTTCTGTTAATCATATTAAAACCTTTTGCAGCAAGCAACACAATGTGCAAAAATGTCACAAAAAATATTTTAAATGTATGCTATTTTGTCACCCCCTGATGCTTTTGGACACCCACAGTGTATACATTTGCCATAATATATGTTGTTACCTTTTCATGGGCATTCTGTCCATATTTCTGGACTTTTACATGTCTTTTCTTCTGTGTAGACTCTTCGTGCACTACCAACACAGACACGGAGTCTACATGGATCTGTTGAAGGTTGTTGGATAGCTCTACCATGTTGTTTCACTTCATTAGCATACATTTCAGCTACTTATGGTGAAATTTGCATTCCACAAAAGTTTCCATTATTGCGCATGAATGTGTGTGATTGTGCACTGCTACACAGAGTTTACTGGATCCAAAACTCGCTAAGCCCATGTTCACATTTCTCTGCGATGTGCACAAGAAACAAAATGACTGCATAGACTTTATTGAATTTGCACCTTGATTTTAAAAACAGTATGGCAAAATTCTCCAATTAACTTTAATGGACATATCATCATAAGGTTAGAGAATGATTATTCATCCTCAGTAATACTAAAATGAAAATAATTTCTTCCTTTAAAGAAAGAACTGAAAAATAATCAAATCAAAGGCCATCTATTATTTCCAGCTTAATTAAATGTTTTTCTAGCAGAAGGAATCAAAATATTTGAATCTTTGAAAACAGCCATGTCTTTCTTAAAGACAAGCAAAGTTTTAGCTCAAATAGAAGACATGGATTGGAATGGTGCTTCTTTGATGAGACATGCAGAAAAAAACATATGGAAGCCAACTGAGAAGAAAAAGAAGCTAAAAGATAAATAATATATGTTTTTAAGACTTTACAGCTGGTATTGTAGATCCACTTATTGAGAATTTATTAGATAGTGTTCATGCCTTTGAACGCAAGCTTTTTCAACAGAAAAAGAACAAAATAATTAGAGACTTTAAAGATTTTAGACTGGGCCATATCTTCACTTGGCCCAGATATGGACAAAATGATTTGAACAGTATAAATACTAACAGTAAAGCCGGTGTGAACAGTGCCAACATTAATAGCAATACTGGCGTGGACATTAATTCTAGAAATGGTATGAGACATAGACTAGATAGTAATAATTTGTATACTCCTTTGCATAGGAAACAGTTTTGTAACACCAATGCATGTCCTATTGTGTTGAATAAGTGTATTTCTAAAGATTCCGTAGATGAGGCTCGATCTAATGGGGAGGTGGTTATCACATCCCCTGTTCAGAATGATCGGCCGGAACACATTGGAATATCAGATATCAGGCCGAATGACAATAGTGACAGGAAAAATACTGACTCTGATAATGCAATATGCCCTACCACTGACTCAGTGGATGTCATTCATATCATACATCCAAGTGTAAGTGAGATTAATAATTTATATCCTGCAGTCAAGATAGTAAAGGATAAACCTTGTCAACTTACTGATTCTGTGGTTAGACCTAAAGTCAGGAAGAATGTGGGGGATGTCAGTCTGGATGCTAACCCACAGGTGTCTTTTCCCCTGCCAATTCGACTGGAGAAAGGCCCCAGAAGGGCAAGGTCTATGAGTCGTGGCAGGCAGAAAAGGAAACTCTCAGGGGAGTTTCAACAGAACCGCACTTTGAAAAAGATGTGGAACAGAACAGACAAAACATAGTACACAATTTATCTGATGTTGCATTCTCACAAGATGATTTCAACTTATTGAGAAAAGGGCTTAGCTTTATACCCAAAACACACAGTAAGTTAACAGATACAATTATTGACTTGAAACTTTATTGCAGGAATGTAATGTTGAAACTCCATTTTGGAGCTTCTGATACCATAGCACATTCGAAGGATGCATTAGTGTTTAAGAAATTAAGTGAGTATACACTTGTACATCATCCACTTGTTGAAGCCTATTTTAGGCTCACAGAAGACGAGATATATAACTATTATAATCGAACCAAATCAGGTAGGATTTTAAGAAAATATGATAATTTAACATACCAAGAGAGGCAGAGTCTTAAGAGACTACAACAGGACCATAGAATCATTATTAGACCTGCTGATAAAGGTGGTTGTATTGTAGTGATGAATACCCTACACTATCATGATTCTATGTCTAACATGCTGCATGATAAATTTTATAAAGAGACTGAGTTATCAGCAGTAAAAGAAGTTATTTTATATGTACATAATATCCTATCTGACATTCACAAGAGTGGTTTGATTGACCGTGATTTACATGAATACCTTCTAGTGAAAACACCCTTGATTCCAGTCATACATGGCCTACCAAAATTACATAAGAATGCCAGTGACCCACCCATGAGACCAATTGTCTCTGGCCGTGGATGGGTCACTGAGCATATCTCTGTATATATAGAGAAACATCTGAGGCAAGTACTGAACAAGAATAAGTTTGTATTGAGGGACTCCAAACAGTTCTTAATAGAACTATATGATTGTTTTAATTGCGATGGCATCACTGATGAATATATGTTTGTGACCCTTGATATACAATCACTCTTTACGGTCATTCCGAACACCTTAGGACTTACGTTTATTTCTGAATATCTTAAGGAACATAGTGAGTATGACATGGTGAAGATTGATCTATTGGTACACTTCCTGGAACTAGTATTGGAAAACAATTTTTTTGTTTTCAATGACATCATATACAAACAGGTAGATGGCGTGGCTATGGGCACTTCTTGTGCCAATAGCTACGCCAACATGTTCCTTGCATATTGGGAACAGCATATCTTGTTCTGTGAGACATTATTCAAAGAACACATTAAGTTCTATCGACGTTTTGTCGATGATGTGTTTGTGTTATGGAATGGCACTTTAGAACAGCTTCAATTGATGCACACCATCATGAATAATCTAATTGATTGTCTCAAATTACAATGCAGTTTTCATATAACAGAATTGAATTCCTGGATTTGTATATTGAAAAACTTCCAAATGGTCTTATTAACACAGGAGTGTACAGGAAACCATGTCATGTTAATACCCTGCTCATGAGATCGAGTATGCACCCTCCATTTGTATTCAGAAATGTTATGGCAGGTCAGGCCATTAGAGCATCAAGGCTAAATCCTTTGGAGACAGGCTTTGCATCTGAACTAGGGGATCTTAAAAGTAGACTTTTGCAGAGAGGATACAATATTAATGAAATTGATCCTTCTCTAGAACGAGCATTAGGACTACGTAACACCGTAGCTACACCATATTTTGGACGTCATAGTTCCAACACCCAGGTGAATAGGGAGCACATGTCATCTCATGTTAAGTTTTCAACATATTATTCATCAGATAATAATCAGATCAGAGATATCATCAATAAATATTGGTCCATCATGCACGTTGATCCTAAATTAAGAGTCATAGTTGGTGAAACTTCCAGTTTTTTGTACAAGAATAAGAACAATCTCAAAATAATGCTATGCTATCCTAAGTATGGAACATTAAACAAAGTAGAAGGACATACTAAACTGTGTGGTAGATGTAATTTCTGTCAATTTATTGATGAGGACAGCAACTTTTTACATCCTGATACGCTTGTCACTTATGAAATAAATGTGGAGGCTGACTGCATGACCACTAATGTGGTATATTTGGCCACCTGTCAGATCTACTCCCACTTTTATGTTGGGAAAACCAACCGATCATTAAGGGACAGAATGAGGGGGCACATCTATCACATAAGGAAGGGCTCACCTTTTAATGCCCTAGCGAAACATGTCAATCTTGCAGGAAGATCGCACTGTTTTTGTTTTAGAGTACTTGAAACTATAATCCCAGCATTAAGTGGCGGTGATATTAAGACGTACACAGAGAACAAGGAATGTGACTGGATAGTTCGGCTTAGGGCAGATAAGGGATCTGGCCTCAATGATAGAGCCTCGATAAAACCGAGATTAAGAACACGTAGGAATATTAAATAGATTGTATCTGCTCTCTCCAATGACATCTGTACCAGTATTTTATCTCAGTTTTCTTTCCCCCCTTCCTTTAATATTCATTTATGACATTTTTTACATAGGTTCGCCATTTTAATGTAGTTGACTAGGATTTTTTGTATCTTTAGTATTGTTTGAGCATTGAATATCCATTTGATTTGTGATTTCAGGACATATATTTTGTATATTCAACTTGTTATTCATTATATGCATTTTTAGTGCACTCATTTGTTTGACCACTAGAGGTGATCATACAATAGAACCATTTCATGTTTTTTCATTGTAATCACTTGTTTGATCACTAGAGAATTTAGCTTTAACCCCCCCCCCCCCCTTCAACACTCAGTTTTATTTATGACATTTTTTATGTAGGTTACATATATTTTTCATGTCATTTTATTTAGAAATGTAGTTGACTGTGATTCTCTGTATTTTCAGGACAGGCATTTTCTGATACCATCTATTTGATTTGTGATTTTATGATGTATATCCAATTTGTTATTCATTCATTACATGCATCCTCATTGTAATTACTTGTTTGACCACTAGAGGTGATCATATGAAGAATCAGTCTATGTTTTCATCATTGTAATTACTTGTTTGACCACTAGAGGTAATCATATAAAAGAACCATTTTAAGTTTTTATTTATTTTAACTTAGACCTGAAGAAGCTGTGTTAACAGTGAAAGTGCTCATCTTTAAATAAATACTCATTTTTTATATAGTTGGCCTTGAGATACACTTCATTTTTTGGACCTGTTTTGCTCCTGCAACCTCCAACCTGATTTTACTTCCAAGTGCTTTTTAAACTGGGTGACAGGCAGCATTTATCTTGTGTATTCAGTGGTGTGCTGTTTTGAGTTTACTTATGCAAAGAAAATGTTTTAAGATATAAAAGAATTGGATAAAATAAACATAGATATGATTAAAAATGGAAATTATAAGAAAAGCAGTAAAGAATATTTTAAAAGAACAGATAAAAAGTTATTTACATCATATGGGTTTATGGAATGAAAATAAAAATGAAATTGTTTAATGGTAAATGGATTTTAGCAGCAATATTCAGTAAAATCAGATGGTGGTCATGGAAAAAGGAGTTGTGGTCTAATAGGGATGAAAATTTAGTATGATTGCATGGAAATTATGAATATGTTAAATATATTTGTATATATATTTATAACTTTGTAAATATGTTATAAATAACAGGGTTTTTTTGCATTTAAATAAAGGACCCCCACTCTTTGTCATGGGTAAGTCCAAGATGGTGGAGAAAACATACATTGTGAAGGCTGTGTCTACACATAGTCTGGAAGAAGCAACTTCAAATGAAAAAAAATGGTAAAATGGTTGAAATTTTTACACTGCAATCTGGAGGATTACATGTTGAAGTTTTTGGTGTCAATTATGTCAAAGGAGCCAGCAATATTCTGGGGTACCAGAAGATATTTAAGGCTGGTTGAGGGGAAGTTTCAGAGCAGCACATACTGACCTGAAAAGGGCATTTTTTAAATATTTCTTTCACTATGATAAGCTAAACATATACACAATACGGATTGAATACAGTGTCAAATGGAGTTTATTTTATTTTTATTTTTTATTTATTTTACATTTGCTTACCAGGATGATCCAACTGTACATATCTTTTCATTTTCAGTGGAGGCCCAGGAAGAAAAGCTCCAAAATCAACAAGATGATTACACAGTCATAATTATTTAAAATTACAATTATCATATATAATAGATTACAAAATATTATGAGAATCATAAGATATAACAGTTGTAGAGACATTAGAATCATAGCTTAATTATGGTAATTGCGTTAAGAATAATGCCACAGAAATTTCATTTCAGAATTACAGGTGTAGCTATTGCCGTTCTGTGCCCCATTCCAAATCTGAATGAGATGCATGTTTTTATCTGAATGAGTGGTCTTTGAGTACACCATTCTCATGGTCAGCCTGTAATTTAAGAACCTGGATGGCTACAGGACAAGAGGAGTGAGGGATTAACAAACAACAATAGTAAAATTCACTGCCACTTGAGTCCATTTCTGACCATAGCTCTGAGAGCCCACTAAACACTTCACATTGTAAATTATATTGTGAATTTGGAAACAGACAAGCAAAAAAGTATTCAGTAAGTTGTCAGGACTGTAGTCAGAAATTGATTAAAACTGCAAAGTCTATGCTTCTGCTTCTGTTATATCTGGCATTCCCTAGCATTCTGGGGATAATAAATGCTAGTTTCTGAATTAAGTTAAGAAGAGCACACACACACACACCCAATGACACATGGCTCTATATCAGTTAATCAAAAGTTTAATTGCTGTTTGTCGAACTGACTTAATTGAAAGCTCAATTAAGCGAACGATCGTTTAAGCAAATTTTTCCCCAGGGAAAGGACATGGTTGGCCATCACTGGGAATTTGCCCCTTTCCCCTCTGTAGTGTGATCTTGGAGTTGGTATATTTAGTTGTAGTGTGGGGGTGCAGCCTCCCACATTGGGGGGTGAGGGCAAAGGCCCTCACTTTTCAGAATTTTAAATTTTGTTTTGTTTGTTACAGTCGGTGGGTAGGCAAATATTTTTTTCCCTAAGAAAGTTTTCACATAAATGATCATTCACTTAACTGAGCTTTTACTTAATTGGGTTCAACAAATAGAGATCCCCCCAATTAAGCTTTTGATTAAATGATATAGACCCAGACACACATACATGTGCAAATGCACACACAGTGTCACAAACCTTTGCTACATAAAATTCCATTATTAGTTTTTAGGCCTACTAGTATTTCAACTGCTGAAAGCAATAATGAAATATAATGCAAACGTGGGTTATAGAAACAAGGCAAGCTTTGAATAATTAAAAAAATGCAACTACAGAAACAATGCCATTATTACAGTTCCACTTTATGTCATTTATACAAACAACTATGACAGTTTCAGTGCTGTGACAATTGCAAAACCATGGCAGCAGAAATCTATCAAAGGTATTGGAACAATGTGACAAAAGAGTCCTAAGCCTACTTGTTCTTATCATTCAATTGTTACTTGCTCTACACTATAGTGTCTTGAGGTTCTGTTCCATCACAGAAAAGTAGCTGTCCTGCAGCTTGCAGTCTGAGACTTGAGTAATTTTTCTGGCATCTGTTACACGTCATCAAGGTAGAACCCATAGCTTGCTGGATGCTTGTTTTAGAGTTGCCAGTTATGCACATAATGGTGGCTTTCTCCACAAATAAGAGATAATACCAAGGTACAATAGACGAGTTTTTGTCAACATGACCAGCGCAGTTCTGATAACATTTTCTCTCTTTTTATTGTGGAGCATTAGTTGTGGGTTTTGATTTTTGATAAATGGGTAGGAGATATATAAAGTAGTAGTTTTACCTTAGGATCCCCACACAAACACGCATGCAGGCACATGCACACACAACCATGGACTATTGGGTGGAGGTTCAATTAACCTCTAGAATGTCTTTAGGATGTATATGGAAATTACAACACCTGGTAAATACCCATGCTTGGGGAGAATTTGCAAGCTCATCACTTGAGAGTTAACTGGAAAACCATGCACTTTAAGGCAACAATGTCAACTGCTATACCACAATCAAATGCTTTAAGGGGAAGAACGGCAGCTTAAACCAAGTCCACCCCCCCCCCAAGAAATCCTATTACCTCTATATATAGCTGTTTGCATTGCTTGATTTACTTCTTTTGTCTGGCATAATCCCATTCTGAGTGGGACTGATCTTACTTTCAAAGATTTCAATAAATATACAGTAAATAACTGTTGAATGATTTAACACCAATGTCACCAGAATGTTGGCAGTTTTTCTAGATTTTGCTTTTGCTCTTCGCATTTAAAAGCCTATATCTCCAAAACTGTTTTGCGTTTATTTGTGAAACGTTCAGTGAGCTACGCATTTCTTTTCTTCCAATTGTTTTAAGCTGCAGTCTCTCGATTTACAAAGGTCTCTGGCCTGAATTTCACCCTAACTTTAAATGGCAATATCACTGTACTGAATCAATGTATACTAGGAGAACATTCCAGAACAAGACCCCTTAAAAATCCCATTCTCATTTTGTTTTGCACACTCCTGAGAAAGACAAAGAGTCAAAACTATAAACATGTCGCTGTGCGGATATTAAATATCAGTATTGTAACATATAAAAATAACAGAAAATAGTACCTTTACCTGGAAATGGTATTACTTTTCATTTTTATTTCATAACATTTAAATAATATGATTCAGGTACATAATAATTATACATTTTTGTGAAAGGAATAGTAAAATCAGGGCATTCAATTGGCTATATAAGACAACTGGTAGTACAAAGGAATAAAGGACCATTTCACTGTAACCATGAGCAGTATTATACCAGATGTTTCAGAATAATATATCAAGAGCTTCAGACACAAAATACACTGAGATAGTTGTTCCAGCTGTAAAGTCATAGAAAATTGTATCTTTTGTTGCACGTGAGTCTAATCTTGGGGGGGGGGGGGTTCACAAGTCCTTAAAAAAAATTCTGCATTCAGGAGAGATAATAGTTTTTTCTTCTGCTCAGTATGCTGAGTAAAGTAATTTCTTTAAATACCCTTTGGGGAGTGCATTATACACAAGACGTTAGAGCTTCTTCTGCAGCACACCTCTGAATCTGATCTTACATCTTTGGCCCACATGAAAGCAGGCCAAAGAATATTCTGGTGAAACACTTGAGGATTTTTACTCCTTATACATTGAAAACTCAATGGAGAAGACTATTACTATCCTTAAAGTGCTCTCCAAGACCAAAAATACTTCTTCACTGTGTTCCAGCAACATTCTGTAGTGTTAATCAGGCCCTTGCTTAACCCCTCTTTAAGTTGTTCAACCTAAGCCTTGCCACAGGCTATGTTCGTAATCAATGGCACATTACAGCAGTGATGCCTCTTCATAAGGGTGGCTCCACCACTGACCCAAGCAAATATGGACCCTTTAGTCTTACTTCTCTTGTCAGCAAAGCCATGGAACCCATCATCACTGACCTAATAAACAGGGTATTAAGAGTTTAATCAAGCTTGATCCACAATGATTCATATTTATTTAGGGCAGGTCATGCTCCTCAGTCTTGTGAACTTCTTTAAAAAGGTTAATCAGGTTGTCCACAGTGGTAACACTGCTCATGCTGCCTACCTGCAGCTCACAAAATTATTTAATACCATACCACAAGCTACTAGTATTAGCAGTTGATCACTCTGTGGTAAGATTGCAAACTGGCTCAAGGACAGAACTCATGCTATCAGGGTTGATGATGCCTCCTCGGTTAAGGAAAAGGTGAGCAGTGGCAATCTCAAAGGGTCTCTGATGGTTTTCCTCCTGCTTTGCATTTATTTCTCTTATCTAAACACTAAACAACAGGAATCTCTGGCTAAATACATTTGCTGATGATTGGTAGTCGGGTGTAGTTGTCAAATCATGCAATAAAAGCATGGAATATGGAGAAAGGTCTCAAACTAAATACTAAGAAATGCAGTAGTATCTTCTTTAGAAAACAACAAATTCCTACCATGTACTGTATTAATGATACCCCATTCTCCAATGAGTCCATCATAAGAGACGGAGGCACATGGGTAGATGGCTCTCTCTCCTTTGATTACCAAAATAGTAGGAGATCCTTTTTTATATATGACAATTAATCACCAAAGGCATCTATCTTTCAAAACCAAGGTAGTTATTGTTCCCCTATATTCTGCCCTAATTAGATCTATTTTAGAACAGAATGCAACCAACGAGATACATCTCACTAGACACATTAAAAAAAATAAATAAAAAAACTGCAGAGGTACATAACAAAAAAAAATTTAGTATCATAAACCTTAACTATCAGGAAAATCTGGAGTCACTCTCTCAGTACTCACTGTCATATAGACTTTTGAAGGTAGACTTATGCCTTTCTTTCCTTGACCTTGGGTCTCCCATTACCAGAAACCTCCTTTTTCACAATATGTCAAACAGAACAGCCATCACTAGAACAAGAGACCTGAATCTGCATCAGGGAATGAATAAAAATAAATGGAGATAAAGCTTCATCATCCATTTCCCAAATATACTATAAATACCAAAATAACGTATGCTACTGCGGTGTTGGTGCTGCGGTAGCATTGTCACCTCACAGTTAGACGTTGCCCATTCGATCCTCAGTTAGAGCGTCTTCTGTGTGGCGACATGCGTGAACAGGCGTTCCTTCGTTGAAGGTTGTGCGTTAGGCCCGGCAAGCCAGCATGTAAAACTCTACTGCCAATCATTAGCGGACTGGAGTTCCGCTGTGGCGACCCCTAACCGGGAAAAAGCTGAAAGACACAAACAAACTAACCAAAATAACTTATGCTAGAGTCAGATTTTGCATCAGGTTTAGACATTCTGAGTACATTTGTGAATCCTGTGCTGCATTTTTAGCCCTAAAGTAAATTGTTTTGCAGTGGTTTGGAATCTCTACTTGTATGTATAGACTGTTTTATATAATTTTAATGTGGTTCTAGGACAAAGACAATTTTTTTTTCTAAAAGTAATAGGGTAAGTATCAAAACTTTTGGAAAAAGTCTTTGCTGTAGAACGATTTTACACAAAGAACATATGTGATGGAACTAATATATCCTGAAAGTTGAGTCACATTAGTACCTCTGTAGTGGACATTTCCCTAATCCAGATCTTCCATAAGACATTATTAAAGTACAGCATTCTAGAACTGTGCACTTTACCTAACTGAGACTTGGACCAGGCCATGGGCACTACAAGGACTAATGGCTAAAACTAAATGCTGTGATGCATCTTTTGAACAGGACCACACTGCACCTTTATCAGTGTATTTAGCTTTTCTCTATCATCAAGTACTCTCTGCTGCTGTTATTGGTTCATAGGTTCATAGGTAGGTACTAGGCTATTGGCCCCTATGGCCTATATAAGCCTAGCCAAACGGTACCCTGACTTTCGCAACCCAAGAAAATTATTTCCTGTTCCCCTGTTGAGCAGAGCCACAGAAGTGATCCCCGGGGTGAATTTCCTATCTCCCATCCAATCATCAAGATTTTTCTTGAAGAGTGCTGATGAGGAGCTTTGTATGATATAGATAGGTAGCTTGTTCCAGACTATGGGAAGTCTCTGGGATAAAAATCTATCCCTCAGCATGTTCTGTTCATTGTGGTGACAAGGTTTAGGTCCCTGAGCGTGTAGCTCGGAGGGATTGGGATTTCTTTAAGTGGAGCATGTCCAACAGCTCTGGGTTTGACATAGCTTTGTATGTTAGGCAGAGATTTCCTCTGATTAGGCGATAAGCGACAGAGTAAAGCTGGAGTTTTTTGAGATAGTTTGCATAGAGCATCTGTTTGAGGCCAGTAATCCTCTTTGTGAGGTATTTCTGTGGCCTTTCCAGTTGTTGTAGATGTCTTGTGAGGTATATACCAAAAGGGGCATTGTACTCTATAATGGGTCTAATGAGTGATGAGTAGAGGGGAACAATGACTCTTTTTTCCTGGATAAGAAACCATTTGTGATGAGGTGTGCCATGTAGAAGGATTTCCTGACTACTGTGGCGATGTGATTGTCCCAAGGTCTCTTATCACACTTTCAGTGTTAAGTAGACTACCAACTATGTGGTAGTTCATGAGTACAGAGTTTTTACTAAAAGAGATGACAATGCACTTTTTGGCATTGAGCTTGAGGTCATGGCATTGACACCAAGCATCTGTCTCAGTGAGGCTCTTTTGTAGGAGTTTCGATCATGGCCCCTAGTTTGCAGTCATCTGTGAACTTCATTAACCAAAGGCCTTCTGTGTTAACCTGTACTTCAGAGAAGTAGATACCAAACAGGAGAGAACCCAGGACTGAACCCTGTGGTACTCCACTTGTCCCTGGTCTGAAGTTGGATTTGGAGTCTGCTACTTTCACAGTGTGGGTTTTGTCAGTGAGTCAGTTGGCAACCCATCTTGTGACATAAGGATTTATACCTAGTTTAGTGAGTTTATCTATAATTCCAGAGTGTGGGATGGTGTTAAAAGCCTTGGAGAGATCTAGATAGGCTGTGCGAACCACCTTACCCTCATCTACGGCTTTGGTGACCACTTCAAAGAATTCTATCAGGTTTAGGAGACATGCTCTACCTTTTATGAACCAAAACTGGGTGGGGTCCAGAGTTTGGAGATTACCAATGTCATTGTTTATAAGTTCCATGATGATATGTTCCATAGCCTTGCAGGCCAAGCTCGTCAGGTTAATGGGGTGGTAGTTCCCGGGCTCTGTGGTGGCTCCCCCTTTGTGGAGTGGGATAACAGTCGCTGTGCACTATTCAGTGGGCACAAAGCTGGATATTTATAAATTAAACTATACAACACCACAAAGGCACAATTATTCATACTGTAGTTTTGTATTATTATTCCTGCAGAAAGAATCTTGCACCCTGTTAGCCTCTTTAATTTATGTCTTGTCTTACAGAATCTCAAGAAGCACAACCCTCTTGTTATTATTTGCAATTCTTCTACACTGTTTTCAAATATGAACCTTGAAAGTCAGACTATTGGTCTGTCGAAGATAAAAACCTTGGCAAAAGAAAAGATGTGTTGTGAAAAAGACACATAGAAAGCAATCAACTGTATATCATTCTGTATCACAGTTCCTAGATGATGGGTGAAGTTCTGAAATGCAATGACCTTCAACTTGCTACCCTGATCAGACCTGTCCCAGTAGACAGGCAATTTAAAGTTGCCATTTTTCATTAAGAAGTACAGGGGTAAAGCTCTGTGATGGCAGCCCCCTTATGGTCATATGGGGTTTATACACTGTAGTAAGTAGAAGTTTAGTTTTAGGAATCACATGAAATTATAAAATAAGTTGTATATTCTGTAACAATAAATTAAAAATGGTGACCATCCGGTATTTTTAAATGGCAATTCATAAGCTTAAATCTAATCAAGGTATGGATACCACTTAATTCACTGCAGGATCATCCATGGCAGTCTTACTCAAATATTGCATTCTTAACTTCTGGTATAAGTCAGCAAGCATGTTGTACTCTGAATTAATGAGCTTGTCCTGATCAGTCTGATTGTTTTTTTAATTGGTAAGGCAGATATACATTACTTCTAATACCTGAAAGTGATCTAAAGTAGAAGGACTGATGATTGCTCCCACAGTATTTCAATACATTCATTGTATAAGAAGATTTTGTTTATTTATTTGCATTCTCTTACGCTGCTAAGTCCCTATTATCAGTGACAAAGAACAACAATATTTTATACCTCCACTTTTACTTCCACTTCAGCAGTAGATAAGGTTAAATGTTAGAGGCTGTATGTCTGACATTTCTTCAGAAGTACAGGATCCTTCTCAGCTGTACTGTACTGTACTGTAGCATCAGTTCTGGAATCTTCTAGTGTCACACAAGAGCTCATCAAGATAAATTATTGACACTGTCATTTCTCCAAAAACTGTATTGTAGATAAAGTTAGAATTTAATCAAACAGAATATTTTTATGTTCTTTTAAGTGATGTGCACATTTCTATGGAACATAATTTTTACAGATACCACATATATATGCTGGTATAATGATTCTTATGTATAAGATATAGCATAGTTTCCAAATGGAGAACAGGCATCATACGTAATTACTTTATTAAAGTAAGAATTTTCTACAAAGGCTTGAATTAATGAAGAGAATGCATGGCTCACTGTAACAGTTTCGCATAAAACCAGTACTTTGCACAAATGGTGGGCAGCACAGTGGTATGTGGGACCAGCCTTAGAATTTCTGAAATAACATCAGTCTGACCAAAGCAGTCATTACCAGGATACCTATGGTCAAATCCAGATTTCAGCACAGAGTTTAAACAAGGCATTGTCCCTCTGCTGCATGACTTCTCACAAAATGATCATGCACAACATGGTCAGAAAAACCTTCACTGACACAACCAGACACACGGAACTAAATGACATTTTCATTCCTTAGCAGGCTTTGCAGACACCTGGAATGAGGTCTCTGCATAGATTTCTTTTGTAGTCATAGTTGCAAAGCAAAATGAAGACACATTGTCTACTTCCCTGAATCACTTCACCAAGGAATGCCAAAAGGCTTTTCATTCATTTTGTAAATGTTCAAATTAATCTGAAGGACCTTGCATCTGTAACTGGCAATCAATTACTTAGAATGAGCTCCATGAACATGTGCAGTAAACTTTACAGACGAGGAAAAAGACTCATACTATACAACTATGTGCAAATAAGAAAAATGGATACAGTTATATGCAGCTGACAAAAAAAGACAGGACTGCATTTTTGTGAAAAGTGCCAAGGTAATATATGCCGAGAGGCATATGCTTGAGGTTTCCAGCAACAAAGAGCAGTGTCTTGATAAAACCAGTAAAGGTCAAGCATGGTACACAAAGCTATTAAGCAGCATTCATAGAAAACTACAGAAAGGATCTTTTCAGTTTACAAAATGTGTAGTGAAGTCACTATGTATGCAATATGCTACGCAGACCACATCTATCATGCATTCAGGTTAAACTGAGCAGCCTGCATTGTTAAAAGTGCACAAACTTAGCTTGATCTACCATGTGTACTTACTATACCAGGAAATTTCCATGTCAAATTAATTAGTAATAGCATTACAACAGCGCTGAATACCACTGCCCTTCCACACAGTTCTGACTATACTTCTATGGTAAATATTAAATTCATTGTGTACTGTCATACGGAAGTTGAACAAATAGTACCAGTTTGTTCCACATTTTGGAGATGGAAGGTTGAGATCTATGCCACTGACAGCTACATCCATACCCTTTAAATTCTTAGAGCAAGAATTCTGCAAAAAGACAAATTTGACAGGAGGACAAATGCCCAAAATCCGGTTTCTAGAATAACACATCTTGCTTTAATATGCATTCCCCGAAGGATGTAAGTCTGAATCTCAAAATATCTTTCATTATTTAGTGACAATTTCTCAATAACTTGCCCGGAAAACATTTTATGAAGAACAGTCCAAAAGTATGAGACAGAAATCACTGCAATATGTGGACAGCTGGGGGTGTGGTTCCATCTGGTTTTGTGACAGGAAATAAAATGAAAAGAATTGGCTCAAAAAAATTAATTTCAATTTCTTTGACTGGATTCTGTTCATTTCATATAACTTTACAAGAGTACTTTTTCCTTCCCCTTGAACTTACTCACCAGAACTGTTGCTTTGGGCTACAAAATTCAATCAAAACACATACCAAGAAGAAATAAATATCCTAGAAATCTACATAGCTGTAGTTTCTGATCATCGTTTGTAATCCTGGAAACTACCAGGGTGCTTGAACTGTACATTTGTACTACTACTATATTCATGCCACGGGTTAAAACTGAGGAGTCAGGCTAATAATAAACGGTTTAACCTGACCACTGTTTTCTGTTTCAGGTTGTTTACTTTTTTTTTAATACAGCCAAGGACCTGGAATCCATGGGCACAGTTCATAATTCTAGTTAAAGTGTGGGGGGTGATAACCCCCCTCACCCTATGGTTCCAATGCCCATGCAGCAGATGAGTTTTCTATGTACTAGGATGATTTAATGCAAAAGGAGTTTTCAGAACAGACTGTTGGTGTACAGTCAGAAACTAATACTCTCAGGCCTGCTTTGAGCATGGATGATATGACATGTGATATGGAAGGTTGAGATGACAGGACAGAAGCAAGTGAGAGACAGAGTGAGCTAGAGAGTCACTCAGTAACACAACTAAAATTTACTTATGTGAGCACTGTAGTTAATATATGAGGATTACAAAAAGAAAACAGACTTTTCACAGTGGACTAAACCTGTGATTTGTATCAGAACAAGAAATGGACAAAAAGTGGACATTTATAAACTATAGGATTATATTGTTATCTTTAGGCTTTGTTCCTATAGATTTGGTGCCATCATTCATTTGGGAAATTAAACTTTTGCTGACATATATTTTGAAACTCATGAACCAGCTTATAACTTTGTGGGCCTTTTTGATAAAAAAACAGCACTATGAAGTTTATAAGGACTATATTATTTCCGATTTGGATGTAAAAAAAAAGTGTCTATTTATTATTTATTTATTTATTTGCAGTTTGTTTATCAGGATAGTCCAAATGAGCCAAAAGAACCTATTTTCAATGGAGTCCTGGGGAGAAAAGCTCCATAAAGACAATATTCATGAACAATAAATTGACAAACACATAGCAGGACAGTCTTCTTCTTCTTCTTTCGGCTTTTCCCGGTTAGGGGTCACCACAGTGGATCACCTGTCCACTCATGATTGGCAGTGGAGTTTTATGGTGTCGAGTTGCCAGCCAGGTGCCCAACCTTCCACAGAAGGCAGACACACACACACACACACACACACACACACACACACACACACACACACACACACACACACACACACACAAACACACACACACATGTACGCACACACTCACACCTAGGGCCAATTTAGAGTGTCCAGTCCACCTACAGCATGTCTTTGGGATGTAGGAGGAAACTGGAGCACACGAAGGAAACCCACGTGACCACAGGGAGAGCATGCAGACTCTGCACAGAAGGCACCCCAGCTGTAGATCGAACCAGAGAACCTCTTGCTGTGAGGTGGCAACGCTAACTGCTGCACCAATGCAGCTGCCCAAAACACATAGTAGGACAGTAATACAATTACAAGGCATTTAAAGATATAATAAATGAAAATCCACACTAAAATATAAGAATACATTAAGAGAGCTATATAATATAAGTTAGTATTTACAAATATTTACAAATATATTTGTTCCTACTGTAAAACAACTGGGCAATGAGCACATGGGTGCCTTTTGGTGTTAGTGGGGATGTGAGGTTGGATGATAAGGTGGGGGGAGGAAGGTAAGAACTAAGGGTATTATATGGGATGGCAACAGGAGCATTCCCAGCAAGATTTTAGGTGCGAGTGAAGTAATTTTTTAAAGGTAGTGTGACTTGTGGTGGTACAGATAAGTGGGGGTAGGGAGGTCCAAGAGCGGGCTAAGGTGAAGGACAAAAGGTTTTTGCCTGGAGGGCATAATGGTTTATGCAATTCAATTAGGTTATGATTGTTGGATCTTAATAGTCTTTCTGGAAGGTGCATTTTAAAGGTGGAGGAAAGGGAGGGACAGAAGGAGGGCGTGAAGATGAGTTTATGAGCTTGAATGAGTTGAATATAGGTGAGATAGTTTGGCAGCTCTAACCAATGAAGTTTGCATAGAGCAATACAGTGATGAGTAGAAGATTTGTATCCTGAGGCAAATTTGGCAATTTTATTGTAACAGCGGGAGAGATTTGTCTTAAGAGTGGATTGTAGATTAGTATGAAGTGGGGCACCATATAGTAGAGAAGGGATGAGGTATGTGGTAGAGAGGATGAATTTGGTAGAGGGAGTAAGACAGCGATTATGGTGGTATAGCACGCCGAGTTTCTGGTGAGTTTTTTTTAATATTGTTTTGTAGATGGGTGTTGAACTTAAATTGGTCATCTATGAGGACTCCTAGCAGTTTAGCTTCACAAACTAATTTGAGAGATGTGTTGCTCTGGCTAGGGATGGAGAAGGAGATTTTGTCTATGGCGGTTGATTTAGAAGGGGTGAATATCATAAGTTTTGTTTCAGAAGTGTTGAGTGTTAGCTGGTTGTCTAACATCCATTGTTCTGTGATGTTAAAGGCATCTTGGGTTAGTTTTATAAGGGTGGGGATGCAAGTGGCAAGACAGATGATGGTTGAATCATCTGCGTACTGGATGAGTTTTGCATTAGGAATGGAATAGTGCAGATTATTTATGAAAATACTGAAAAGAAGGGGACCTAGTATGGAGCCCTGTGGTATACCTGTCTGGGTAGTAAGGAATGGAGAGGTGGCCTTTTTCCATTTTACTGCTTGTTGCCTGTTGGAAAGGTAACTGGCAAACCAACTGAGAGAGGAGGGGGATAGGTTTAGGTTAGAGAGCTTAGTTAATAGGAGGTTGTGGGAAATGGTGTCGAAAGCCTTTGAAAAGTCTAGGAGTAGGGTAGAAACGATACAGCCAGAGTCACAGGCTTTATTGATAGTTTCAAGGAAGGAGAGGAGAGCAGTGGTAGTGCTATGGCCAGGTCTGAATCCATGTTGTGTAGGGGTGAGTAGGTGGGTGTCAATAAGATGGGGCAGACGTTGTAGGTGGATACATTTTTTGAGAAGTTTAAAGATGGGTGATAGGTCAAAAATTTGAAATATTGTTATTATTACCACCTTTGTGAAGGGGAACAATAAAGGCCTTTTTCCAAAGCTGGGGGATGTGGCCTTCTTGAACTGATCTGTTTATTAGAGTGCAGATGGGAAAGGCGATGGCTTCTGCAGCTATCTTTAGGAAGTAGGAGGGAATGTTATCAGGAGCATTGGAGCATGGTTTCAGGTTCTGAAGAAGTTTTTTATAGTAGATATGGGGATGGGCCTTATAGAGAAGGGAGCAGATGGGGGGTGAGGGTTTTTGAGGATGAAGGGGAAGGGGATGGTAGAGGAGAGGATGTAGGGTTATTAGTGAAGGAAGATGTTAGTTCGGTAATAGTTTCAATGAAGAAAGAGTTAAACTGGGTGGCTAAATCTGTGTTTGAAGCATTTGGATCAGGGCAGGGGATTTCTTTTCTGCTGGGATTGAGGAGGGAGCTGATACCATTCCAAATTTTTTTAGGATTTGTTTTGTGCTTAGTTTGGAGTATGGAGAAGTAAAGCTTTATGGTCAGCTATGATCAGCTTCTTGACTTTGTTCTTAAGTGTTTTATATTCATTAAGAGTGGTGAGAGTTTTATTTTTCTGGTATCTTTTCCAAGCTTTAACTCGAAGATGCATGGTGGCTAGTGTATTTTTAGTTAACCAGGGGGCAGTTTTACATTTAATTCTTTTTGTACGCAAGGGGGCAAAGGTATCTACAAGTGTTATGAATATCATGTTGAAATAGGAAATGGTATTTTCAAAGGGGAGTGTTTTTAGTAGGCTCCAGTTTGTTGCTTTTTGGTGAGTTTGAGAAAGCATTGGGATTGAAATTTTTCAGGGAATGCATGGATATGTAGGTGTGTGATAGTTGTAAAGGGGAGGGGAAGGTGATGGGTGAAGGTGGAGAGGTGATCACTAAGTGGATCGGGAAGAGTACCAGTATTGGATATATAATGAGGGTGAGACACTAAGATACTTTCTAGGGTGCTGCCTAGTCTTTGGAGGGTCTATTTGTGGAATTTATTAGCTGAATGAACTTATAGAGGTTTATAGTTAGATAATTTGTTGGGGCTTGAATGTCTGTCCAGTTAATGTTCATATCTCCCAGAATTATGGTTTCATTACTGATGTTTGTGGAGAACCAAGAGAGAATGTCTTTGAGTACTAGGATATTATCTCCAGAAGGAATGTAGAGGGAGGCTATACATATATATTTGTGTCTATTTATTTGAAATAGAGCTAAAATTAATTCAGCGTTGGCAAACTGGGGAATAGGTTTAGTATATGGAGTAAATCAGAGGGAGTAAGAGGAGAGAAGGGCCACACCCCCACCTTTTTTGTGGGTTCTGTCTTTTCTAATAGTAGAATAATGGGGGGTATTATTTCAGTATCATTTATGTGTGGTTTTAACCAAGTTTCTGAGATGGATAAGACGTCTGGTTGATTAGTGAAAAGCCAGGCATGGAGATTGAGAATTTTGTTAGCTATGCTTTGGGCATTTAGTGAAGTACATAGAATGGATTTTGCTGCTGAGGGTGGGGTAGAGGGGCCAGCGTTAGGATGTATGTCACCAGAGAGAAGGATGGTAGCAATTTGGTGGATAAAATTTAGATAGCTTGGTGTCAGATTTGATTGGTGTGAGATTTGTGGGGGTAAGTCTGGTTAGAGTAGGAGTAGAGTACTTGGGGTGGAAATAAGTTTATAGGGAGTAAGTAGACTGTAATTGAAGGGGTATAGATAGGGGGATATGAATATGGATGTGTATATGGGCTGTGGGGGAAATGTATTTCTTATATGGTAAGGTGGGGAATGATTGGATGTATGAGGGTGAGTGAGATAGGTGAGATAGGATAAGGTAAAAAAATGAAGTATTTGGGTTGTATAGAAGGCAGGTTTTGCAAACATAATGGATTAGATTTTAGCAATGGGAGAGTGTTGCTTGGAGTAAAGGTAGGATGGTCTGTGATAAGTATTTTAAAAGAAGGAGCTATGAGAAGTAGATTAGGGAAAGTAGTGAGTGTATAGGAAATGGGATGGACTGAACCAGGTGATTATAAGATAATGGAGGTGAGGTAGGTAGGGTGTGGTTGATGGGATGGGTTGTAGGAAATTATTGTGAGTGGGATTGTGTGTTTAATTGGATAATGGGAGAGTGGCTGTGGTTATTATAATATAAGTTTAGAGGTACTGGGGGTGGGTGAGAATTGTGGGCAGGGTAGGGGAGCAGAGTGAGCTCACAGGGCAAACGGAGCGGGTAGAGCTGAGGAGAAGGAAATAGCTAGCAAAAATAATCAGTGGGATAAGGAGCTAACTCAGGTAAGGAGACACAGGGGCAAGGCACTGGCACACTTGTATCACTTATAGCAAAGGCCTAAGACCTGTACTGGGGTTAGAAACTGAAACTGGGCAGTGTAGATTACAAACTTAACAGGTTTTGGAAATAAGAAAACGTTTTAAATATTAATGTTTAATAGGGTAGACAGTGGGGAAATCCTACCACTTGGTGGCCAGATGCAGTAATTACAAGGATAGGCTAGGAGAGTAGGAAGGGGCTTGTGGGGTAGAAGGGGGGATTGAAGCCGAGGTAGGTTGCTAGCAAACGCACACTGAATTAGTTATACAACAGTACAATAGAATGCGTTATGTTTCCCAATTAAAAGTACATACATATTGTAGACACATTGTAGACATTCTTTAGGAAGAGGTTGAGAGGTAATAGAAAACACTGTAGGGTCCCTTTAGGTATAGGTTCATAGGTTCATAGGTAGGTACTAGGCTATCTGCCCGAAGGCATTTATAAGCCTAGCCAGAATGTGTTGGCTTTCGCTGCCTCCTTAGATTAGTTCTGTGCCTCTGTCCAGCAGAGGCATTGAAGTGATCCCTGGAGTAAACCTTCTGTTTCCCATCCACTCATCAAGGTTTCTCTTGAAGAGGGTTAGTGAGGAGCTCTGCCTAATGTAGATTGGAATCTTGTTCCAGAGCATGGGAAGTCTCTGGGACAGGAATCTATCTCTCCAGCATGTCCTATTTATTGTTGTGGTGAGGTTTAGATCCCTGGAGCATGTGGCTCGAGGGGATATGGTTTTCTTTAGGTGGAGCATGTCCATCAATTCTGGGCTGGACATGGCCTTGTATGTCAGGCAGAGATCATCTCTGAGTAGGTTGTATGCAACCGAGTACAGCTGGAGTTTCTTCAGTCGAGCTGCATAGGGCATCTGCTTAAGGCCAGTGATCCTCTTGGTGAGGAACTTCTGTGGTCTTTCCAGTTGTTGCAGGTGTCTTGTAAGGTACATCCCAAATGGGGCATTGTACTCTATGATGGGTCTGATAAGTGATGCGTAGAGGGGCCCAGTCACCTCTTTTGATCTGGATGCAAACCCTTTTGTGATTAGGTGGGCCACATAGAAGGATTTTCTAACCACTTTGGCAATGTGATTATCAAAGGAGAGGTTACTATCTACTTGGGTCTCCAGATCCCTTATTATGTCTTCTGTATTTAGGGGGCTACCACCTATGTGGTAGTTTGTGGGTACTTTGTTTTTTCCAAAGAGGATGACTATGCACTTTTTGGCATTTAGCTTGAGACCATGATTTTGACACCAGGTATCTGTCTCAGTGAGACCCTTTTGGAGGATGTCTGTGTCAGCCGGAGAGTCAATTATAGCCCCTAGTTTGCAGTCATCTGCAAACTTGGTGAGCCATAGTCCTCCTGTGCTTGACTGTACCTATGAGAAGTATATGCTGAACAGGAGGGATCCTAGGACTGAGCCCTGGGGAATGCCACTTGTAACCGGTTTAGAGTCAGACCTAGCTCCTACAACTCTTACCATGTGGGTTTTGTCTGTGAGCCAGTTGGCAACCCATCTCGTGATGTAGGGGTTTATGTTCAGGCTGTTTCAGGGGAAGCCAAGGTAGTTCGTACAGCAATGGAGGATGCCTGGGATAGGACAGATGCAGCAGTAGTGAGCTGTAAAGGAAAGGAAACAAATACAAATTAGCAAAGGTGGTTGTATAGATACTGATTAAAGGGTAAAAAGCCCAGGTGAGGTAGAAAAACAATGTCAGTCTACTTTTGATATAAAAATGTTATTGTGACGGGGGTGTTTGGAATGATGGCTGGGAAGCAAGGGTAACACTGAAAATTGTACAGAATACTATTGTTCACTTGCACAGTATTTTTGTTATAAGGGTTTTATGATATGGATGCCAGCCTAAGATGTTTTGCATCTGTGGGAAATTAGACCATTTGATAAATGTTTGCCTATCAAAAGAGTCAGTAAA
Organism: Protopterus annectens; assembly: GCF_019279795.1. NCBI lineage: Eukaryota > Metazoa > Chordata > Ceratodontiformes > Protopteridae > Protopterus > Protopterus annectens. The sequence continues at coordinate 142,280,675 of NC_056750.1, forward strand.
GTTGAGGATAAAGGACATACAATTAGAAAAACTTATATTGCATTGCATTGCATTGCAGTAAGTGTGACAAGTGAAGAGAACATTGTTTGGCTGTCAGGGGTAAACGGAACTTACAACAGACAGGACCCTGCAGAAACTCAAAAAGGGGGAGACATTAACATTGAGGATATGGGGGAAGCATGGGAAGAAAAAAAAATTGGTGGCATAGATACTAGAGTCCACAAACAAAAAAGAAAGCACAAAGACATGGATAGAAAGAGTAAAATAAAAAAAAAATTATTATTTTTTCTATTTTATCTGTAAATGTTAATATCATTAAGGGTAAATGTAGAAGAATTATGGTTATTACAGTGGTTAAAAAAATTATGATTTTGTAGTTCTCCTGGACACTAGATTGTGTCCTTACTGAGAAAGAGAGCAATTTTGTAAATCACTTGGGGTGGTATTTTTGGACAGTTGAGACTAACACCTAATCATGTACAGCTTTTTTTAATAACCATCATGTAGTCACAATTAAAGATTTTTTTGTTACGACACAGACAGGTTGGGGCTAGTGGTGGATGCAATGAGTAGACATGCAATGGTTAGAATAATTGCATCGTATGGTAGCCCAAAATATGAAGAGGGACCCAGCCTATTGAAGGATGTCAGAGCATGTATAGCAGTCAAATTACCAATTGTAGTGGCAAGTGATTTCAAATGTAATATCAGATGTGCAAAATATGACAACCAAAGATGTCAGAATTGGTAAGGACCTTTTAGTAATAGATGATTTGCAGTTAGATCAGCGTGAATTATGTACATATTATAGAGGGGGAATGCTGGACCAAAATTCTTATTTTCTAACAGGATTCAAAAAGTATAAGGACAGAGAAAACTGACTGGCTTTCCTAATCATTGTGCCATATGGGGGGAGTTTGGTGGTTAAGAATGGAATTTTGTAGTAGGGAGAAGTTTAAAAAATAACAGCTAAATGGATGCAGGAGGAGAATTGGCAGAAGAAGATGAAAACATTATGGGGAATGCATTTAACCATGAAAGATTTGTATGTGTCCCTTACTAACTGGTGGATAAGATTTGAAGGCAGATATAAGAATATGTTTCATATGAAAAGTACTGATATCTGGGGGAGAAGTCTTTTTATATATTGTTACTTCAGAACTATTTATATTCCATAGAAAATGCAGCCAAGATTGTTTAAGGAGAAAAACAGCAATTTACGAAAAAAAAAAAAAAAAAAAAGAATACAGATGTTAGTGTATAGACAGAAATAGCTTTTAAAGGGAAAACGTATCACCTTTTCTATGTGGGTAGCTAAGAAGTCTGAAAATACTTTTTATAGTTTGATGACACTGAGATAGGATAAGCATAATATTACAATTATTGCAACAAAATATATGGAAAAGTCATATGAATGCAAAGAAAGTGCATAGTTAAGATATTAGCATTTAGACAAAATAAACGTAGATTTTGAAAAAAATTACTGACCGGAAAATTGAGTTAATGAGCTTAAAATGGTATTAGGGCAGGTAAATAAATATAGATCCACAGGGGAAGATGGATTTACTTATAGTTTTTATTTGTCATGGGTGATATGCAGAAAAAAAAAAAAAAAACAGAATGCTTTTTTCAGTGTCTTGAATGAATGGCTCACTTTAGTGGTTCATAATGACTGGATAGTATGTACTGTTATAAAGTTTTTTTTTTTTTAATAAAAAGGGGTGATAAACAGGTTTATGAAAAACTGGACACCAATCACTTTGTGTAATACAGATTACAAAGCTTTGATGAAAGTTCTATAGGTTGGAATAAGAGAAGCTAGGACATGCTCTCTCTCTTTCCCCAGACATTCAGATCCCATTTCTGTCCCTGCACCCAATTTTCCCTCCACACATTTTATTAAAAAAAATTATTTGTTCTTTTAAACTGTAGCAAACAGTTGCTACAGTTTGTACCCTGCCTGCAAGGAGCACTACTACATTCATGATTTTAGTTAAAAAAATGTCTTTTAAACTGTAGCAAACTACTTGCTAAAAATGTAGCAGTTACCAAAGTTTATACCTTGCCTACACGGACCACTGTAGCAATTTTTCTTTTTTAACTTTTAAACTCTAGCAAACTGCTACAATGTAGCAAGCAGTTGCTTCAGTTTAGACCACACACAAAGTGCTACAGTGCTCAGATTTGACTGCAAATGCAGTACTGGCTTTTATAAGACAGTATTGCATTAAAGAGTGATCTGGATCAGCTGATTGTGCCCCACAATGCTTTGCACCTGGGGCAGTTACTCCTCTTACCCTATCCTAGTTACACTACTGGGTATAAGTTCATATATGATAACAGGAGTGTGTTATAAACAAATAAAGGACATTTTGTTCTTAATTAAACATGTAGTGCATGAAATACAGGCAAGAAGAGAAGGTATACATTTGGTATGTGATACAGCAAAGACATTTGTTACCTTAGAGCACAAGCCATTAAAGGAAATATTACAACAGTATGACTGTAGTATCGATGCAGAGATTAATACCTACTATATACAGTAGATAAAGTGTGTCATTGTTAGTAAATGGTTAGGAAGGTACTGACATCAAAATGTAGAGGGGTAAGTAGGGATGCCCATTAAGTGGAGTTTATTTTTCTCGGTGATGAATATGGTAGTTAAGTACATAGATATTACATTTTTTGTAGAAAATGGGAGTTGTTTAAAAGTGGAAATTCTATGACTTTTAGTTTATTTTGAGAAACTACCATTAAATCATCTACATAAACATTATTGGCATATTCATTTCAGGGAATGGAAAAGGACTTTAGAGATAATAGCAGTACAAAAAAATATTGAAAAATATAAAGGGTTTGTAATAGACATTGTATTGGAAGTCTTACATTTGGTGACAAGAAAGTGTTCAGAGACAATGGGAATGTATAATTTCAAAAATGAAGACCACAGCTTTAGGAAAATCTTCAAAATGTCATTTAGGAAGAAAGTTGATTTATTAAATGGGACACTTATGGAACTAGCAAGTTACACAGCTGGTATTTTTATTTTGCCTAAATAAATAAGGAAAGACAAATGAAATACTAGACATTGCCCGGGATTCAATAAACTCCGTGTAAGCTTCACGCAAAGCCTACATGAAGTTTACATGTTTGCTTGGTGGTACATGGTGAGCAGCAGTACACAATGCATATTCATGTCACACAGTGCATTTAAGCAAAGTTTCATGGCTGGCAATAGTGTTACCTACCAGGAAACCATGTAAGCAAACATGGATAACACTCCTGTTAAAATCAGAGCACTGACAGTCTGCGGTTTTGCACGGAATGCCACAATGATCACCAGTGCTTCACAGATAGCTCTCAATCTCTTAGTGTAAGCCATCTGGACAAAGGCCAACATAATGGGGGACAATGACCCAGAAAGAGGGACATATCTGACATTTTGCCCTATAGAAATGCACTAGAATAACTAGGAGATTGTGTTAAGATCCATGTTCTGAAGGATTTGAAGTATGACACTCAAATGCATGCAATATTGAGTCACATCAGTACTGAGATCATCACAGTGATATGGCATAAAGCCACAAATTTGATAAGGAACATATCTCAACATACTGTGAAAATCAGGACAGTGGAAAGGTATGAATACTAAGTACACAGTCCAAGAAAAGTACAGGACTATGTATCTACATGCAGAGTATTGTGATATCCCATTTCTGGCATTCGGTACTGAAGCTGTGTAAATAATCTGTAACGATACATGGACTGCCATGAAAAATAAACACTCAGGAGAAGTGTGTTTGTTGAATAGGGACACACACAGATGAATTGTAGGAATTAACAGTAGGAATGACCACAGGGAAAGATGACAGGTGAAATAATGTAATATACAGCAGAGGAGGGCATGTCAATGGAAGATGGTTGTAGCAGCAACATCAATCACATATCTATATGGTACAGTAGGGACTGCACAGTGAAAATGTGTATTATGTGGCTGTCACACAAGGTGACATTACAATGGGGAGGTTGTGTGTGTAAGATAAGCATCTGTACATGAATAATGCAGAGGACATCTGACATACAATTGGGGTAGGGTGCAAATTATGAAGCTGTGCAAACTGATTTGCCTGAATATGAGTGTAATCTCAGCAGAGGTCTCCAGCAAGTGGAACACAGGTAAAGGCGCAAGGATAACATTAAAAGAATCAACCACAATCACGGACAACATCAGAATACTATCACTAGTAATCCCATGTCTCTGACATAACATATGTGATTCAAAGTGATAAGAAATGATTCTGTACAAACACACTTTAACAACTATTATGATATGGTCACATTCTATGAGGGTAATCATGCACACTGTCCTGGCACTGTAACCTCTGCTGGAGGTGTTCGGCGGGACACTGCTATACCAGTATGCAACTTTATCAGTAATACAGGCTAGTTTCCTTGTGTCCATGGCATAAATTTTATATATATATATATATATATATATATATATATATATATATATATATATATATATATGTGTATAGATAGATACACTAGAGAATCTCGACATACTGAAATGTCGAAATTCAGTATGTCGAGACCGAATAGTGGAAAGTGCAGCATTTTGGTGTTGCGTTCATGACGTGTGGTGCAGTTTGTAGATTCTGGGGTTTCAGGTAAGTGTTGTGTGTTTGAGGATAATGGGTAGGGATTTTAGTGTGTGTGAGTGTGTGCAGTGGTATTTGTTGTGTGTTTTTGTGTTTAGTGCAACCCTGGAGTTAGAATATATAAGTAGGGGGGTGTGTGGGCTGCAGGGGTAGGTAGGTTAAATGTGTTTGTGTGTGTTGTTATGTTTGTTTAGTTAGGTAGGTGTATGTGTGTGTGTGATTATGTCCTGGTTTGTGTGTGTGTGTGAATGGTCACAATTGTAGTATTCGTGACTGTGGCTTTTCGTGTATGTAATTTTTCAACTATTCATTCTCAAAATACTGAAATTCAACATTTCAGTATTTCGAGATTGTATAGTGAATCTATATATATATATATATATATATATATATATATATATATATATATATATATCACAATCCACACTGTCACAGATGATATACATGCCATTAATGTTGTCAAACATCTATGTATGTAGGCATCACCAGAACAGGTAGTACACATGCACCTGTTGTAACAACTTGATTGATGTTCCACACCATCAAGATATTCATGCTTATGTCACAAAAAGAATACCTAGGTATGCCCAATAAGCTGTGTGATAGCTCATTGTGATGAAGGTGGTACACTTTAGTCACACATCAGTGGAAGATATATAGGTAGGGAGGTACATGAAGAAGGCTGCATTGTACTCAGTTATTGGTGTGCTGAAGGCTGGAAACTATGGAGGTATTATGGCCTCTGATGTGGATGTTTTTTACATACTCAGTACTTGTGTTACATACAAGGGAGTAGTCAGCACTGTGACCATGTGCTGGTGGATGTTCCACTTACCATCTACCCCAGGAGACAGGCCACATACCTATTGCTCTGATTATAGGGTGTGATGTCCACATTATATTTGGATTGTGTTTATTTTCATGACTTAACAAATCCCCCCATGTTTTCTTGTCATTGCAGGTGTTGTCATGGCTGTGGCAGTAATCTTTGGTATGTGTTGATGCTTTCTGTATTAAATTAGTATCACAGTTGGAGTCAATAATTGTCCACAATCTGTAGTCTTTCAGGCAGCTGTTTGGATATATATGCCATCTGTGATTTCCATCACTTAACTAATGGACAAGAAAGGGCCTAGAAGACAACCCTGATGTACAGACCTGATCACTGGACCTGAAATATAGGTCACTCCACACATTTCAACATAGTGAGATACCATGCATGTGATACACTGGTCTACCCACTTGGTGATATAGCTGTTTATGACCATATCTGACAGAGTTGATTGAATACCTCAATGTGGATTTGTGGCAAATGCCTTGACCTGGCCAAGTTTCACAAGATGATAGTGTTGTCATCATGCATGCCCTTGATGACCTCTTTGAAGACATCTATCATTTGTAACAGACATGATGTAGCATTAACAACTCAAACAGGTCTGTTGCACACAGCCAGGATATTACTAGTGTCCACATAGAAAAGGTCCATGATGACATGTAGGTCTACCTCACAGCTGAGGAGAGTCAGGATGTGTCTATACATGCATGCATCAGGTGCTGTCCCCCCAACCTATATGGATGCATGTTGATGTACACCCTTCTACAGGAAGATAGCCTGTGTGGAGGGTGTGTTGAAGTGTGTATTCAACCATATCAGGAAGGTGTATGTGCTGAGTCACACCATAGCCAATCTGTGATGTTGTCACAGCCCATTGATTCTGTGTGATAGGCCTGGATGAAGGTAAGACAGTGCATACTGCCTATCATAATCTGGCCTAGGGCTTTGACACAATCCACCACACCGGTGTCATTGAGAAGCTCTCGCAGCTGGAGATTAACCTTTACATCACTAGATGGGTAACCAATTGGCTCACTGACAGAACACATAATGTGAAAGTTGGTGAGTCAACTTGTATAAGTAGAGCTGTCACCATTGGTGTATGCCAGGGATATGTGCTTGGCTATTTACTGTTTGGACTCTATTTCTCAACAATTCAGGCTAAAGTGTACAGCCTTTGGCTTGCCAGGTTTGCTGATTCTTGTATATTGTGTGCAGTCATTGAGTCCAACAATGATGATAACATACTACAGGAGGACACCGACAAATGATTTGTGACAAAGCCGCACAATCTACAAATAGGTGCAGAAATGTGTCTTTATAGTGTCCTTTTGAAAAGTGGAATTCCATGCTAATTACAGTATTGACAACAGTCCTGCTATGCTGAAACCCAGTGATGCAAGCACTGGGAATAAATGTAGATAGAAATCTGAACTTCATTGTGCACATCATAAGTCATGCCATAGTATTCAGATCATAGGATTATATGACAGCACTGTACTTGAACCACATCAGAACAGTAATAGAGCATAATGCTTTCTTTTGCATGTACCTCACCAGACCCAAGCAGCAGCTAGAGAGACCACATGCCTTTTTCATCAAGAAAACATAGGGCCTAAAAAACATGCCATGATGTATGTGGATAAACTGAAAGCCATGTCACTGTAATCTGCATCATATTGGGTGAGGTGATTTTAGCCTGGCCTCCAAGCCAGTCACTGACATTTCCCTGGTGGGAATACTGCATATCCACAAATCAGATATAGCTGATAACATCAGTAGTGTTTGTTAAGGAGAATATGATAATAACATTGTCCCACATACTGGTTTGCAATGCCAAGCAAGAGCATGTGCACACGCATACACACACACACACACACACACACACACACACACACACACACACACAGTTGACTGCAGTGAGAAAAGAATCTCTACCCACCTAAGCACACAGACTACAGGCCTCTATATTTAAGGCAGGTGCCACAGCTCAAATCTGACTTGTGTCTCAAATACTTTATAGATAATGACATCAGCATTGTCTGTTGAGGAGAATATAATAATAATAGTGTCCCACATGCTGCTGTAAAAGGATCTCTCTAATATCAAGCAAAAACATGAACATACACACACCCCACACCCAGTTGACAACAGTAAGAACAGAACCCCTAGATACCTAAGTACAGAGACTACAGAACTCAGTATTTTATGCAAGCATCACAGCACAATTCTGACATTTACAAGACTGCAGGCCAACTTATAGTGGATGACATCAGCAGGCCATGTTGGGGAAAAGAAGTTGGGAGGCCTACATGAAATGGATGTGTAGGCATGTGAAAGTAACTGTACGATACACACTCTACTCCCGCTATTCTGTCTAGACCCCCCCCCCCACACACACACACACACACACACACACACACACACACACAAACACACACACACACACACACACACACTTGACTGCAGTAAAAACATAACCTCTAACTACTTACAGTACAGAGACTACAGAACTCAGGACTTTATGCAATCACCACAGCACAAGTCTGATTTTTACAAGACTGCAGGTCAACTTATAGGGGATGACATCAACAGGCCATGTTGGAGGGAATATGTTAAGAGGTCTGCATAGGTTCATAGCTTAAAAAGTTCATAGGAGGTTACTAGCCTAATGACCTTAGGGCATTTGCAAGCCTAGCTGTGTAAGAACAAAAGTACCATTATTGAGCATAGTTGGATGGTCATTATTAGCAGAATGATTTTGTGTAGAAGCACTGACTGGCCCTGTCCATGAGGGATATAGGTGCCACAGGGGTGAATTTACAATCACCCATCCAGTTGTCAAGGTTGCATTTGAATAGGTTTATTGAGGAGCACTGTTTTACATGCAGTAGGATCCTATTATAGGTTCATAGGTAGGTACTAGGCTATCGGCCCTGGGGCCTATACAAGCTCAGCCAAAAAGGTACCCTGGTGTTTGCCACCAAGAAAATTATTTTTCTGTGCCACTGTCGAGCAGAGCCACAGAGGTGATCCCCGGGGTGAATTTCCTATTTCCCATCCAGTCATCAAGATTTTTCTTAAAGAGTGCTAATGAAGAGCTTTGTTTGATATAGATAGGTAGTTTATTCCAGAGTATGGGAAGTCTCTGGGACAGGAATCTATCCCTCCGGCATGTTCTGTTTATTGTGGTGACAAGGTTTAGGTCCCTAGAGCATGTAGCTTGGAGGGATTGGGATTTCTTTAAGTGGAGCATGTCTGCTCTGGATTTGACATAGCTTTGTATGTTAGGCAGAGATCACCTCTGAGTAGGCGATATGCGATGGGGTAAAGCTGGAGTTTTTTGAGATGGTCTGCGTAGGGCATCTGTTTGAGGCTAGTAATCCTCTTTGTGAGGTATTTCTGCGACCTTTCCAGTTGTTGTAAATGTCTTGTGAGGTACATACCAAAAGGGGCATTGTACTCTATAATGGGTCTAATGAGTAATGAGTAGAGGGGAACAATGACCTCTTTTTTTCCCCGGATAAGAAACCTTTTGTGATGAGGTGTGCCACGTAGAAGGATTTCCTGACTACCTTGTTGATGTGACTATCAAAGGAGAGACTACTGTCCACCTGTATCCCAAGGTCTCTTATCACACTTTCGGTGTTAAGTATACTACCGCCTATGTTTTAGTTCATGGGTACAGAGTTTTTACCAAAGAGGATGACAATGCACTTTTTGGCATTGAGCTTGAGGCCATGGCTTTGACACCAGGCATCTGTCTCAGTGAGGCTCTTTTGTGGGATGTCCATATCGTTAGGAGTTTCGATTATGGCTCCTAGTTTTTAGTCATCTGTGAACTTCATTAGCCAAAGACCTTCTGTGTTAGCCTGTACTTCAGAGAAGTAGATACCAAACAGGAGAGGACCCAGGACTGAACCGTGTGGTACTCCACTTGTCACTGGTCTGAAGTCAGATTTGGAGTCTACTACTTTCATAGTGTGGGTTCTGTCAGTGAGCCAGTTGGCCACCCATCTTGTGACATAGGGATTTATACCTACCAGAGTTTGGAGATTACCAATGTCTTTGTTTATAAGTTCCATGATAATACGTTTCATGGCCTTGCAGACCAGGCTCGTCAGGGTAAGGGGACGATAGTTCCCGGGGACTGTGGTGGCTCCCCCCTTATAGAGTGGGATAACCATCACTGTGCGCCATTCAGCAGGCACAAAGCCTGAGGTGAGGCTATGATTGAACATGGTACTTAGGTGGGGTGCCAGTTCGTTCTGTAGTTCATGTAGAACACAGACTGAGATGTCTGGTCCCATGGGTGCTGTGTTCTTGGCTTTGGAGAGTGTGTTTTTTACCTGTGCAGCTGTGATTATAAGAACTTTGCATTCTTCCGGTACAGAGATGGGCTCTTTAAGGGGTGAGAGGGGGTAAAGTTAGTACTGAACCTATCTGCCAGGATGTTGGCAATATCAGTTGGGTCTGTATATTTAGTGCCATTGTGCTGTAACTCAGAGCAGATCTGAGTGTTGCCATTGAGATTCTTGACATAGCTATAGAATGCTTTGCGGTTGTCTTTAGAATCAGTGGCAATTTTGTTTTTGTAACTAGCTTTGGAGGATTTTATCAGGGATTGAAGCTTCTTACTGAGGCTGACCAGGGAGCTCCTCCACTCATGGGATTTTACACTTTTTTGCAACAGTTTCTTCCTTCTGTTGTACAGTTTGTTTATGGCAGGGGACCACCAGATTGGCTTCCTTTTTTGAAGGATAGCATCTTGGTTCTGTTTGGGATAGCACAATCCATACATGTCAATTGCTGGAATATATATCTGTCTCCTCAAAATGTTCTGTTTATGTCACAGGCTAGGTTGAGATCTCTAGAGCAAGTTATTCTATTTCCATTTGATTTGCAGATGCCCAGAATTTCCAGTAGGGCAAGGCCTGAGACTGCCCTGTAGGCCAGGCATAGGTGGAGCAATCCATTGTTTTTTCTGCTACTTGTGTTGTGTGTAATTCTATTTTTGACAAGATTAAAGGTGTTAAAATGGGGTAGATAGAAAAGGGGTGAAATGGGGAGCAAGCAGGGGTAAGAAAAAAGGGAAAGCAGTACAGGAATGTGCAGAAGGGAGGTAGGAAAGAACTATGGCTTTCCATTTCTTTAATAGTGTAAACTGAAAATATGTGCAGAATATTAACCGAACTTGGACTATCACGTCCATAAAAAGGGGTGACCACAATGCAATCGTGTTGTATAGCCAACAAAAACTAAAAGCTGAAAACCACAAACCAAGTAAAAAAGTAGGCACTATGGCAAGTCAATAGCACGAAAACAGCAAAGGTGGTACAATTTATTTGGTGAAACTAAAAAAACTACAACTCGAAATAGCATATTTTCGTGAATGCTTGTCATGGAAGGTGGTGCCAAAAGGTTTAAGACACCACCAATTTCCAACAGGTTTGGTTGCTAATTCAAATTTCCACAAGGAACTGTTAGAGATGTTTGACCGACAAGGGTTTGAATTGCTGGACCTTATGGTTAAACATTACACCACTTGGGTCGCTGAGCTTAATACAAAAGTAATAAAATTGGATACGAGTATTAAACTCAATGTTGACTTTCATAGGTACAAATATGAATACACCCGTATGCTTTCTAGCACTGATCAATATTTAGTCAAGTTGAGAAGTAATAAGATGAAAAAACTTGATGTGACTGTAAAGCATACAAAGAGGGTGTTGCATATCCAGTCCCCTCAGCGGCTCAAGTTTGGCATAACAATTCTCAATGCTCCAACTTGCTGTCTAATTCTAACAATGGCAGTGAGAACAACAACCAATTCCAGTGTGAGAATGACAATTTACAACCTTCTGCTACTAACTCAGTTAACAATGGAAATATGTATGGGCAACAAGAATTGAGAAGAAGTGAAAGGTTACTTCACCTCCACTATGATAAGAACAGTAATGATCAGTCTCATCAGAATTCAAATTTTCAGTTAGCCAATCATATGGGGGCCAGAGCAAAACAGCAGAACAATCATCAGACGAACAAAACACAATGGAAATACAACAAACGAAATATTTAATTGTAGAGGATGTTGATGTCAGCTTTGTTCCTGATGTAATTAGCTTTGTTAGAAGACATATTAGATTTTGCCTTGTTTGAGGTCGAATTAGGACTTGAAGGTTTTAGTAGATCTAGTGATAATTTAATATATAAGCCAACTATTATTACTAACAAGACAGGTGATTTCAAGGTATTTAATTTTTCATCTGTTGTTATACCCCCAGACATAGTAGATTTTTTGTCTAAAGGGTACACTCATGTCCCTGAACAAAAGCTTGATTTGGTGAAAACTGTCACTGACCTTAAAGTATTTTCTAGGAAGCTCAATTTTAATTTAATGATGGGCGTTGGGGCTAATGATTTTAACTCCAGTCAATTTTACATCCCTAGTATGTTCAACCCTCCTTTGCATCCTTTATTGCAAATTTTTGAACAACTTTGTGAGTTGGACATAAGACAGAGCATTAAAAGAAGGTTACCTGTTAGTGTTAAACACAGGTCCAATCACTTTGAATGTGAATGTCTTCAGTTTATTAAATCACAAGACATACGCATTTGCAAGCCAGATAAAAGTTTTTGACAATTCGGATTATATAGAAAGGATGAATACATTACTGGATAATCCGGTATATGTCGTGAGTTCTAGATCAGAAATAAACAAAGCATATAACTACATTAGAAGCAGTATAGAAGATATGTTCATTGAGGGGAGGATAGAACAGAATATTTATAACTACATGTTCACTACCTACCCCAGATATCCTTATATGTTCGGGATACCGAAGATCCATATGGACATGGTGAACCCTCCTATGCGACCGTTAGTTGATGGAAGAGGGTCACCCACCTATTCTTGTGCAAAAGTTGTAGACACAATTTTACAAAAATATTTGATTAAAGAACAACAGATATGTAAAGATTCGTGGTCATTCCTTAAAAATCTGGATAGCCTAGCATTTAGGATGGATTACAACTTCCTCACAGTGGATGTGAAGGACTTATATACATATATACCTCAAGAAATAGGTATTGAATGGGTAAATTTGTTGCTTAAAAAACATGGGGCTTCGACTAGCAAGGTGGCATTAATTACAGAACTTTTGGAAATTATTTTGTTCAACAATTTTTTTATGTTTGGTGACAACTTCTACCTTCAAAAAAATCGGAGTAGCCATGGGCTCTCCATGTGGCGCAAGCATAGCGAACTCTGTTATGGCCTATTGGGAATCCGAATATGTATTTAAGAACAAGAGTATTAATGACATGAATATATATATTACACAAGGTATTTGGATGACATTTTTATTTTGTTAAAAGGAGATGTTGAAACAAGTAACTCCATAGTTCAAAAGTTTAATGAGTCAACCCAATTTTTACAATTTACAGCTACCTTCAATAAAGAAGCTATAGCATATTTAGATATTTGGATAATTAAGAATATGGATTTAGTCAGTTATGTTGCCAATATCTATAGGAAGAGTACTTTTTCTAACTCTTTCTTGTATTTTTCAAGTTGCCATCCTCACTACCAGAAGTGTTCCGTGGTTAAAGGGCAGCTAGTGAGAGCTGCATGAATTGTAAGCAATGACCAAGATTTTGATGAAGAATGCCAGTTATTAAAGTCCATGTTTTTGCTCAGAGGTTATCCGGTACCCTTACTGGATGATTTAATAAATGAAGTCCAGTATAAAAGAATTAATGGAACATATAAACCTTTACTGGGGTTTAAACTTAATAACATTGAAACATCAATTTCTACCCCAGATGTTAATGATATCACTACATGTAGCCCTATAAACAATATACAAAATGAAGTGAACTTTATTACTACATTCAATATACATAGTTATATCTGTTTGGATATCATTAAGAAGAATTGGAGTAATTTTAAATCAAACCCCTCTATTGTTGTAAAAATGGGTGATGCACCACGAGCAATATTTAAGAGAGGTAGGAACTTAAAAGACTTACTTGAGCGACAACGACGGGCTCAACCAAAGGTTTTAGGGATGTTTAAATGTCAAAATTGCAATTATTGTAAATTTGTGGACAATTTATATTCAGTAACAGCAAATGGTTTTCATATAAAATTGAAATCTAGGTTTAATTGTAACTCAAAGATGGTTGTTTACCTAGCAATATGTCAGTGTTGTCCTGCATTTTATGTAGGCAAAATGGAGCGTAAGCTCCGTGAAAGGATTTACGAACATCAATATGCTATTAATAAGAATAAACAAGACAATGCTTTAGCTAAACATATCCAGTCCTATACGGACCATAGATTTAAATTTTCAGTTATAGACCAGATAAATACAGATCTAAGAGGTGGCCCAGCTCCCTTACATCTGGAAGAATTAGAATTAGCTTGGCAGATTAGATTGAATGCCTATAACTACCCTGGGTTGAATGAAACATGCTCAATTAGTAGCATTCCTAAGTTAAGGAGTCTTAGACGTTGATGTGAAGTTTCCTTTATAGAAGGCATTGTTTTGTATTAAAGCATCTTTAAATATACCTTTAAACACTATTTGAATATTATTGAACATTTAGTATTGTAATTTATGTAATTTATAGTTTTTTAATACAGGACTTAACTAAGTGAGGAGTATATACATTATTTATTTATTTATTATATTATACATTATTACAATATGACCATTTTAGTTTGAAATGTTTATTTAGACTTTATTACTGTTATCATTTTTATAACATGATTTGTTAGTACTTATATCATCATCTAGGTAGTTTAAATTAGTATTTATTTATTAGTGGTATAATTTTAAGCAGGTTAGACACTTTCAGTGAGTGGTTAATATGATGGGAACTGTGATTGACTTAACGGTCATTAATTGTGATTACTTAAATGGTTTTTAAATTTAAAAAATTAAAAATGGTTTCTGAAGAAGTTTGCTTATGCTAGCAAATGAAAAGCGCTTCAAATAAATTGTACCAGCTTTGCTGTTTTCTTGCTATTGACTCACCATAGTGCCTGCTTTTTTACTATGTTGTATAGCCAATTGGACTGAATCAAGTGTGTCAACAAGGCAAGCATGTGAAATGGAGAGATATGCATGGGATGATTTTTTTCTTTTGTGAGACAGGTGCCCATTTCTTTTATTTCAGTAAGAGATAAATATTGTGGAAGGGAGGTAGGTATGTCTGGGTCAGGTAAGTTGGGTAGGTGATAAAGCAATTGCAAACATACAAACAAGACAAGAGACAGGGACTTTGATGGACACAAAAGGTTGGTGGATACTATGACTAGAGTGAGGGAGGGAACAACCCAGACCCATGCCCATCAAGCTTGGAGACAGTGAGACTCTAGTCCTCACCCACTGGACTGTCATTAGTGTCACCTTACTACACTGGTGGCTGGAGTGCTTTACTTCTTCTCCTCCTCCTAAGGAACATGAGGGAGAGCAGCCTCTCCATCCATCATAGGCATGGACCAATGGTATTGTGAATGACCCTATGCATCATCCCTGGCAACTCACTGCAGATAATGAAATCACCACTGCCACTTCTTCTGGAGGGTACCACTACACCAGCCTCCAGAGCAGGACTACCTGAGGGTGCAAGTAATGCAGGGGCAGCAGAGGCACTTCTGATAGGTTTGCTTCTGGATGTGCTGGGAATCAGTGCTGGAGTTGGTGGAGCGGGGGCAGGCTGATCCACTGGGGCTGGCCTACCTCATTGCTGTGGAGCATTTAGTGATGTGGTACATATAAATGACATGGAGACATTTTGAAGACACATAGTAGAAAATAAAAAAAAAGAGATAAGGGTTGGGGTGAGAGGAAAAAAAGAGATAAAATTAGTACCATCATGTGTGACATATAATGCATTAACTTATCTTAAGTATTACATTTAAGTATACCTCCTAACAGATACACACTATACTACAGACTGCTGAAAATAATCCTTGAAATGTACATATATTGCACATATGTGTCTTCCAGTTATACAAATTACAGTTTACAGCAGGGCATTTGTCCCACTAGTATAGAGTTTTTAATTTAATGTAAATATTATTGAAGAAATAACAGTATTGTGTGGTTGTGAATTGTAGTATTTGAACCCCAACCTCTGACTACAGTCTAATACTGGATTCTTAAAAGTGGTTTGTGCTACAGACTAATGCATGCATGCATACTTGCTTTTACAGATGGGACATGCATGCTCAATTTGATACAACTCTATAAAATACATAAAAATCTATTTTTAACATTTAATGCTACAATAACACTTCTGTTCAGCTGCATACATACCACTTACTTCCCTCAGTCTATCCAATCAAGCAACATGGGCCTGGACATCACACTCATACTCTGCTGCAGCTGGGAAAGAAGAGAAGAACGCTATGCATGCCAGTCTTGCCTATCAAGCTTTCTAAGTCTTACAAGTACTCTTTTTATTTTACATTAACACAGCTGTGGGATGTCCACAGTCTCAAATTCCTCCAACCAATGGTTGAGAGTATCCCTTTTTCTCCTCTGTAGGTCATTAAAATGATGCCTACTTTGCTCTCCAATACATAGGATACCAGTGGTACTGAATACAGCCTGGGCCAAATTATTCCATGCCTCAGATTTGTACTGGGCACCAGAATAGTCCCCTTGTAGAAGCATTTGGCCATGGTGCTTTACCATTAGTCCAATAAATATCCTGGACTCCTGGACACCCTATCTCTATGCCCTAAACCTATATCTTCCCCACTAACACCAACTGCGCCTACCAGCAGAACTAGAGCAATACAGACCAATGCTTTCCTGCCAATTCCAGTTACTGCATTTACTAGTAGTGTGCAAACCCAAGCAATGTGTTTGCATGATGGCAAGCAGAGAGCAGCAGTGCAAAGCAGTTTGGAATTACATACCTGCAACTGGAAGGTTAATCGGGCACATGGCCTTAGTTTGAGGGGTGTCTACTGATGTTGCCTGGGAGTATATATTGGAAATTGGAAGGTAACTGTTAGGTGAGTTAGGTTTGCAGACATGCACTGGGGGCATAAATGTAATGGTCTTATATATTTGCTGGGGACAGAGAGACTCTACTCCTCACCCAGTGGACCTGGGTGGAGGGTTGTGTCAAATGCCTTGGTTAGGTCAAGATAGGTGGTATGCACTATTTTTCCCTCATCCAGAGCTTTGGTGACTTTCTTGAAGAAGTCAACCATTTTTAAGAGGCATGATCTACCTTTAACAAATCCAAATTGGGTTGGGTCCAGAGTTTGGAGATGACCTATGTCCTTGTTAATAAGGTCCATAATGATTCTTTCCATTGCATTGCAGATAAGGCTCATCAAGTGTATGGGCCTGTAATTCCAAAGATAGGTTGATGGTCCGCATTTGTGCAAAGGGATTACTGTTGCTGTCCTCCACTGATTTTTACACTGTGGGATTCAAACCTAGCCATAAGGGACAAAACAGTTTATTCTATAGCATTTCTTATTTTCCATCTTTGCCACATAAGAAGTGCTACACAGATGTTGTCAGGAATCATACATAAATACAGATGACAGTATTAGCTGTTATACATGTATATGTGTGACCTGATAAGGTTATTGGATATAGAGGCATTTACATAGGCAAATATGAAGCCCATGCACATCCAGATAGCAGAATGATAATTACAGAAATACAGTACACAGTATACCCTCAGTCATATATCTGAAAACACAAAAATGGTGTCTCATCCCCCATACATATAATTCATATCAGCTCCACTATCTAACGTGTTGTAAGTGACAGTGAATATAATGGGATGTGGAACAACAGTACAAGTGTATGGAATATCCTGTGTTAGAAGCCAGGGTCATGTGTATGGCATCCCTACAAGAATGCTGAAATAACATTTGTCTATTTTTCAATTCATTGCTATAAATTGCACTGTCACAACAGTTAAGAAAAAGGTTGCACGTCCTGTACTAGAACCCAGGACCATTTGTACTCCAGCCCCACACTTACATCAGTTGCCACAAGACTAGTTACATGAGATTCCCTAATTTACTAATCATTCTTAATGTCTCTGTGTTAACCACCATGCAATGTTACTTAGCGAGATTGCATGGTGTCCAAAAGAATAAATTGAATGTATCCGGTTTCTATTTTTGACTGTCTGGGTTCTGTCTGCTTCCTGGGTAGTCCAGTTGTCCATTTTGCGCACTTCACACATACAAGATAAGCACAGCCAAACTTGACATTCATTTCCTCCATTCCCACGATTGCACTAAGTGCTGCATCACGCAAACATTGCCCCCCCCAAAAAAAATGTTTAAAAAAAAAGAAAGAAAGAAAAGAAAAAACAGACAAAAGTGACAAGTAGTTGAAATGAGGAAAATCAGTCTATGACATACACACTAGACAATGTTGGTTCACATGAGATATGTCTACAGAGAACTGGATTTGACCTCTCACTCCAATGAGCCTTCAGAACATAGGAAGGGTGCCTGTTTGCCACACAAAGAGCTTTGCAGCAAGGAACTGAAACCATTCTGTGTACAACCAACTGCAACATCATCTACAGTAATATGAAACCATACAACTGTTATTTGTACATTTATTTTTTGATGTAGTGCACTAAGTGATTACACAACTAGTTATGATTATTGCTTGCAAATATACAGCTCTAGCTTGCCTCTCTGCATTTCTTGATCATTCTTCTCTTATCTGACATGTAATCTGAGACATGCAGTCTGTAAGCCATTCTATATCACTGATCTTAAAATGTGTGAGGATATTAAATGGGAATAATATCATACTCAGTTGTCAACAAATGAAAGGAAGTTGGATGTTAATGAACAGAACCTGTGAATTGTATGCTGCTTACTTGCATTTTCAACCTTACATCTAACACTTTGTTTATCTAACCTGATACACCCACTGGATGTAAGGCTGCCGGCAGTGATGGTGTGTTTCCCCTCTCCCAACCAGTAATCATTTACAGTTGCAGTCCATTAAAACAAATACTGAGGGAGTGCCTGCACTTTTTTACATGTCCTACACAGAGCCAAGTATTTGGTATTCAGCAGTTCTAATCAGTTTACACCTTATTTGCATCTTTACTATACTAACAGCCCTGAATCTATACCATGTAAAAGGCCACCATGTATTTATAAAACAGAAGGTAAGAAGATCTGTTTATGTGAAGAACCCTGAACAGAGGTTATTACTTTGGGATATATCTGCACAGAGGATTACTAAACTTGAGAAGGGTATGCTTGCATTTTGTCTGTATTAGTAGCTGTATTTAGAGCACAACCAAAAGCTGTTTGCTGAATTTCCTGTTTGCACTTAATTTTAAATCGTTTTTTTCTTAAAACTTGCATATTTTCTGTCCTTGACCTAGCACTCTTGTGTGGGGTCATTTACTGCACTGTTATAACTTGATATTACTTGTGAACCTCTGCTATCTCTGTAAAAAACAAAAACAAAAAAAATCTTGCTTTTTCCCACTTTTCTGAGAGTTAAAAAAGTTCAGTTACAGGCTTGCTGTTCCTGAACTGTTTGAAAGTTTCTGTGAGGCCATTTTTGCTTGGGCTGAAGGAGGGTCTCTGTGTTCATCAGTGGCAGTGACTAACATTGAGCAGCTTCCCTGCCCCCCGTAGAGGTGGTTACTGACTTGAAACTGTAGTTTTATTGGCCACTAGGGGTCATTTCCATAACTCCTTCATTTGTCCTCAGAGGAGTGGTTTAAGGCAGTAACTTGTAGTTTATTGGCCATTTTGGGTCATTTCCTGTCTTTTCCAGCCCCCTGCTATAAAGCACGCTTTAGCGCGCATTAGCGCGATTTAGCGCGGAGTTGCCACTGTTGCACACTAGGGCAGCTCCGGTTAAGCAGGTTTAAACTATTCGGGCTACCTAAAGTCCACTCTTCAAATTTTCCCTTAAAACTACCTTCCTCGAACTATACTACTGATCTAATCAGCGTATCCTATAATTAAAAAGATCATCTCTACTTGACTCCAAGTAGACTATTCTCTATCTGTTAAACGTAGCACTTGCTCCTACAGTACTTATTACCTTGATACGGCACTCTTGTCATAGATAGTACCCCAAAAGGCAACCCCCATTTCTCGGTCACCCACGTCCCCGGAATCTTTTTAAAGTTTTTTTTGTCTATTCCTTCTAGCATGTCGAGGGATCAGTTGCTAGTGTCCTCTCCTGCTCAGCTGGTGAACCTGGGAATATTGAGGCAATGTTACAATTGCCTCATGTACACAGACAACCCTCTCCTCCTCCCACAAAACACAAATACATGCGAGAGATGCAACTATACGGCCAAACTGGAGGCTGACCTCACTCAACATAGGACTGGCAAGACCAGTCAGGAGGAGAAGGTTACCACACACACTATAGACCCAGTCTCACATAGTACCATTACAACCTCAAATCATACACATAAACACACAAAGACATACTCGGAGACTCTGATCAAAAATCTACCAAAACAGCAGAGGCCACCAAAGCAGACACCCAAACAACCACCACCTCAGAACACAACACCTGCAACACATAGACCTCACAGTCAGAGTGTCAAACAGTCACAGCCCTTAAGGCCAAACACAATGCCAGACACACTACTCATTGGTGACTCCATAGTAAGACACACTGACGTCCCGCTCACCAGACTGAGTAAGGAGAAGGTCACAGTAAGCTGCCTGTCGGGCGCTAGAATCCGCCACATAACGTAAGCACTCAGGTCTCTCAACAGCAGGTACAAATATGACTCAGTCATTGTCCACGCTGGTGTAAACGACCTGAGACGTACCTCCTTGGACTACATGAAAAGAGACATTGAGGAGCTCTCTGATTATGTAGCCCAGACAGGTATGACCCTGACCTTGAGCAGTATCCTACCTTCACCAAGAATGATGCCACAATACAGAGATAAGATGATCAGCTTTAACAATTGGCTTAAACACTGGTGTCATTCAAAGGGGATCCAGTGTCTGTCTGCCTGGGATGACATGCTGGACAAGCCACGCTGCTCGCAAGGGACGGCTTGCACCTGTCACCCTGGGATTCCGGATATTGGCAAAGGCTCTTGCCACCCCATAGTGCCTTTTTAGGCAAGGCTCAAATTCTAAACCTACCACCCTAGAACACAAAAAGGAAAAAACTAAGGGTAATGCTGCTCAATGCCAGAAGTCTAAATCTCAAAATGCACGCACTCGAGGCCCTTCTCAGTATGGAGAACATCGATGTCTGTGCTGTGACAGAAACCTGGTTCAAGGCTGCTGAGAGCACCCCAGCGCTATCAGGTTTTACCTTATATCATGCGTTCCGGCCCCAAAATCCGGACAATACCAAGAAAGGAGGGGGGGTATCCATATTCATCAAGGACACCCACACCTCAAGACTGGTGGCAACGCACGATGCATCAGAGACCATCCAGGTGCAATTAACCATAGGCAAGACTGCTCTGCAAATTGTAGCATGTTACAGGCCACCCTCACAAACTCAGGAACCTCACATGGCCTTCCTGAAAACACTAGAGGGGATAAATGTATCACCAAACACCATCATACTAGGTGACTTCAATTACCCTAATATAGACTGGGAACACTACTCAAGCCCAAACACCCTAGCCCAAAAGTTCCTGGAATTCATAAACTCAAATGCCATGGAACAACTAGTCACCATCCCCACAAGAGGAGATAACATACTTGATCTCATCATCACGAACATGGGAGCACAATGTTCAACACCGGAGGTGTACCCTCACTGGTGAGATCAGACCACAAACTAATCTCGCTGGAGGTCCTCATCCCACCCCACCTGAAATAAAAAGACCACAGTAAAGAACTTCTCAAAAGCTGACTTCACACTTCTAAAGACTAGTGTGGTCTCCTTTAAGGCCCCGAGCCGGGAAAACAGTACTCAAGCCGCTGAATCACTTACAAATGCCTTCTACCAGCACCTGCAGGACTGCATGGATAAGGCAATCCCAAGCAAAACAAAGACTCTTTGTACCAAAGGCAAGCGTCCAGTCTGGTGGACCCCAGCCATAAACAAACTCTACAACAAAAGGAGGAAGCTACTACAAGATAGAGCAAAATCCTTAAAAGGTAAGACACCCTTGATCACTATAAGTAAAAACTAAGAGCTCTCATAAAATCATCCAAAGCAAATTTCGAGAGAAAAATAGCTAAAGACTCAAAAGACAATCATAAGGCCTTCTTTAGCTATGTTAGAAACCTGGGAGGAAACTCCCAGATATGCTCAGAGCTAGTTCAAAATGATGTGAAGATTACTGATCCTACAGACATTGCCAACATACTGGCTGACAGGTTCAGTGCAAACTTCTCCCTCCCCCAAAAGGAGAGATATCTATACCAAACGATTGCAGCCCCCAAACATCTCCAGCGCCCAAGTGAGAACTGCTCTCTCCAAAGCAAAAACACAGCATCCATGGGACCTGATGGTGTCCCCGGCTGTGTGCTCCATGAACTCAATGAGGAATTAAACCCACAGCTAGGACAGCTGTTTAATCAAAGTCTTACCTCTGGATACGTACCCAAGGAGTGGCGCACTGCAACTGTGGTACCACTTCACAAAGGCGGTGCCTCCACCGACCCTGGAAATTACTGGCCCATTAGCTTGACAAGCCTTATCTGCAAAGCCATGGAGAGGATCATAATGGACCTCATAAATAAAGACATAGGGAATTTGCAGACTTTGGATCCAACCCAGTTTGGCTTTGTCAAAGGCAGATCATGCTTTTTAACTTGGTTGACTTTTTGAAACAGTCACCAAAGCCATTGATGAGGGAAAGGCAGTCCATACAGCCTACCTCGATCTGGCTAAGGCCTTCGATACAATACCCCACTCGGGTATCATTGAAAAACTCATCAGCTTAAATGTCAACCCATACATCACAAGATGGGTTGCAAACTGGTTGAGTGACAGAACCCACAGGGTCAGAGTTGCTGGCGCCATGTCAGACTCAAAGCCTGTCACAAGTGGTGTCCCACAGGGCTCAGTCCTGGGCCCACTCTTGTTTGGCATCTACTTTTCCAAGTACAAGCAAACACAGGAGGGTTATGGCTGACAAAGTTTGCAGATGACTGCAAACTGGGCCATAGTAGAAAACACATCTGACACAGATATCCTTCAGAAGGGTCTCACAGAAACGGATAACTGGTGCCAGAGCCACGGCCTAAAGTTAAATGCCAAAAATGCATAGTCATACCCTTCGGGAAAAACAAGGTTACCCCTAGCTACCAAATAGGTGGCAATCCACTGAGCACAGAAGAAGTTATCAGGGACCTGGGGACCCAGGTTGATAGTAGTCTGTCATTCGACACCCATGTAGCTAAAGTAGTTAGGAAGACCTTCTACATTGCCCACCTTATCAAGAAGGGATTCTCATCTAGATCAAGGGAGGTCATAGTCTCCCTTTACTCATCACTCATCAGACCAATGATTGAGTACAATGCCCCATTCGGAATGTATCTGACCCGACACTTGCAGCAGTTGGAGAGGCCACAACAGTTCCTCACCAAAAGGATAAAGGGTCTCAAAAATCTGTCCTATGCTGCCCGACTGAAAGAACTCCAGCTCTATTCAGTCGCCACCGCTTGCTCAGAGGTGACCTTTGCCTAACATACAAGGCCATGTCAAACCCAGATTTGATGAATATGCTTCACCTCAAAAAATCTAGATCCATCAGAGCCACAAGGGCAGGAGACTTAAACCTTGACACGGCTATTAATAGGACGTGCTGGAGGGATAGATTCATCACCCAAAGACTCCCTATGCTGTGGAACAAAATCCCGGTACATGTGAGGCAGAGCACCTCGCTGGCCTTGTTCAAGAGAAATCTTGACCAATGGATGGGAGATCGCAGATATACCCCAGGGATTACCTCAGTGTCACTGCTCGACAGAGGCACAGCAAAATAATGGGTATAGTTCCCCATACTAAAGGGGTGGCGTAAGCCACAAAACGATGGGCTAGGCTTGTAAATGCCCTCGGGCAGATAGCCTAGTATGAACCTATGAACCTATGAACCTACATACTGCAGATGCTGGAATATAATTAAGGAAAATCTGAAGCAAAGGCTTTTACACTTTTATCTGTATGCATTAGTTAGAAGTGTACTGATGCCATGGGCATGTTTCTCACAGCCTTTTTACAGTTATACATGATTGGCAATACCTTAACATAGAATGTTCTGCGATAAATCTGTAGAAATATTTCAGAGACAGTTCATTTGATAGCACTTTTAGCATTTCAAAAATGGTTTGTTAGCAAAAATGTGTAATTTGCCTGTTCTTTCAGGGGGGGGGGGGTCAAAGCTGCATTTTGGTTATGGCACAAACAAGGATATGTTGCTATTGCTCCTTTTTTGCATCCTGCCTGATGTTCATATTTCAAATAAGTAGACTGCTTTATATTTCTGCAGTGGGTAATACTGAGATGTTACCTTTTCTGTTTTATCTGTGAACAGTTATTTTGTAGTTATGTGATACTTATGTCTATTATCCTTCTGTTGTCTTTTAGAACACCTATGACTATGTCACTCAAGCGTCTCAATCCTCAAAGACTATCCTTCACGGATTCTGAAAATCAAGTTATCATCAATGCTTTTAAGCAATGTGGTGCTTTCCTGCTTGAAAGGGGAGAGGGATGTATGTCACACCGAATGCAGATTTGGTGGCAGATTGTGGACGATGTTAATGCCATGGGTGGCCAAGGCAGGACATATGAGCAGGTACACCATAGGGCAACTGACATGATCACATCTGCACAGAGGAGGGCAGCTGCAGCGGGCCATGATTGGATAGGTAGTGGGGGGGGGGGTCTGCTATAGAGTCACCCCTAACACCAAATGAGGAGTTCCTATCCACTGTCAGGGATGCAGACAGCTGCCAGGAAAGTGCAGAACAGCACAGTTTCAGGGACAGCAAGCATGTCCCAGGAAGAGCTTCCAGGATGGCTTTGGTATCTCAGTTGTTGAATACTGCCGTATAGTAAAACAATAGAAATCAGTACATTACTTCTGTGTCACAAGAATTTGGGGGGGATTTGAAGATTGCTACAGCTGACAATACATTCTGATTGATTAGCTTAGGTTGGAGTTGTCATCCAAGTTCTTGGTGAAAGTACATTTAATGGACATATAAAGGGGTAAAAGTATTACCGCCTGTGTTACTGTTAATTGTGATGATGTTTGTCCTTACCTTTTGCTTAACTTCTTCCAGGACCATCTAGCTTGCAGAGGATTACCTCATCTGCAGATGGTAAGCCAAATATTTTTATGGCAGCACTGATGAGCAATTTAAATAAATATTTTAGTGTGTGATGCTGATGTCAGGACTGTTGTGCATATTGATGTACTGTCTAATAGAGACAGCACTGTTGTTTTGCTAGCATATATTGGAGTATAGTAGTTTAGGTTATAATTGTTCCTGTGTTGGCTGCTTTTTATCATAGGTGCTCCTGACAGTGGAAGTGTGGAACTTCTACCATCTGATGTCAGTGTATCAGCAGACGCTGGCCAAACAGTCACTGGCACAGTCAGGGGGGCAGGTGCAGAGGTTGAATCTGACATCGAGGTTGACATACAGACATCCCATTCAGTTCCATCGGAAACAGCCAGTAGGCCTATGCCTACCCATTCCAGTGAGCCCTCATATATTGAACAGGTGGAGGGTGAGGCAATTGATCAGGGAAGTGTAGTTAATGTGGCTTCAGTGCCTGTTGACTGTGACCATAACCAAAGTGTGGGTGAGGTGCCATGCAGGAGGGTTGTTAGGAGTGCACAAAGCGAGCCTGCTGTCCTTTCTCCACCTGATCCGGGTGCCTTGTCCTGTGCCACTCAACATATGTTTAGGGCCATCATGGAGGCACAGGCACAATTCCATAGGTGCTCCAGGCAAATGCTTAGGGTTGTAGTTGTGGCACAGACTGGCATGCATGACTGCTTCCACCCTGTTTCCAATTCAATGGATCAGATGAATGACATGTTGGAACAAGGGTTAATTGTGATGGAATGTCTGCTAGGAGGGGAACAGCATCCTCATGGGCATAGGTCAGCCACATCATCTGCTGTTAGCCAACGTGGGTATGCCCAATCACAATCCCATAGTGACAGCACTTCCATAGCTCCACCAGTGGGTGATATGTCAACAGCCAGATGTGGCAGGTCAAGGGGGTCATAGTCCTGGGTGTCCTCGTGAAAGGAGCTCATCCAGCAGACATCAGTCATGTTCAGGTAGCAGCAGTGCAACTGACCATGGGTGTGGATGTGCCAGTGCAACTCGTGGTAGAACCAGTTCTTGTGTTTGGGGACAACAATGATGAACTGCTACCTCTACCATGTACAGCTCACACCTGTTCTACATACCAAGACATAGGGCTAGCACAGAGCTTGGCTGTGTTCATGCAGACACTCACACACCAATTTCACCTGGAGGACCCTTACAGACAGACACACACACACACACACACACACACACACACACACACACACACACACACACGTTACATGGTTCAGACATGCAGATTAAAGCTTATTTTGTCTCACTAGTAATTTGTTAGTTTATCCAAATGTCTGCCTGCTTCTCTTTCTTACTCACACACACACTAGCTGACCTTTTGTGTCAGCCTAGGCTTCCTGTCCCCCCCATACAACACCCTGTGCAAGTGATGATAATTGTGCCATATCCCTGTTTTGTATTTTTTGGATTCATGGATACATAAGCTTTGTGTCCGATGCTCAGGGTGCATAGCTGACTTAGTGCTTAGTATAGCTGTGTTTGTGATGTTGAACTGGTAATTGTACCTTTGATTTATATTGGCCTTAGAAAGTTAGGCAGTTAATGATTTTCCAGTACAAACATATGGTGCTAAACT